>NW_004524606.1:8753773-8777580 GCF_000260255.1 Octodon degus | reverse complement strand
TTCTCTTAATTGGTGAATTGAATCCATTTGCATTGATGGTTATAATTGAGATGTATTGACTTACGGTTGGCATGTTGTTTACCTGTTATCGTTTACTCCTTTTTGTCCTGTGTTTAATTGCTTGCCCTATTTAGTTGGTTGCTTCTGATCTCATTCATGGTGCTCTGATCATTTTGGTCCCTCTCTAGAACATCTTTCAGTATCCTGTGTAGGGTTGGCTTTGTCATTATGAAATTCTTTAGCTGTTCTTTGTCATGAAAGTATTTCACTTCTCCATCCAACTTGAAAGAGAGTTTTGCAGGGTATAGTAGTCTGGGCTGGAATTTGTTTTCATAGAGGACTTGAAGTACTCTTCTCCATGTTCTTCTTGCCTTCATGGTTTGTGAAGAGAAGTTGGACATAATTCTGATGGGTTTTCCTTTGAATGTGATCTGCTTCTTTTCTCTAGCCACTTTTAGTATATTATTCTTGTGCTGTATTTCTGGGATCTTGACTATTATATGTCTCAGTGTGTTTTTCATTGGGTTGAGTTTACTTGGCTTTCTGTATGTTTCAGTTACCTGAATGTCAGATTGTTTCCCCATATTTGGGAAGTTTTCTGCTATTACTTCTGCCCATATTTTTTTAATGTCATTTGTATTGACTCCTTCTTTGTCATTGATGCCTATTAGTCTCACATTGTTCATCTTTGCATCATCTTGCAGGTGATGGATTATTCTTTCTTGCTTCCTCATTGTTTTTAAGAGATCCTTTCTTACCTTTGCACTAGCTGCACCAGCATCTTCAAGATCTGAAACTCTGTCTTCACTTTTACTTAAATAGTTTTGCAAGCTTGTGATTGAGATTTTAATTTCCTCTATATCTCTTTGACTGTGCTTAATGTGATCTATTTCTTTCCTGTATTGCTCCTTCAAGGAATCCGTCATTTTTCTAATCTCCTCTATTTTTTTCTCAATGTCTTCTTTAGAAGCAGTTATAAATTCTTTTCCTGCAGTGTTTTTTTCAGATTTGTTTTCCTCCGTATGTCTCTTTAGTTGCTTCTTTACTTCAGATGCTATGAGTTTTTAGAATTCCTTTTTTATTTCAGAAAGTAATTGTGCTCTGAGTTCCTCTATATCTTTCTGCTGTTGCTCATTTACTATTGACGCTATTAATTCATGCATTTGAGCCGAGCTAGTGTCCTCCGCACTTTTTCTGGTTGGGCAGTGGGTTTCCTCCATATGTTTCTGTATTTGATTCTTTACTGCAGGTGTTATTAATTCAGGAATTTCTTTTTTTATTTCCTTTCTGAGTTCCTCTATACCTGTCTGCAGCTGTTTTTTTTTTTAATTTCAGAATACTTTGATTCATTGCTTTCAGCTGTGTGATTCCCAATTTGTTTTGTGTTAGTGTCCTCTGCACTTGTTATGGGTGGGCTTGGGTTCTGAGCTTGCATTTTGTTCCTTCTTGTCATTTTGTGTAGCACTGTCTTCTACCCTTTGTTGTAGATCTTCGTTGTAGTTATCACCTTAGCACATACTGAAGTTCAGGTACAGATCTACAAAGTTTGGATTTATCCAGCTGTGCCTGGCTTGGGTCTGGCTGCTGTGCTCAGCTCCTTCCTGCTGTTGTTCTTGAGGGTGAACCTGTTTTGCCCCTCTGGCAAGATTTTCTGCTCCTGGACTAGCTGGGTGGTTCTATCCTCTATACTCTCTTCAGGGATTGCAGCTGCTTGGTTTCACCCCAGGCCTGTATACCAGGCCTGAGCTGAGTCTGGAGGGGACAAGATGGAGTAGGGGAAGAGGCAGCTGTCCCACACACTCACTGGACCTGTGCTAGGACTGGGTCTGGGGGTTTCCAGAATGTGGCAGAAATTCCTACAGGGTAGGCCGGGTGGGGGAGGTGCTTGGAGTGTTTGGGGGCGTTCCAAGGGGGTGGATGATGGTCTCACCCCTGCTGTGCCTGGGCTGGGAGCAGTAATAGGTCCTGCTGGCACAGTGTAGCAGGAAGCTCTCCCACACTCACTAGACCCAGGCTAGGACTAGGTTGGGGGTTCCCGGAATGTGTCAGAAATTCCTACTTGGTGGGCCGCTGATATTTTTATATATCAGAAGAAGATAAGAATGACATGAGCAAATAATATTACATAATAATTTCTATTATAGGTAAAAGGCAAAAATTCGCAATAATGCTAGAAAGTTAATTTATATCACTATCTCCTTCATGGAAACATGTCTCTATCCTAAAACACAGGCTGAGAAAAATCTATTGATAAAATAAAGTTAACATTAAACAACAAAAATCAGATGATCACTAGATACATAATGAACATTCAGTAATGTGAAGTACTTTATAATTACTTAGCCAACTGGTTTTAGGAAGTTTTTGTACCTAAGAATATTTACAGTCAACATGGTTAGTGTCAAAGCTTCAGATTTCATAGTGAAACAAGTTTGAGTTCTTGTTACTGCTCCAGGATTAGAAGCAGAAATGAAATCTCTAGGATTGCAGGCATAGGTGGGACTCCTCTTATTTACAGATTTGATTATTGTATTTGTTTTTTGGGACTGTCTTAACAAAGTGCACAGACTAGGTGGCTGAAACAACAGGAAGCTTCCTGCAGTTCTGGAAGCTGGAAGCCAGAGATTTAATGTCAGTACATTGGACGCCTGTATTGCCTCCTTCTGAGGTCTCTTCCTTGGCTTCTAGATGGCTCTCTTCCTCCTGTGTGTGTCATTCCTCAACACATGTCTGTGGCCTAATCTCTTTTAAAGACACCAAGCATATTGAATTGAGGTTTCTCTAATAAACTCATCTCAACAAAACAATGTCTTTGAAGATCCTAGGTCAAAATAGCCACATTCTGAAAGACAAGGCATCAGAAATTTAGCATATAGCTTTGTGAGCATTCAGGAAATACACAATTCAGCCAGTAGCAATTATCCATTTACAAACTATCACCAAACTATCAGGGAAATAATAGTCCTCTGATATTGTTAGCTCAAAGATTAACTACAGAATTGGAAATGTAATGGACAAAATCATCATGGAGCAAAAATAAAGAACAAGTCTGCACACTCCCATGTGTTTCAGAGCATCACAAGACAAACTATTAAAATCTATTTGTAAGGGCCAGCCAAATACCTCCAAGCAGATGCAGGGGCCTGGGGTTTGACGCCCGGGCCTACCGTGCTGGTCCTGCCCCTGGGGCACACTGACATGGCAATTGAGACTGGGTGTAGTGGCATGCGCCTATAATCCCAACTTTTGGGAGGCTGTAAATAGGTGGATCACTACAAGTCTGATCTAGTAGTGAGACCCTGAATACCCCTGTAAACCCTTCCCTAAAATTAAAAAAAAATCTGTTTGTACCTCTGTACCAAATAACTTCCTCCATATTATTGGAGCTCAGTATTTCTAGTAAAAGATTGCAGTTTTCCACCTCTCTGTACATAATTAGGGATATGAACCTTTGTTAGGATTAGGAAGATACAAGGTAAATTATTAGGTGGGTCACCTGGGAATGCTTCTTAAAGAGATGATAGAGATATTTTTTCAGCTGTCTTTCCTGTCACTGGGACAAACAACTTGGGGACCACAAGTTAAAGGAAGAGAGGTTTATATTGGCTATTTGTAGAGGATGCACTTCATGATTGCTTGGCTCCATAAACGCTGTTATACTACGGACTAGCAAGAAATCCACACCAAAAGATTTCCATTCAGAATATAGGAAGAATTTCTTTTTTTCCCCTTTATTTGACATTATTTCTTTTTTTCCCATAATTTTATTGATAAACAAATAGCAATGAGACAGTTTCAAATCAAATTGGTAGGACAGATTCAATAATTAACACACTGCATACATTCTTCCTAGTGGTTAATTGCTGTACAAGATGCTGACATGATAATCTTTTTACAAACACCATTAGAACA
Source organism: Octodon degus (assembly GCF_000260255.1). Classification (NCBI taxonomy): domain Eukaryota; kingdom Metazoa; phylum Chordata; class Mammalia; order Rodentia; family Octodontidae; genus Octodon; species Octodon degus. The sequence continues at coordinate 8,773,668 of NW_004524606.1, read as the reverse complement.
GATCCCTCTATTCATTAAGAGAATGTAACTATATATCTGTCCTAACCACTTTGCATACACAGATACAAAATGGACATTCATCTGTATACCCTTTTTTTTGTTTAGTTCCGTTATTTGAATATTATAGGTGTGTAAACTCAGCAAAATATTCTAAAAGAGTCCAGTATCCCATAATAGTATTGAAAACAAAGTAAGTACATACATGGAACACAGCACATAAACCAGAACATGCAGTTCTGTCAAGATGGCAAACTTAAATGGCCAATAAGCTTATTACAGAGAATAAATCTCAGTAGTAATGCAGATAATGCAAATTAAAAATCCAGCTTATACCCATTAGCTTTTCAAAAAAGTAAGAAATATGACAATAGTGTCAGGACTGATGCAAAATCAGGAATTTCATATATCTTTGGTGGTACTGTAAGTTTCACAGTCATTCTGGAGTGCAACTGTATAATAGCTAGTGAACTTGCAAAGGTGCACAAGGCCTCCTTTCATCTCACAGCTGTTCTGGAAATATATATCAGAGAAACTCTTCTGCAGGTGAATTGGTGATGTGACAAGTGGAGTACTATTACTCAGACACAAAGATGGAAAAGCTTGAGACATTCTTAGGTAAGCAGATGCACTTCGAGATCATACTTAAGTGAAATCAATTGGACACACATATGTAAACATTGTATTATCTCTCTGGTGTGAGAACTTGAAAGAGTAAATAAGTGTGAAGTGTGCCACATGTATTGTGAAATGGTAAGAAGCTGTTCAAAAGGAAAGAGGAAGTAGGGAGGGGGAAAGGAGAAAGGAAGGAAGATAAAAAATAAAATATAAAAGAAAGATAAAATGGAACCAAAACTTCATAAATGGGGGGAAAAGAGGTGGAAGGGAGGGGAGGGGATTGGGGAAAAAAGAGAAATCAAGACATATCATATACAAGTGCAAATTCCCTATGATGAATACAATCACTATGTATATCTAAAGTGTATCAATAAGCTTAATAAAAAAGAATTGTTTCATAATATTAATGGTATGAGTGATAATGTAGAATAAATTAAATATCCAAATTTGGGCAAACTCATTAAAAAAACCCTGACTCACTGAAATTGTCTATATTGTAAAATTCAATTCTGCATTCTCTGTGAGATGAAGCCAGGCTCTCTGTGGATGACACTGTGACCAAAGTTGCAATTCTTGCCTAGACGAAGAGACTCTTGTGATGGAAGTTTAGAAATGATGACAACATCATCATAGGATTTTTATGTGTGAGGTAGGTACTAGAGGAATTATATTTTCAAATCATGGATCATACTTGAATATCCATCATGCAGATGAGAAGATGCAGGTCCCTCTGTCCACATGCACTGTATGTTGAGCACAGAGGCAGCTTGCAAAGTTAGGACTGTTTCATTGTCTGTAGGTGCACATGTATCACACTACAGGACCCCTGAGGCACTACAAGTGACTACATGTTCAGAGTGCCAAGGCCGGTCTTAGAATGGGCCTCATTACCATCTATAATACTTCCACAAATGAAAGTACTTTAAAGACAATTTAGGTGTTACTTAACTTCTCTTCTCCATCCCTAAAATAGTTCTTTCAGATGGCAGATCTTCTTTTATGGAATAATTAGATTGGAAGCAATATTGGTAGGCTATCTGTTGCTACATTTTCCATTTGACAAATGAATAAATTCTTAAACCATTTCCTATAATTCTCAGTCTAAATAAAAATTGAAAGGAAAAATAAATAAAAAAGAAGAAATGATAAGTTCTGTTTGGTTTCTATCCCATTTATTATTTTTTGGCTTGAGAATGTTAGCTAATCATATGTCTTTACTTAAAATGATCACAGAGAACATCTCCAAATCTATAACCATTGCATTTATCAAACTATGGGGGTTGGGAGAAAAGATGAGGGTGGAGAGAGACAAATGCAAATAAGCATATAAGAATATATCTGAGGGTAAAGAGAAAAAAGGAAGGGGAAAATATGTATGATAGCTAAGATAATTGTACTAATTTTTATTAATTCATTGAAAGGAGCAGTACTTATATCATTTGATCAATTTTGCAAACTTATATCTTGTAATCTGAGCAACCACTTTGAAGAGAACAACATGTAATATAATAACCATTGTTAATTTCTTATCTTGTTTTGAAATTCTGTTTCTTTTTATTGTTTTTTCTTCTCAATTTTTAAAAAAAGAATGTATCTATTTTAATGATATATACAAGAACACACCCATGTACCCATTATACAAAGAGCTCAACTCATTTTGCAAAAGTTATATGAAAAAATCCATCAACAATCTTATTAATTTATTGCTAATACCTTGAAAAGATCTGCTGACAGTATATGGTTATATACTCGGAGGAATTTTCCTCCGTTCCAAGATTAATTTTCATTTTTCTGAGATGCACTTTTTGCGTCTAAACCCAAAGAAAATGACATTCTAAATGCTCATGGAAAATTTTCTTTTTCCCTCTACAAATATTATATTGAAATTTGCCATTCATTCTACATCTCCGATCAAGAAATGGTAAATATTTCACTATGGTTGTCTGGTGTATTTCAGTACCTTCCTACCTACATTTTCCTTAAGAAAAGATCATGCCCTTCACCTAGCTAAAGATATCAGTAAAGGAGCTAAAAGGACTCTGAAAAAATACAAGTGTCTGCTCTCCTCGATTGTCTCACAAGGACCTTCGTACTTACAGTAATTCTGTGGAAAACGTCTTTGTGTTCTATCAATAATACATTGAGGTTCAGTTTATTTCATCTTATGTTGTTTTTACTTCTGCTTGGCAAACAAGACTCTCTCGACTTTCTCATCCTAATCAAACTGTAGATTGCTAATAAAACAAATCCAAACTAATAAAGCCCATTTCCCTTGTATTAATCCTCTTAAAGTTATCAGGGACTCACATCCAGAGAAATAAATAGCACAATCAGACAAAGTAGGAAGATGAAATATGGATAAAGGGACTATTAACATACAAGAGTATTAAGACAAAAGCATAATGACAAAGGCTGTATTAAATTCTATGATTATTTAAGTCGTGTTGTGTGGACTACAGGAAGCATAATACAGCTGAATTCCAAAACCTCTGTATTAATATTAGTTTTGCATCAATAGAGGCCAGCATGAGCAGAGGGAGACCCTGTCTCAAAAAGACAAGAAAAACCAATAGACTTTCTAAAGCTTTATTTTTTTACATTGGTTTGTTTTAAAAAAGATTTTAACCTGCAAAGTACAAATTTGATAATTGTTTTCATAAGTGTTAGGAAGACTTAACTACTCTCGAGAATCTTTGCTTTTCACAAAGAAGAATTTCCTCTAAAATCTAGTTTAGTTTAATTATAGCAGTCAGGGTGTGATTTCTGTTTATATCCCTCCGGTTGAATCTGCCACGGCTGGGTTTGGGTCAGAGCTATTTCGAGGAAATGCCTGCTACTTTTTGTCAAACTGAAACTTCTTTGTATTTTTCTTTTCTTTCTTCTTTCTTCTTTCTTTCTTTCTTTCTTTCTTTCTTTCTTTCTTTCTTTCTTTCTTTCTTTCTTTTTCTTTCTTTCTTTCTTTCTTTCTTTCTTTCTTTCTTTCTTTCTTTCTTTCTTTTCTTCCTTCCTTCCTTTCTTTTTCTTTCTTTCTTTCTTTCTTTCTTTCTTTCTTTCTTTCTTTCTTTCTTTCTTTTCTTAACTGCTAGATTTTGTTGCTGCTTCAGTATGAGGACAGCTGTTATGTGTGCGTCTCTCACCAGGTGAGTGGGGAGCACGTGTAATGCAGCTAGTTCTTAATGCAGCCATTTGTGAATATGGTGATTATTTTCACTGTTTGTTTTTTTTTTTTTTTTTTTTTTTGGTATTTTAGTACAGGGTCTGCAAGGTCTGACTGCATAGATTGGACTCGTAGTGATCTGCCTGTGTTCAGCCTCCCAAGAGCTGGGATTATTATAGGCATGCACCACCACACCCAGACTCAATAGCTATCTCAGCATGCTCTGGGGGCGGGGGGGGGGGCTGGCACGGCATGCCAGGGATCGAACCCCAGCAGCTGTGTCTGCCTAAGCAGGTGCTTTAATCCACTGAGTTATTTGGTCAGCCCTTCACTGGGTTCTTACAACCTTTCTGTCAATGTTCTTCAGTTCCAAGTAGCAATCCAGTTTGGCTTAAGCAAAAACAATCAACTGAATGATCATGGGCTGAAGCCTCTAGACTTGTGAGCCAAAATAAACCTTTTCATTCTGTAAATTTATTATCCCAGGTATTTGTTACAGTAAGGGAAAGCTGGCTAACACATCCTATAAATCTATTTCAATTTCTTCCTTCTGGAAGTACAGCTTGATCTGCTATACAGTGTAGACTTTGTCCTTAGCAACTTGGAAATTTCAGAAAAAAGTGTTTTATTCTCACATGGAAATGAAGTTTCTAGTCTTTGTAATTTCAGATTCCCAGAAAATAAATGTGATACAAATTCCCACTTTTTGCAGGTTAGTAGCCAGCTTCTAGATATCAGGTTCGTGTTGTGGGACACTGTCTTAGGTGCTTTACTCATTGCTGAAGCAAAATACTACAGTCCCAAAGCTAGAGAAAGAAAGCTGTGTCTCAGTTTATGGTTTGCAGAAATTTTAGTTCATAGTCAGACAGCACCAAGGCAGGGTGGCACAGTAGAGGAGCAGCACAGGGAAGAAACAGTCTACGGCAAAGCAGGTTAGACTTAAGACAGCAAAGCAGTGAAATAACAAAGCAGCTTCTTTCTGTCCCTTTATACCCCATCCAGGCCACTTGAGTTTTGGGTGGTGCTACTCATGGCCATGGATGGGTGCCCTGGACCCCAGCATCACACTCTTTATCCCAGTATCACACACCCTAGATCCAGCCACATCTGAAAAGCCCTACCTATGAGTACATGAGGTCTTGGGGGGGTACATCTAGATATAAACCATAACAGACATGTACAGGGGTACAGAGAGGAGACATGCTAAGAGCATGGTAGATACTCTAGAAGTCTTCTTGCCATTACAATGGAGTGGAAATAAATTTGCACCCTTAGAAGTGAGGTGGAGACAAATAAGCCTGTCACTACTGGCACATGAGCCCACAGTCATGGGACAGAAATCCCAGATAAACTTGACGGCCATCTTGGGACATCCAGCCACATAAAGAGTGCTTCTGACTTCTGCACAAAAAGCAACTTCCAACAGCATAATACATCCAGTTTTCATGCACCTTTGTTGGATTGAATTCTGCCTAGATCTGAGATAACCTGATATGTTCCCAGCTGAGAAGATGCTGTACTCCAGATGTATGGTTTGCCTACAGCTTTTTGAATAACTGAACAGAGGTGGACAGATAACTTTATTCTACAAATTAAATTTTACTATACTCCAAAGAGATTTCATAACAAAAGCTCCACAAATTACACCAATGTGTCCAGACCAAAAAGTCCTATACATATAGAACATTTGAAAACAAATAAAACAAAAATAAACAAACAAAAAAGCCTTCTAAGTGTTAGATCATATGTTTCCTGTTTTGCTTTTCACTCAAGGTCCAGTCACCAATTAAAGATATTTTCCCTTTCTCTGCTAAAGGAGCCAATTAAAAAAAAATCCTGTAGACTATACTGCTAAACTTTCTCAATGTATAGTACCAAAAGCTAATTGAAAATCCAAACTGTAGTCATTTCTTAGACTTAGTTTCATCTTTTCTCTGCTCCAAAGGGGCTGTAGAGACTTCTGAGTGCAGAGGGAGCTGGGACACTGGCTGTTCCTCCCACAGTCAAACAGTGATATATGCTTCTGCTCAAAGGAGCATTTCCTTCTCAAGTTTTTCCAAGGAGAACATTGTCCTGCACTGTTGCAGGGGCTCTCTTACATTGCTTCTTCACTGAAAATGGGGAATGCCTCATCGGCTTTGGGCTGCAACAAGCACTGAAAGAGGCGAGATTGCCTGTTTTGCCCATTTCTGGCACAGCCTCTAGTGAGTTACCTCTATTTCATGTAACTCTATTTTGTGAAGAAGAGAAATGGCCCCGTAGAGCCACCGTATCACTGACTAAAATGCAATGGCTGTTTTTGCATATACATGCATGTTTTCTACATTTTCCCTCTTAGGCTTATTAAATTTTATACTTTTTTGTTAATTGTCCATTTACTTTGTGTGAATATTGGATTTGATGTCTGTCTTCCCTCAACAGAATATTTTCTATGAGGATAGAAACCTTTTTTTCTATCTTGCTGTTTAAAAGCAAGTGAAATCAAGAGTGAGTGCAGAGCCTGGCATCATAGTGACAATGTGGATGCTGGAGGCTGACTGTGATGTGAACCTCGCATTTTATTGTATACTGACCATGGGATTTCAGGTAATCTAGGTCATCTGTGTCTGTTTCCCTAGTAGTAAAATCCAGATACTGCCTACCCAATGAAGATGAATTATACAAAACAAAAAAGGACACAACAAAAAAATCACTGAAACAGTGCTAGCACATGAGTGCTATAAAGTGTTCATTAAATAATGAACCCTGTGTTTTTAAGTGAATGTTGAACAAATTATGCACAAATAGGAATGTGGGAGTCATTTATCATTTTATAAGAATCGAAGCCTAGTACATGGAATTTTATTTAACCTCAAACCCCAGCCAGTTCTTCTTTACCTGCATATCATTTTTACAGAAATTTAAATTTATGGCATTGTTTGCATCCTCCCTGCCACACTATGCTCCTATGAAGTGACTCAATAAGCACTCTAAAACAAGCAGATCTTAGTTTATTGGCCAGTTGCTACCTGTGGGGGAAGAGGAGAACCCTCTGAGGGAGAAGAACATTGGGGTATTTTATCAATAACCAATTTTCTCTAGACACAAGAAAAATTATGGTGTTTTAGTAGATTTAATTTTACCTTCATCAGAAAATGAATATATGTTCATTATTAAAATAAGTTTTAAATGTTCAGAGAGAAATGAAATAAATCACCCATAGTTGTGCTGTATTGAGAAAATCATAGCTTGGGCAAGAACACGATATCAATAAAAATTATATTCACCTAAAAATTGAGACTATAGTAAACAATGCAGTCTAGTATATTCATCACTTATCCCATGATCATTCTTCCTATGTCACTACAGTGTCTTCAAATGAGGATTTCAAAATCAGTATGTTTTCTATCATATAGATAATGTATTTTATGATTCCAAGACTTTGAGATATACAGGATGCTTGTGTTTGTTTTTCCTATCCTAATGACGCTATAAGCAGCAGTGTCAGAAAGGGAAGAAAAGGTCTTTACTTGAAAATACTAAGAAATAGGAAGAAAAATCCCAGATGACAGAAGAGAAATACTGACATTGATATCAATCTACCAGCCCAAACAATATTTATTTCTAGTTTCAGACTTGTTCATCAAATTTCAGTACACTTATATTTAATCTCTTCACCTTCATTCTTTTTCAAAGTGTTCCAAAAATATTGAAAATAAGTTCAGAGTGCTAGGATCACAATCTCTGCTCAAAAGATTCACTCTGAATGACTGACCTCTATTTGCTTTCTTGGTGAAAAGTTTTAGAGTTCAATCCATAAAACGAGCTCCAAAAAGAGAGCAATTTTGAACATCAAGATATTTGAGGAGTGCTGAAGCTGTTCACAGAATAGAAGAGAAAACACATGGAAGAGAAATTTTACTTTTCAACAAATGCTTCATAATCAGGAGATTTGAGCTGGTAGTTTAATGAACATTTAAGAACTAATTCCTGCTTTCTCTCAGGGTCAAAAATTGTAGAGGTGAGGTTCATGTATTCTCCCCTTATTTTGCAAGAAGTGGAATCCAGAGTTAGAGACAGTTTAAATAATTTCATGCAAAGATTTATTTGGAAGGAAATCCATCATCTTTATACAAATTTTCCAAACTATACCTTCCTGAATTTTCCTGTCCCTCCACCCCCAGCCTAAAACATTCTCTGAAGGCTTGTTTCTGGCATACTGGTCTCCAGCAACCTTACATCTCAGGTGGTCTCGTTCTGTTGCCAAGTAAGCACCTGAATCTGCCCTTTTTTGTGACTGTAACCAAATATCTGAAAAAAAAGAAGAGAAAAGTTTTCACTTTGGTTCATGGTCTTAGAGGTTTCAGTCCATGGTCCCTTGGATGCATTACTTTGGGCCAATGGTGAGGCAGCAACACCATGGTTGGGACCATACAGCAGAGCAAAGTGGCTTATCTTATGTAGGACAGGAGACAGGGAGTGAAGGAGAGAGCAAGCATGCATGCGAGAGGGGCTCTGGGGCAAAGATGGTTCCCGTGGCCATACCCCATGGCCCACCCCTTGCACCCAGGATGCACTTTCTGTTTCCATCACCTCCATGTTGCCATCAAAATATGATGTAATCAATAGATTAATCCACTGACATAATTGGAATCCTCATGAGCCATTTATTCCCAAAAGTACATCTGCAAGCAGGCTTTCAACACAATGAGCTTTCTGGATGCCATTTTGGGCAACCATAACATTCTGCCACTGTTATGCTGTCAGTTTCTTCTGCCCCTCTGAGATCCCTTCATCACCATTTTCTCACTCTGCTTGCTTGTTCCCTACTAAGAAAAATGGAGCCAACAGGGACAGAAATGAACAGGCTTTTACTAACCCATATGGTCACCCTCAAGCCTCTTTACCCAAATACTTTGTTTACCTGTCTATTATCATGGTTAGATTTTCCTAGTTTTGCAACTTCAGATGCTTACCAGAGGATGAAAAGGCATGGTTGAGGAAGTTAGGGATGAGGATGGGTTCCCATAGATAGTGTTGCAAGGAAAGAGGAGGCTGTACTCCCTAAAGCATCTGCTGCTCCTGGCCCATGCCTAGCTTTTCTTTTCATATGCTTGGACAGAACAGAAGTGTGTGTATGGGGAATCAGATATGTGCAACAATTATTTTAGAAAAAAATATATGTATGCTAATGAAAGCCATTTAAATAGATCCATTATGTATTATAGAATAAAAAACTTGAAGAATACAGGGCTTGGCCTTAGGTGAATGCCATTCATTACTTCTCATGATATGAGAAACCACGGGAGTAGGATGCTCTTGGGAAAGTATTTTAGCATGCAGGAAATCTACTTATTGTCTGTCAACCTGGGGCTCTATCCTCTCTCACATGGCAACAGACTTATACCTCATATTTAGGGAGTCACCACTTCTTTACTCTTAATCCAAGGGCATTTTGCTTTCCTGTTCCTTGGGTGTGATGAGATGTGATACAGGTCTATGCTGAGTACTGAAATGTCACAGTGAAGGCTCCAGATCTAGTCACAGGTCATTAGCCTATCCACTGTGACATAGTTGTGGGAGTTTTGCAAGGTGTAGGAAAGGACAGTCTCTCATTTCCACCAAAGCAAATTCTGGCAATTGGAAACTTTTGACCATTCTATGTGTGGTGGGTAAGGAGGGTACAAGGAGAACTTGCCTGAGAGACAAGTCAATCCGGGAAAGGCAACAGAGCAGGGGAGGGAGACAGAGAAGAAGATGTGAAAGAAATAATTTGTATAACTGCACCCAGGGTTGTTTTTGCACTTTTACATCAAATAAGTTATTGAAACCCCTATTGCTCACATCTGTTAAAGTTGAGTTTCTGTCACTTGCAGCCAAAAGAGTATAGCAAAGAATCAATATTAGCTAACACAGTGGTTAGCTTCTGTGAGTTTCACTAAACCCTTCATATACTAACTCACCATAATTGGTGTCCTGAGTGATAGCTGAGGCATGGTGGAATGAGGCCAATGGGACCTGGTGGGCTCTTACTTCAAGAGAGTGGCTGTTGGGAGCCACAGAAGCTAGACAATTGGTCAAATGTGTGGAGGCGGGACTAGGCCTCAGTGCCTAAAGCAAACAAGCAACCTCAGTCCTGAGATAAACATCCTATCTGGTTAAGGTCAGCTATTAGTCACTAGGCAACCTTATGTCACATGCTGCTAACTTTGCAAAAGTATAAATAAATTCTGTTCTGCTTTGCTCCTGGATTCATCTATACATCCAGTCAGACCAGCCACCACCTAGCCCAGCTTTTGTCTTCTTGTCTTTTTCTCATTCCTGCCACCGTTTCTCACCAAACCGAACACATTGAGACTGAACACATGGATCCCTACTAGTGGCTCCTCCTGTAGGACAAGGATTCATTCCTTAGACTCTTGTGTCTAGCAGATGCGTGGCTCATGATGGCACAGTTAAGAGCAATGCACAATTGAATAGATGACAAAATGTTTGAAAAGAGATCTGCAGTTTGCATACAGGATAGAAATAAAGATCTAGAACCAAGAACCTAAATGAAACTGTGTGCACATTCGGGTCTTCAAGAGCAGTCTTGCCCAGAGACAAACTACAAGAAGAGCCACATATAGGACTGTGGAATGAACTGCAATCCATTTCAATCACTCAGGTTGATTTTTGTCTCGTCTCTCTCATAATAGCTACTACTGCTACTTAAGCCACAAAGGAAATCAATTTTCTGAGTTCTTTCCTGAGGTCTGTCTTAGTTACTCTTCTCTCATTGCTGGGACAAATACCTGACACCAAAAATGAAGGAAAGAAAGGTTTATTTAGCTCATAGTTACTAGAGGCTTAATTCCATACTCAGCTGACTCCAAGGCAGAGTGGAACATGGCAGAGAGCATCCACTCATGGTGGCTGCAAAAAGCAAGAGACCCAAGGAAGGAGTAGCAGCAACACATGTCTACAGAAAGAGGGAGTCTGTCTCTCTGTCTCTTTTATGCTACATTCAGGCTATCTACCCCAGGCTAAGGGAAGTACTCACATCCATAGTCCCAGCAGTACTCAGACCAATAATCCCAACCTTAGATCACCCATAGTCCCAGTGGATCATGAGTTAATCTCGTACTCTAGAAGTCCCTGCCTCATGACTGCATGAGGCTTTGGGAAGACAACTAGACACAAACCATAACAGGGTCCTACACAGATCCAAACTATACATTGTGTGCTCCGCAAATTCTACCCTCATTGCTGCCTCTGCCCCACTGATTCTAGATAGGAGTTTTTCCTCTGCTGGCCCCCTCCCCTGTGTGCCTGTCTTCTTTCAGATGTCCGTTCTGATCAGATGGACAAGTCAGGCTTTGCCCAATTAGTCCACTTTAAGTAGCTTACCCTGTACTTTATTAAAGCAAAATCCACATTGGGTTGACAAGATTAGAGGAAAATATAAAAATAAATTACTGTATTAAAATTAATTAAATGAAAAGCTGTATCTAATACCAGGAAATGATGGGCTTCACAGGAGTAGTGAAGCCCTTAGTCCAACAAATGATTTTTAAAAATCTGAAAAACTCCCAACCTAGGGCACATTAAATATTCTGTGTTGAATGTAAAAGCAAAAAGATGTTAATTTTGGCTTTTTGCACTAAGTGAATAAGAAGTTCATTGTACTATTTGCTCTGCAGGAAAATGCTTTTGATTGCAAGAGCTTGGATGTCATAAATGACGCTGTGTCACACTTAGACAACAATCTTGGTCTCAGGACTGCTAAGAATTTTGCAAACATTTCTGCATATGCACTAACAATTGTCTGGATGGAAAAATAAATAGTCCTACGGTTTCAATGCTGCAGCTTAATATTTACTGATCACCTACCAGGAGGCAGGGTCATGCGTAGTGATGGGGATGTCAGGAAGGAAAGGAAAGTATAGAAAAGTGACAAGGCCAGGATTAGGGTCTAATACAAAATGCCATCATATACTGTGAATTCTTGATACTTTAAATTAGCATCTTTTTGCTTTTACATTCAGCACAGAATATTTAATATAATAATGTCACCATTTATTTCTGAATCTCAGTATTTGCTCATTAACAATGGAGATAATTAGAATAAGATTTTAATGGATGTAAAATAAATCTAGAAAATAAAATACAAAACAATATAAAGATTGAGAATCTTTAATCCAAATACCCAAAGTTGAAATGTTCAACATCCAAAGCTTTTGAAGTTCTTACATGATGCTGCTCATGGAAAATTCTACACGGTGAATGCTTGTCACCTATACCTTAAAGATATAGCATAAAAGTACCTCCAGCCCATATGCACTAGGTATATATGAAACAAGCATTTCATGTTTAGGTTTATGCCCTATCCTCTAGATATTTGTATATGTGATTATTCCATAATCAGAAAAAAATCTAAAGCCTCAATTACTCCTGTTCCTAAACATTTTATATAAGATACATTTTATACATCATGCATGTTTTAGGTTTCTAAAGTACATTTTCTCATTTCCTTTTGGTCTAAGTATATGGAGGAAGCAGGTGCTGGATGACAGCAAAGAGCCTGGCACAGGGGATCAAAGAGACCTGGCTGAGGGTCTCTTGGCTGCCTCTTTCTCTCTGAAAGCAAATTTTCAGCAACTCCAGCCCACCTTAGAAATCATTGGAAACCAAAGTGGAGCTCAGAACTGAAGAGCAGTTTGGGCAGGATGGATGGACCACACTGAGAGTGACCAATGAGCGAGCTACTCCGAGGCTCTATTTTCTCATCTGTTAAAAGGAACTAATCAAGCACTGCCTTGCTGATGGTGATCAGGTGGATGAAGTGGGTTAGTCCATGGAAAGCTTTTGGTGCTTGGCATGTAGCAAATACCTGGAGCATGTTAAGTTCCCAGGTGAAAGGTCCTGCTGCATAATTTGCATGTTAGTAAAATTTTCCTAGCACCTTTATTATTCTTTGCTGTACCATCCCCAATCTGCATCATTTTAGCCCCGCATCCTGCCCTATTTTTCCCTCATAGCACATATCACATAAGACACATGCTGTTTTACTATCTTACTCATGGGTGATTACAATGACTCTTTTCAGAGATGAGAAAACTGAGGCACTTACTGCCTGTGCCTGCCTCTAAGACCAAGCTCTGTGAAAGAAGGGATTGACATATGCTTAGATTTCAGAACTGTTCTAGGCATACAGTAGGCACTCAGAAATACTATTTGAACTTTCTGTCCCTGTCATTAAATAGCTGAGACAGGTTACTTATGAAATAGAGGTTTTACTTTGACTTAAGGTTCTGGAAGTTCAAGCAAGATCTGGTGGTTGAGCTGGCACATCATGGCAAGAGCATGTGTCCAAGAAAGTGCTCACATCTGGAGGCAGTAAGCAGAGAAAGAGGAAGAGAGAGAAGAAGAGAAGGAGGAGGAGAGAGAGAAGAAGGGAGAGAAGTGTAGAGAATGGGTATGAGTAAGGGAGAGACGACAGACAGACAGACAGACAGACAGACAGACAGACAGACAGACCAGGGTGCCACAATCCCTTTTCAAGACACTGCCTCCCATGACTTAAGGCCTTATACTTAGCTCTACCTCTTAAAGGTCCACATAGGGCCTCTCAGTATCGCCACACAGGAAACCAACCCTTTGCCTATGAAACCTCATGGAACACTCCTCCAAACTATAGCAAGGGTGAACAAATACAGTAATCACCCTAAAGGGCACTAACTCTCCAGGGCTCTAATACTTTCTGCTTAGCAATTCTTGCTTCCTCAAATTTGAACTTATAGTGGAAATGCTCAACATGTGGATTTTGGATTCTTACTGGATTTGAGCAGACCCAAACGATTAGGTCCACCTGGATTCATGACAGATATTGTTTCTTCTGATACATGGTACCTTACAATTCTATCAGAACATACCCCTACAAGCCCAGTCCCTTGAGAAGTGATAATAAACTAGCTACTGAGAGGCATAAACTGTTATTATTTCAGCAGATACATATAAATTGAGAGCTTTTAGATAAAATCACACAATTTCAGGATCCCTTTGAACAGTCAAAGTTCTGGCAGTACTGATTCCACACACCATTGCAACTCTAAGCTGGCTCAGAGGGCTGTGCATCTGATGAGGTAGAATATTTTGCTTTGAGGTAGTGAGGGTTCCTCCCCCTCCTTACTGTCCTCCTGCCACTGTAAGGAAGTGCTGCTTGCAATTTGTTGTGGTTGTACAACATTTCCTGAGGTGCATGATCTCTTGATCAAAAGTGGGAACACAAGAGAGTTTCTTTTGTGAGGAAAAAGCAGAGAAGTGTTTCTTTTTAAAGGGAAACTAGTGACTGTTTTGAAGTCTTTGCTACAGAAACACTGAATAGGAATGCTCCTTAGTGTTTCCTGAAGGTATTTGAGTTTGATACCTTGCCTGAGAGAGAGGGCTGTAGAGAGTGCAACACTCAGACATCTTGGATTTCTTCTGTAATGAGGAATATTTATTTATTTTACTCACGCTGATATGAGCAAGGCATATTTGGGTGTTGAGTCATTTTATTTTATGTCATTTAACTTCTTGCAAGCAATGCCTTGAGTAATATTTCTGCAGGATATTAATTTTACGAAATAAGAGACATTGTGCTCATCCAAGATCAGAAACAATAATCTGATTCAAATGTATTAGATTATTTTATTTCTGATTATATTCATATTGCAGGATATGTTTCAATCAGTCTATCAGTAAAAGATACTACATGAAAAATTGGCTTATGGCTAAATACAACTAGAAAACACAAAATGAAATCATGCTTTACGTGTTTCTTTATTGTGAACTATTTTTGTGTCTTTCAAAATAGGCACTGATATTTTAGTCTCCTAAGAGACGGGGACTCGGTGGAGTGGGACATGTTGGTCTGTGTTGTTTTCCCAGTTTGTGTTATTTGTGTACTGCACTAGCCAGTTTTTCCCTTCATCACCAGAACAAACACCTGCCTCTGACAGTTTAAAGGAAAGAGGTTTATTTTGGCTCAGGTTTTCAAGAGATTTGGTCCATGGCTGGCTCACTCCAAGGCAGAGATGTCACGGGGGAAGGGTTCGGCTGTGGAAGGCTGCTCGGCCCAGAGCCGTCGGGAAGCAGTGAGTGGAGGGCAGAGCAGGGACAGGAACACACCCTTCCAGCCACATTCTCAAGAGCCACCTTTTCCAACCTGACCCCGTCTCTGAACAGAGGAGGCTTGTGGGGGTACATTTTAGATCCACAGCATAACAGGTACAGAACTTCCACTGATGAAAAATAAAGATCTGTTGGCCTATGATTTTCCTTTTATATACAAACTATATATTCTTCACAATTTTAAGATGCAAGATGGTAACAGTAGAGACAATTCATCCTGGATTCCCAAAGACAGCACTTTTCTGCCACTGATTACAGATTTGAAATGAGAAATGCTAATATCGCACATTCAGTAAAATCTCGCTACCTGTAGCCTTTCTCTGTATATGTCACCCATTGTCTTTACAACAACCCAGGAAAGCAGGTGAGTATTGTCTTCATTTTGCAGATGTGGGAGTTAAGGTCCTCAGACATTACATAATTTGCTTAAGATCCCACCCAGAAGGAGCCAAGTTTAACCACAAGAAAATATTTCATGTATGTGTGCTTTTGGCATCTAATCTTTAATGATGCAAAGAAATAGCTGAAATTTATTTAAATGCTTATTATGATTCAGGCACATATAGATTATATATATTATCAAACTTAATCCTCTGACTGTAAAATACCTGTATGTGCTATAATAATTCTTCTTAGAATTGAGAAATTAAGGCTGGAGGCAGTAGTGACACATGTGCTCTCATTTTTATAGGAACACAGTCTGTGATGGCTAAATCTTAGAAAAAACCGAGATGCCCATCAACCAAGTAACAGATTGGAAAAAAGAAAAGATTTGGTATTTTTATATAATGGAGTATTACTCAGCTCTAAAGAAGGATAAACTTGAGACTTTTATAGGTAAATGGATGCAACTTGAGGCCACATGCATAAGTGAAATAAATCAGACTCACACATGTAGACATCATACTGTCTCCCTGGTATGAGAAACTGAAAAAGTAAGTAAGTTCTAAAATGTACAATAAATATTGTGAAATGGAAACAAATTGTTCAAAATGAAAAAAGAACTAGGACAAGGGAAAGGACAGCAAGGAAAAGGAAAAAAAAATGCAAGTCTGTTGTAAGATTATTAATGTCTCTTAGTTCATTAAAAAGAAGGTTTGTACTAATATTGTCTGGGGAAATTTTTATGGTCCTATCTTGCACCCTGAGCAACTACTTTAAAGATAGCAACATGTAAAGAGTGAACTATTGTTATTTTGCTATTATTGTGTTATGAAATTCTGTTTTACTATTTTCCATAAAAAAGAAAGAAATTAATGCTGGGAAGGGTCTACCACTGATGTGACCCCACCCTGTGAGCCAGCTGTGACTCCAGCTGGGATGGTGGTGTCCACACACCTGCTCTTCTGGGTGCTCCAAACATGTGCAGTGAGATCCGTTTCTAACAAAGCTCCTTGATAAATGCTGACATCCAGCCATGGTTTAAAAACACAGAAGAAAGTGGAAGGATGTCTCCTCAAGGTTTCAGAAATGTATCAATAAGATGACTGAAGAAATTCAATTAATCTTTTTTTTTGTGGTACTGGGGATCAAACTCAGAACCTTGTGCTTGCCAGGCAGGCATTTATGCTGTTGAGCTATATCCTCCACCCCCAGTCAATCATTTAAGAGCTTCAGTGAGGGTTTTCTGAGTCTTTCAGCATATTTGTGTGTCTGTTTTTATCTTCTGTGCGCCTACTTGGGCCTACTAGATTTTCTATAGTAAGAAAAAGCTAAAGCTTGTCTTAGTGAATTCCAGGTGAGAAATCTCAGACCCAACTGGTCCCACCTGCTTTCTAACACATAACTGCATCCCCTGGAGAAAGGTCACTCTCCTTGCTATTGACATCTTCCTTCAACTAGGAGGGGTCTCTGCACTGTAAGGTGTACTGCTTTGCAATAAAGGGGTGGACAGATTTCTTGGGAATGTAAGAAAATCCCAGAGGAAAGCACACTTGCAGAGCAAATTGGGAGTGAACACAGAGCTTCCAGAGAGCTCCCAAAGTAGGCCCTCGTAGAGGTGAGTAATGAGCTGCATAGACTAGTTCCTTCATGCTGAGCTCAACACACATCTTTAAACATAAGATTGTTGAGGAAGCAGATACTCAGAAACCCTTTCATCTTAATTAAAGTTATGTGGGCTATGAAATACTTTTCCTTTATATTAAGCTCTTATTCCTGTGGAGAAATTTCTATTTGTTTTTATCTAATTTGAGCTTCAAGGTTAATCTTGGTTTAAGGCTTTCACTCACTGGGAGAGACGGTCCATCCGGTTCGCCCCTGATCCCATGTATATGCATGCTTCCACCAGGGCCCTGCTGAGCTCCAAAGCCTCTCGCTGGCTGTGCATTCTTTACACTGTTCCCTGCCACAGAAAGAATGGGCTGTGTATCTGGGAAGAATATATGGGATGGGGAGGATTTTGAAAAAGGTCACAAAGCTTTCTATTTTAGGGAACCACATGCTGCAATCCCTGAATGTGGAGTTTCTGATAAAACTTGCTCTGTGATGTAAATTGTGAGATTTGTGCAGTAGCATAAGCAGGATGCAAGAGAGAGAATTTGGAGACAAAGAAAGGGAACATGCTTCATTCCAGAAAGGGGTTTTCGTAGACCTTGAAAAGACTGATAGTTGGGATAGTTTGGTCTATCACACTCTCTTATTTTCTGTGATAAGTACATGTTTGATTGAATTGAATTGATGATGGAGGAGACTTATGATTTTGATTTCAAGGAGAAAGTGAGAAATCATAAATAAGTTGTATAATATTTAATTGGAATTTTTCAAATTTGTTGTTTGAGTGTCTACCTTTCCTACACAATAATAAGGTACCCAAATTGTTGAAGGGAGGGGAGGGGAATAAGAAGAAAAGAATTTGGATATAAGTAGATACAAATTTGCTATGGTGAATGTGATCAATATATATGGAAAATATGTACTACTAAAAATAGTAAGGCACCTTAAATGTTACTATGTGCTTGAGAAATAATATGTGCAGAAATAAAGAAAGATAAATTGTATTGTTTTGGAAGGGGTCAAGTCACCCATTCTCTGCTGGTTCTTTTTCCATCTGCAGCTGGTTGATTCTTACTTCCTTTAGTATGGCCTTTAGTGTTCAGAAACAAGCAGTCCATGTTGCACAGCTAAGTGAAACCAATGTATCATTCCAGAATTCTGTTTTGCTTTTTTAAACTAGTGTAAAACAGCTTTGGTCTCTGTATAATAGATACAATTCACTTTCCTATGGAAGTCGAGCTCATTCACTTAAATTCCTCTGAGTTTCATACAAAGATTCTACCAGTTGACTTAAAGTCCTATTTGAGGTTCTTTCCCTACAGGCAGGAGTCAGTTAGAAATTCATGAAACTTCAGGTAGACCACTGACCCAGAAGAGAACAGAACACCCATTAAGGTATTCATATGTCATCAAAAGTCACCTATTACCATTACAATTGCTGTGAATCAGAACAAGGAGAGGGGAGCTGGAGTTAGTGCCCTAAGGTACACCTCTTACAGATCAGCTTTTGTCTAAGAAAATGATTTACTGTGAGTCAGGAAACCCAAATTCGCAGCCTGGGTGGAACAGAACCTGTGTGACCTTGGGCAAGTTATCACACGAATCAAACACTTGGTCTCCTCATTCACAAAGACAATGGGCCACACTCTTTGCTGTCCTTGGATCCCATCCTGGCTCTGTCTGTTCCATTACCAATATGACAGTGTGAAAAGCACTTACATTCTTCATCACGTAAGTAAGAGTAAAAGTATTGAATATGATCAACTTCACATCCATTCATCAAAAGTCAGAGTGAATCAAAGAGAAAAGAAGAGGAAACTTTGAGCAGGAGGAAGGTTTGAGCTGTCAGCTCTTCAAGCACATTCCTGTGGCATTGAAGCTACGTGCTTTTGTACTGGGGAATTAGTGCCTCTTCTCTGACCACAGTTTTGAAACAGTCTAAATAATATGAAAAGGGACTGGTGGGGCTCCAGGGAATTATGACTCATAACTCACCTTGGTGAAGGTTAAGCTGTATGTAATAACTTTTCTTTTAGACCTTTGTGATTTTCTTTTCAAACTGAGTGGCAATACAAGCCTTGTAATATCAATTTCACCACAGTTGGAGTCTATTTTTTAACTTTGTAATTATTTTTAATTAAGCCTTTTTTGAAAAGAAAATTTCTGTAGTAGTGGAAGGATAACAAGAAGATAGATTACTAATAAAGTCACCTCAG
Source organism: Octodon degus (assembly GCF_000260255.1). Classification (NCBI taxonomy): domain Eukaryota; kingdom Metazoa; phylum Chordata; class Mammalia; order Rodentia; family Octodontidae; genus Octodon; species Octodon degus. Next base: position 8,754,552 of record NW_004524606.1, on the reverse strand, counting down.
ATTCTAATGTGCTGTTGAATACAAACAAATTTCTGTAAGTCCCTTCCTTTTAACACACACACACACGTGCGCATGCGCGTGCGCGCGCGCACACACACACACACACACACATTGTTTTCATTTAATATATCTTGGAATTCTTCTAAATCAGCACATAGAAAGTTTCATATTCTAATTTTTAAAATTTAAACATTGGCATATTATTTTATCACATAATGCACATTCTTTATTTAATGGGTCATACCTTTAGGGCCCCACCTGAGTTTTTGCTACCACAAACAATGCTACAATTAATACTTTTATATTTAAGTATAGTTTTTCATGTGTGTCAGTTTATCTGTAGGCAAAATTTAGAAACTGAAATCCTGGATTAAAGGATAGTTGCGTTTATAATTTTAATTGATATTGTCAGATTGCTTCTATAGGGATCATGAGAATGGAAAAATCTCACTATTTATCAAATTGTCTATTTCTTTGGATATTTGAATAGCAACTTTGAAAAAAACCCTTTTAATGCATATATGCAAAAGTACAACAGATCTTTAACAAACTTAACATACTCTAAACAGCATCAGATTAAGAAACTGAACAGTCTCAAGATCTCAGAAGCCTCCTGTTCAATCTTTAGACACTATTCCCCAGTCCTACTGTCTCTATTAAAGTATAGACTAATTTTATATTACAATTAGTAAATTAAAAAAATTATAGGGCTGGGGAGATAGCTCAGTAGAATAAGCACTTGCTTGGCAAGTGCAAGTACAAGGTCCTGAGTTCAATCC
>NW_004524606.1:8747744-8753673 GCF_000260255.1 Octodon degus | reverse complement strand
TATATGTAGGCTTAGTCCCAAAATATTCATTGCTTTGGTACACAGATTATTTATGTTGGCTCAGAGTTCAAAATAGAGCATCTTTCCCCCTCTGTCCTGCCAAACAGCTTTAATAAATGACTTCCCATTTTATGACAAAGACATTGAGGATGTGCCCAACACTAACTACTTTATGTGGGTCAATATATTGTGGCAAAATCTCTTTTGTTTTCTTCAAATTGGAAAATTTCAGGTAATAAAAATGATTCTCATCAAGTTTAAGCAAGTATGTGAAATGGATTCTGACATGAAATACAGATACATAGAGTAAATGGATTCATTTTAGCAGGAAATCCCTGAAGGAAAGCCACAGAAATAGTCAACCATACTCCAGGGTAAACTCAACTGAAGTTGAGCAAAAACAACTGCGATTTAAAGAAAACAGAACACATATGGTAAGGTATAGTGGGCTCTACTGGTGGGCTTTACCATTGCTGGGACAAAATACCTAAAACCTGCAACTTAGAAAAGAAGTTTAGTCTGGATTATAAATAAAAGCTTTCAGTGAAGGCTCAAGGAGCTGCAAGGCTGTAACATCATGGGGGAGCCACATGGGGGAGCAAGGCTGGCCACTTCCCGGGGTTCAGGAAGCAGAGTAAAGGGAACAGTGCCAGAGAGAAAGGGGTGAGGGGTCAGATATACTCCCCAAATGAATGTCCCCCTAGCCCACCCAGACCACTCACAAGTGCACTTTACTAATGTAGGTGTCTCTCAAGTGAGTTAAGTTGACAATTAAATTTAACTGTCAGATGGGCCAAACAAATAGACAGGTGCTATGTATTAGCCACTTTCTCATCACTGGAACAAAACACCCGATACTCACAATTTAAAGGAGAAGTTTATTTGGTCTGCAGTTTCTGTGGGTTCAGTCCATAGTTGGCTCCAATACAGAAACAGCATGTAAGATGTTCTGGTAGAACTGTTTGTAGAAGACCACTGCTCATTCCATGCCAGGCAGGAAGCAGAGAAAGAAAGAAGGAGTTGGGGACAAGAATGCGTCCATCTAGATAATGCCTCCAGTGACCCACTTTCAACCAAGCCCTCTCATCAGCACATCTAGTTATGTTCATTAATAGATGAAGCCACTGAAGAATGTAGCACCTCATGATCTAGTTGTCTCCCAAAAGCCCAACCTCTGAACACATGAACCTTTGGGGGTCATTTGGGGTCTAAGTCATAACAGACTGTGAGTATAAACCTAATTTAAAAGTTAGAAGGTGCATGCTGTACACTGTGAGTGCTGAGTTGAAATCAAGAAGCTTCATATATCTGGATACAGAGGCACATTTCTATAATAGCAGCACTCTGGGAGGTGGAGGCACGATGATCACTGAAGTTCTAGCTTAGGAAATTATTGATTTAGGCCCTATCTCAACATAAAAATAAAAATTCACAAAAGATCTGGAAATAGTGTTGTAGCTCAGAGTAAAGGCACAGGGTTCAGTGCCCAGTACCACAAGAAAAGCTAAAACAAAACAGAAATCCTCAAACAATGTTATAAGCAACTCTATTCAGCATCTTTCAGCATGTATTACATAGTAGGAATTCATTTAAAGATATTCAGTATTTCTCCAAAGCAAGAGAGAGTCACTCAGCTGGTAATAAATAAGATGCTAGTCTACACTGTTTCCTTTCCATAATTTCCACCCTGTGGATACTGTATATTTTGGCACCATGCCTGCAAGTCCCTTAACTTTATGAATATCCTATTCTGCTATATGAATTCTTCCTTACCTTGTTGGTATTTCCAGTTCTCTCTTTTTTGATGCAGCCAGCCAGGCTTTCATAGTCAAGAGTCAGCTGAGCTGCTGGTGTGGTTCCTCATGAAGCAATTAGAAGGATTCCACAATTAAACTAAAATAGCTATGGGAATCTGCTTTTTCTGAAGACCTTCCCAGCTTACTAGCCAAGGTGAAAACACCAGAATGTACAGCTTCTATAGTCATTTTATTTTGTTATTGCTGCATCCAGAACAGATCTCAAACTTCCCTTGGGGGCAGATGGCAGAGGATGAAGAAATAAAGAGAATAGAGAAAGCTGGGGTCAGGTGGTGCCTTCTCTCCAGATGGGAGAAAAGAGCTCCACAACCACTGTGGTGCACTTACACTCAGCAGTTGATGTCATGTGACACTCCTCTACCTAGCTTGTTCACTTACATGGCATGCCTGCTGGTGCCTCCTATTGTGGAGCTACCTTTGTTCCAGCTCTACATCAGTGTAACTCATCTCCAGCTTCAGCTTCTGCCCATGTATTATGTCTGCTTGGTTACCGGAAAGATTAAAAAGACTCATTAAGACATTGTAGAGGATGATAGGGCAAGTTAGAAGTGTGAGAGATCAGGAACAGGAGCATGTGTGGTGATATTAAATGAAATGAAGGAGTCTTGGACCACAGAGTTTATTATTGAGCCTTGTGCACATTATGGATGACCAAATGGACTCTAAAATTCTTAGAACTTAATACTAATAAGGAAACATGAAAAATTACAAAACAGGTATTCTTCATAATCTGAAGGTGAATAAACTCATCAGAAGAGGCAATATTCTTTATTTCTTTTCTTTCCTTCTTTTCCTGATGGTACTGGGGATGCAACCCAGGGACTTGGTACTAAGCTGCACCACCTGCCTTTTGTAATTTTGAGTCAGGGTCTTTCTAAGATAATAGGTTATCAAGGCTATGATTAAACTTGCAATCTTTCTGCCTTAGCCTCTCAGAGTGAAGACAAGCAGGAAAAAGCTCAAAGGCTCTTCTAAATAATACATTTGGTAATGTGCATCTGTGGTCTCCGTAGCAGGTGGAACAAATTATTTCTCAAGGTTCTAGCTTATCATGAGTCTTCCAGATAGTGAGAAGGCACTGTCCCAAAGGACAGCATGCTTTGATGTCACTCCTCTCCATGACCAAAAACATTACAGATGTCTCAGAAAAAAATGGACAAAGTACATGAGCACAATAAAAAGCCAAATAAACAACACTCCCTCAACAACAACAATAAAAAAAATGTTGCAAAATGGTCTTGGTGTGGATGATGGTTTGTCTGGGATTCAGGGGAAGTTGTAACATGTAAGTTTTAGTAGTACCCTGAGCTGAGGAAAATGGGCTGACTTTCCTCATTAGAGAAAAAAGAACATGGTGTGATGGTATATTCTTGCCTTCCCAGGACTCTGAGTCTAAGGCAGGAGGATCAAATGTTTGAGTCTGGCCTAGGTAATTTATTGACTTAGCAAGACACTGTCTCCAGATTAAAGGGGGCAAGCATGTAGCTCAGTGTGAGAGCCTTGGTTTAATCTTCAGTATTAGACAAAAAAAGAAAGAAAGAAAAGAAAAGAAACTAAAAGAGAGAGGAACATAAAAACATAACAAAGTCTTACAGTTTCCCAAGACAGTTCAATGGCTGCTTGAATGGACTCAGGGTTGTGGGTTTACCTGGGAATATGACTAAGATTTTCCTAGCAAAGTAATTTTAAACTTACTATAACACCTTAAAAGAAGACCAGTTGAAAGCCCAAAGATTTACACATTAGAGCCTGATAACCTTAGATTTCACTTTCCAATTAAAGTCATGAAATCTCAACAAAGTCCGCAGAAGATGTCTGTCTGTAGCCATGAGATTTGTTGGCATGTGAATCTAGAACAAGTCGTACAACTATGCCTCACTCTCAGGACATAAATAAAATTTATATAATTTGTAATCTGTACAATTGTGCATTATCTTAGCAGCTAAATTCCAAATTAGATACAATAAAGATCATTTTCTAAATGCAGAATCTTTTCTGATGAGCAGGAAATGAAATACAGGCACAGAAACCCTAACTGCAGAAAAATATCCCTTAGCAGAATGAGATAAAATATAGATCTACCATTCTTTCTGCACTTGATCTTTTGTGTTTGATCATAAATGCACATTGTGAAGAGATGCCTCATACCTCCAAGCTAAACACTGTTTGCTACTCATTAGTGATTTATAAATGATATTTTTTCCCTGGTGACATATCTTTTGATATGATTCTGTAATAATAACAGCCACCAATATTAAAATAAGAACATCCCCATGTATTGTGATCATCTTCAACCACATTTCCTCACAAAAATTAAATTTTAGAACACCGAGTGATATTGTATGCATATATTTGTCTACCATCATTATAAATCTCCTAAGGGTCTCTATAAAATGATAGTTTTGCCTCTTTGCAGTAATTCTACCTAATGCTCTAAAGCAAGAAACTAATTACATGCTGACTTTTCACTAACTTTGATCTTTCCAATTCCATACTGTAGAGGTTCTATAGGTAATCATATAATTACAATCCACTAAATGAGTTGAAATTAACCATAAACCTTTTTATTTAAATTGTATTAACTGTTTCTTCAGTAATACTGTCTGCACTTCTACTCTTTCCTACATAAGTTTCCTGATATAAGGTTTCAAACTAAAATCTGATTATGATCACTAATGTTTATAACAAATGCTTCATTATAACACTGGAAGCTCCAATGAAGATGAATGCGCAAAGAATTTCTTAAAATATGCTTAAGGAAAGGCCAAGGATAAACTAGAGTGGTATAAGGAAATGACTGAAATTTCTCAGGGGAATGTTTTAGTCAGCAAGAAAAAAAATGACCTTACTTGTGTTTTCCCATTGAGCTGGTACAGTATTTCTTGAAAGAAAATTTGAGTACAATTGTTCTTTTCAGTATAACATAGGACTATGCAAAGAAAAGAAAAAATAACCTAGATTTCACTTTGGAAAACACACTGTATCGCCTTATTTCAGATTAACCCTTTACTCATACTAGGCAAAAATTCTCTTTAAAAGTAATTGCATAATTAAGTTTACTTGTCAAAAGGTAATATTGTTGGTTATATATAATTTCTTGCTACAGGTTTTCAAAAGCTTGTAGAATACTACTGTTATGACCTCTTATCAGAAGATGCTGAACTTTCTCTTTTTGTTGATATATTCAAAACAGTAGACCAGTAGTTCACAACCAGAGGCGATTTCACTTCCTGGATAACATCTAGCAATGTGTGGAGACAGTGGGTTGCCATGACTTTGGAGCTACCTCTGCTACCTAGTGGGCTGTGTGCAGAGATGCTGTGAAATAGGCTCCAAAGCCCAGGGAGTACACCCAATGAAGAATTATCTGGCTCAATATTTCAACAGTACTGGGTTTGAGAAACCTACCCTGGATAAAATACAGCAAATATAGATTGGTAATTAGTTTGAAAAGTCTTAAAAAGAAGGAATTCAAGTCTTTTGGTTTGGCATATTGCTCACGAATTTCTGCTTTAAAATTGACCTCAAAAGGTATGGAAAGGAAATACTGCCTTGTTTGGAAAACAACCCTTTACCGTGTTTATGGGCCTTATTTATCTAATAACATCCAGAACCACACAAGATCCTGACCACTACATTCACATGAAAGCTGAGTAAACACAGTGTGTTTTGACTTGTCGTCAACCATGACACGTGATCACAGGAATACTGTGTACAAGAGGCAGCTGTTTCATCTGGAGGCTCTGCCTTCAGAAAATTCAAAACAGTCAAGTTGTTTGCTTGACACCACTTTTGACCTGACTGCAGTGTTTCATTCTTGGAGAAAGCAAAACACACACTGTTTTTTTGAGGATTTGTAATTATATAGGAAGTTTATTTCTCTGGTGAACTTTGCTATGGTCCTGGGACCTGAAAGAAACAAGGAAAGCTTAAAAATATAATAAAGCCCTCAAACTCTCAAAGAAAATGGGGTGTGATTAAGCAGTATTTCTAAGCCATGTGTAAAATCAATAATGAGCTCTCATTTTATGACTCTTCTGGAGCATTAGGGGTGCAGTTAGCCCTGAAAATTGCTTCTCTTTGGAGTCTTTTGGTCCAGAAATCGAGAATAT
>NW_004524606.1:8701384-8747644 GCF_000260255.1 Octodon degus | reverse complement strand
TGCGGGCTTCTTGAAGGTGGATTGCAGCAGAGACTCACAGACCTCACTTATTTCTCAAACTTTCTCACTGTTTTTGATGAAACTGGTTCCAGTGGCAACTCCTTGCAGTCTATTGGAGGCTGTGTTCTAGTAACTTCAGTGACCAGGGAAAGCAGTGGTGTGCATTAATCTGCTTTCTATCCCATTGTTGAGAGGCCCATTGGGGAGAGGCCAAGACCTTGTCCTCTTTCAGGTTCTTCCATTTATATCTTGAGTACCTATCTTCAGCCACTTGATTTTTCTAGTTAATTATTAGCAGGATATAGTCCTAGTCTACTGGAGTTGATATTTTCTTTGATACCTTTGGACAAATGTCATGCAAGTTCTAGTCATTTTTCACTTGTACTGGTTATAATTCCTTAAATCCTACTAAGAGGTTAGTAGGCCTACCTAAGACCTGGTTTCTATGAGCTAAAATTGTATGCATCGAAGCCATTACTTCAATTTAAAGACTATGTATTTTGGGAAATTGGACTATAAGGACTGTTTCCAGCCTGTGAGCACACATCAACAAAATCCTTGCAGGACTGGCTAAGTGGGTGATGGTGTTATTTTCTATTTGCTTACTGCTTTACAAAAACCACTTAAGCAAAATGTGGTCAAAACCTTACAGAGTTACTGCTTTCATGTCTTTATCCACACATTCCCTGTAGGACAAACAGATTTCAAAGCTACAGGCCAGTGATCTGGGGGAAGCGTGCAATTTACAATTTCTAATCTACCTTGCTTCCCCTGAGTCAAGGATACCTTGTGATGGTGTCTGAAAGAAAACCGGAATACTCACAAATTGGGCATTTTATATAAAATGTAAAGGAGACCAATATTCAAGTGTGGTCAATGAGTTAATTTTGATTCAGCAAATTGCTTTAATCCCACTTTCTTTAGGGACTTGGTACTTGCTTTCTGTGCTTGGAATGCATCTCAGTGCAGCACCTCTGGCCTGTGAAGCTTTCCTCTATAATACGAACTGTTTTTTCCTCTATGCATCTCTATTCTTGCCATGTGCCTAGCTCATTGGTGGAGAGCCTTTTTGACATGAGTGCCCAGACTGTAGTTGTAAATGCATTTACTCATTGCAAATGCCAGTGCTGCAAAGGTTTTAGTGTAGAAAAAACAACTCATACATTAACATCTGCTGTGTTAAAAGAAAAACAACACCTTGCCATGAGTTCACCACCACTCACCTAGATGAACAAGTATCAGGCTGGCCTAGGGGTTCAACACATGTATCAAGGTATTGTTTATATCATAAGAGCCACCAATCTAAAACAGGCCAGTCAATGATTTCTAGGAACCTTGCAGAGCTGTGTGATCATAACCTCAATCCAGTTTTAGAACACTCCCTTCCGTCATATTAGAACGAACAACTTGTGCCCATTTACATTCACACCCCATTCTCATTCACTTCCTAACCTGGACAATTACTGATCTTTCTGCTTGCTACAAGCTTCATGGCATGCTGTAGTGCTTCACTTAGAGCTCACTTGAGAAGGTTGCAAGCTTCTTGTTTTCCAACTCTTAGCACACTATCACAGTAAGTAATATCACCGAATATTCACCCAATCTTCCTTTTCTTTGAAATGCAGAATTCAGAGAAGCACAAATTCCTTCTAATTCAGTCTCTAGAATAATCACTGAATGGCAAGACTTTTATTCCTTCTCAGAGAAAAGCCTAATGACTGAGAGAGGTCAAGTGACCTACTGGGACCATGCCAAGATTTGACACCCAGGTTATCCAACTTCAAAGTCAAATGAAGAAAGAAGATGGGACTTCTTAATCTAGGATAGGCTTTCTTCATTGGAGAGAGGATTGTACTAGAGTCCTCAGGAATGTGCTCATAATATTTTAGGTGCATGGGATATATACTCATACAACAGTGTCCCAGGATAGCATGAGAATTTCATAGGTGTATCAGTGATCCAGCTACGGCAGTGCCACCTCCTGTGGGTGGTGGTCATCACAGTTCCTTCTATCCTACTAGGATAACAAAGGCAGTCACAACCTCTCTTCTCTCTTATGTGCATCAGTATTTGAGTAAGGCTTTTTAAGAACTCCTTCGTCCCAATCATGATTCTGTGTTCAGAATAAGGAAGTTAGCCCTCCCTCATGTCTATCAAAGGAAACACCTTCCCACTCTTTGCCCTTTCTTTGTTTCAAGCTGCCTGTCATGTCTATGAAGTTGTTGGGGAAAATATTCAAAGGGGAGAAGGGCTGTAAATGGAGAACCCTTTAGATCTTCCCTTCTCCCTGGCGTAAACTCTTCCTTTTCCCCCAGAGCAGGGGTAAGTTAATTGTATTTGAATGAATAATTCTAATAAGGCAGTGACCTTTAATGCCAACTGGTGTTTTTAATTTTGATTCCCTGTCAGTCACTCGAACGTGAAGCACCTCAGGATGTGAGCAGTGGCGAGACCAGTGTGTACACAGAGGAGAAAAACAAACACAGCGCTGGGTGCTGCTGGCAGGTAAACATGCGGTTGGCAGAGCTTACAAAGAGAAGGCGGGCAGAGTCTCTTACAAAAGAGTCAGAGAAATGGTGGAGATTGCTGAGAATCACAGTGTTTAGAAATATGACTGGAAAATAGAGTTTGTATCAAGAAGGTAACAAATCATGATTCATTGTGTGCAAGGTAGAAGAAAAAGAAAAACAAAAGAAAGATGGAAAAGCAAAACAAAAAGCCATCTGGCATCTTATCACCTAAAGGCAATAATTGTGGCCAGGGTAAATATTGTAGAATATATCATTTCAGTCTTTTTTCCATATTTATATTAGTTTATGAAATATACTTCATACATGCATCTCATGTTCACTTATGCATTCATTTATGTTTGAAAAATTGAGTTACACTGTGCACATTGCTTGTTATTTGCTTACAAAAATGATGTTTCATGATATTGTTGTGCTTTGAAAAAGTCTTCCTTATGAGTTAGGTGTGCTGACTGCACACCTGTAATCCAAGCCCTCTGAGCGGCTGAGGAAGGAGGAGAGCAAGTTCTTTCTCAGACTGGGTAACTTAGCAATATCCAGTGACAAAATAAAAATGCATTAATATAAAAAGGCTGTGAAGCAGTGTGGCACAGCAAAGGGAGAATCTCAGAGGAGAAGCAGTTCATGGGGTGGCAGGCAGGACATGATGAGACTGGTTGCTTTCCATTTTTGTTCTATCAGGTTGCAAGCTTATTGGTTAGTGCCATCCACACCCAGGGCGAGTCTTCCATCTTCAGTAAGTGCGTCATACCAATCTAGAACTATGATAAGCCAATCACTAGGCTAATCCAGCATTGCACATCCATGATCTAGTCCCTTATGAAAGCTGCACCTATGAGCAGATAAGGCTGGGGAAAGGGTCTCTAGGCATAAGTACGACAGCTGACTGAATAAAATGTATTCCTAGGCTGACTTTGATTCAGGGGCAGAGAGTTGTCAGTTGCCATCTGACTAGCCTGTTCCTCCCCATGGGTCACATACCACAGGTAGCCTAAAATATCATGTGTATCCTCTTTGGAAGCTGATGGTTTTATTCAATGTATATTAAAACTTAACACAACCTAACAGTATTCATTTTTTGTTTTCTCTCTGAACAACTTCTCAATAGTACTATAAAATCAGAAATATACATGGTGTCTTCTTGTAGAGGAACTCTTCCAATACGTGCTATTTTCCATGGAAGAGGCCTTCATTCAAATATTGTATTTCAATTCAATAAATATTTCTTCTAGTGTGTTGGGAAACAAATGAGACCACTGATTTCCTCACATACATACGTACTTTTATTCATTCAGCATTTAACTGGGGACAAATGCTCTGACCAGGCATGTGTGCCATAATAGGATGAGTGCCTTGAGAGATGGGAGAGGATTCCATACAAGGACTCTTGTGCTCTGGTACAACCCTACCTCTCTACCATGGAGGAGAGGGCTTCAGGGTCAGGATCTCAGAATGATGCTACAAGAGGCCTCAGTGTGCAGCACCTCTGCCACTTACATCTTGTGTATGTGTGGGACTCTATTATATACTTTTACTTTTATTTGCAGGTTTTGCTTTTCATATGGGACATTTCTCAGACTGCCTTTAGAAGACCTGCATATAACTCAGCAGGGCAGGAGTAGCATACGCACAAGAAGTATTTTCTACTACAAACATGTTGGCCTGTTGGTTTAGTCTAAGGACAAGTTCATGACGAGTACAGTGAGTGTTGCCTTGAGCCATCTAAATCTTATGTGATAAATAAATTGCAATTATTAGAACATTTCTGCTGTGTCATCAAGTAGTGCCTTTTGCTGTATCTGCCTCCTGCTGTGGGTAGACATTCAAACATTGCACAACTGGCCTAAATTTATTGAAAATAAAGTATCTTGGGAACTAATGGGACTTTGACCATATGGCACAATCCCTTCATCTGAAGGTTAAGGTCATATTTTTACAGAAGCAAAATGCCTTTCTCAAACTGAGATTTGCTTATATGTTGGTTGGCTTTGCCATTGCTGGGACAAAATACCTGACAACTGTAAATGAAAGGAGGAAAGATTTGTTTGGTTCCTTGTTTCAGTCCAGGGTTGGTCAGCTCCAAGGCAGAGGCATTACAGTGGAAATTATGGCAGATCAAAACTGCTTAGCTTATGGGAGCTCGGAGGCAGAGAACAGGGGAGCACACCAGCAAGAGATACACCTCCAAAGGCCTGGTCCGTGCCCACCTCCAGCCAGATTCCCCTCCTGAGATCGTCATCAGCTATAAACATCTGCAGATCAATCCACTCACAAGGATAGCGTTCGCATGACTCAGTCATCTTGCCATGACTCAACCAAGCCAGTTCAATTGACAAGTTAGCTCAGTGGTCTGAGTCTATTTATGTGCTTCCCAGGACTGTTTTACTAAAGAAAAAGAAAATTAATGGACATCATCTCGGTTATAGAAGTCTAACATTTAGCATGCAGTGGAAATGGCCATTTTGGATTACCTGAGTGCAGTTACCTGGTTATATATGAGAATATATTTTTAAAAACTGGAAGTAGCAAATATTCACTCCTCTTAGGTGATGACATATAAGTATGCCTTGCTTCTATGTTAAAGGATATTAAAACACAATGAAACAATGAACCCCACATAGTACAACATTAAATTCAAGAAGGTGTTTAATATTACTTTCATTGGCAACAATGGCTAGAATATAGTTTTAACGTCTAATTTGATTCAGAATATATTTCCTAGTGAGAATCTGAAGTGATTCACTATATATGTCTTTGACTAAAATAATATTTTGTTAGGCTCTAATAAGATGTTAATACCCCTATGAGCCAGGCTGGCTCCATTCAGTGTTCATCTTAATTAGCTAGCATTAACCATCATTAGGGTTTTATATGGTACAATGCACATTACTTCATAACTTCCACCCAGATCACATGAAGCTAGATCATAATACATGGTATCAATCATCAACTTCCTTGTGCCTTCTTAACACCTAGCTTTTATTTCAAAAGTTCAGGTCAATGTGAAGTGTTACATTTCAGCTGAAAAAGTTTTTTTAAAAAATCAATGTTAATTAACAATGTTAATTAAATGTTAATCATGTAAATGAAAGCATTTTTCATTCACTTACCTAGTAAATTGTAGTCGGATAATATCTTATATATTATTTGAGATGACATAAGAAAATGGTGTCTACCACTAAGGCATGGGGAAGAAAACTGGGCAAAATGAAGCAAAAATTTACATGTGGAAAGTGTGTTTTTACATTTGTTTGCATTTTTGTTTATGTGGGAGAAGGGGCTTGAAGAACTTGCCTTTGTTTCTGAAGCTCTCATGTACCCACAAAGGTATAAAGAGAATAATGATTCATTTTTTGAGCTAGTGGAATAATTACAAGGTCATTTTTTCAATAAAGCTGATCATGGCCAGTTGAAAGATACTTTGCTCCAGTATTTTGACTTAATGAAAACAAGATATTATGAAATAACATTTTAATACTTAGAGGTATTGTAAAGTAGGTAGGGGTCCATCAGCCAATGAGACTATTTGAAATAGCTAAAGATTTCTAGTGTGCAAGACTGTTTCATTCCCAGTCTTTTGGTTATCAATGTGGACTCTGAATAGAAAGTTGGACCCTCTGTGATCTTTCAAGCTGTGCTATAGTTCTGAATTCTGGAGCACCAATAACAATCCACGAGCAGGGACACTTCCAGCCTTGCTAATGTGTAAGTGCCTGCCATGCATCAAATCCTATGGAACAAAATGGGTGGAAATGTTATGTACAGGCCTTTCTTAATCCAGCTGTAACCAGGCAGCATGTTAGATGTATTCTGTAAAAGTATTTTTACACACACTCATAGACTTTAGGGAGTGCTTGGTTATAGGCTAATACTACATTCAAAAAAGTGAGGCCCAATGATTTTGGAGGCGTTAGCTAAATCATATTCATGTTGGGCTGGAACCTGGCAGCTCTCTGGATATATTGTTACCAGTGCTCTTGGGTGTCATCTGAAAGGGGCTCCCTGGTTTGAATTGCTTAGTTGAGTGGCAAGAAAAGGTCATTTCTCCAGGATGCTCCTCAACTCTTTCGTTGTGACCATGGGAGAAATGATCACTGTGAACACTGGTTGGGTTTGGCCATTGTGGCTTCAGAATCCACTTGGTTCCAGGTCTTTTTGTGAAATTACTTCTTGTCCATTTTGTGTGGTCTTGGGTCCTGCCTTCTCATAATCTGTGGTAAGACAAGACTCGTGTTGAATGAATTAGAGTTTTGGGTTGAAGTTTAGGAAGAATGATTTTAAGGAATAATTAAAATGCAACAAAACACATCCAGTACTCAGTGATTCACCAGAGCATGGAGGTTGGTGGTGGCCCTACTGCTCTGCTGCTGAGTGCATTTCCCCTTGCAACCCAAGTGGGATGCAGTAATAAACTTTTTCTGTTTCTTTTCTGTTTTAGTTAGACACTGTTGCTGTTGCTTGCCACTCAAGAATCCTAACTAAAGAAATGATTCATGCATGCCTGTCAGTGCAGTAGAGAGCGCACTGATAGAGGTTTATGAGTGGTTTGAGGGCCAGAGCTGCCCTTTCACTTCTAGCCCTTCATACTTATATTAAGGGATTAGGAAAGTTCCTGAGATACAGGGAAGATCTCTTTGTTTCAGACTTTGACAGTATCTTGACCATCTCAGGGGGGAAAAAAGGAGGAAAAATTTACTTATATTGCACTTTTCCTGAAATTTAGATCTGGCACAAATTTGTATTGTGTCATGGCTCTATCCACTGGGTAACTTGATTCCTTTTATATTCAAATATCTATGGTAAAAAAATGATAATTATGACCATTCTATAGAAATGAGCAAGAAGAATGACTTCCAAGAGAAATGCCTTCAACAGAACATCTTTTTTAAAGGATTAAAATGGCTTAAGAAGTCTACTTTAGGGGTTTATGTCAGTTGAGGCTCTAATTCTATAGCCAGGAAAGGACTAAGAAACTATTTTTATTTTAAAACTTGTAAAATTTTTTTTACTTTGATAACATGCAACACACACATGAGATTCTGATGGGAAACTACTTGGAGATTGTGTTATTTAACTTTCTATTCCTGTGACAAATAACTGAGACTCAACAAATTTATAGGAGGAAAGATTTGTTTTGATTCACTGGTTTGGTGTTTCAGTTTATGGTAACTTGGCCATGCCTCTTTTGAACTTTTGCATAGAAGAACATCATGGTGTAAGCATAAGACAAAGAAAGCTACTCAGCTCATGGTGGCTGGGGAAATAATGAGAGAGATAGGGAGAGACCAGATTTCAATGTCCCCTCCTAAGGGCACCTCTCCATGATCTGCCTTTCTTACACTAGACCCCATCTCCTAAAGGTTCCACCACTTCCTAGTAATGCCACGGCGGGAAGATTCAATGCTTAGCAGATGTATTTTTGCAAATCACAACAGAGATCCAACTCTTGCCTTTCAACTTTAATACCTTCACTGATCTCAAATTTTCTCCTGAAATCTCTGAGCCTATCTCTGTCCTTATTAGAAAACAAGTCATTTATGAGAACTGTTGAATCTTAGGATGTCTTTCAATATCATCCACCTAATAGTGAGAAAACAGCACTACTTACATTGTTGTACTACCCTTAAGATCAGATATTCAGTGGCACAGCTCTGATCCAGACCATTAATTGAGGTTATGTGTTTTATTCCCCTTCTTCCCAGGTAGCCATATCCGTTCTAAGTCATTGAAATGTGCAATTTGTCTTTTTGTTGTTAAAAAGGCAACCCTGATTGTTAATATCTAGGTGATTTCTGTTTGCACAGCTCTTCATCTAGATTGGAAATAGGCTCCTCCAGACAGTTCACTAAGAGTCAGATTGATGGGTTGAGGGAGAGCTCACACACAGGTGTACACATGACTTGGAAGGGCTGGGCCGGGGGTACCAGTTGCCAAGGTAAAAGCCCTGGGAGATGTAAGGCAAAATATATGCTTATTAATTAAAGACAAGTACCCTCAACAGAACAAAAATTGGAATCCTCTGCTGAGCTGGGGAACCAGAGAATGTAAGAAAGTAGCTATTTCTTTGTTCTGGGAGTTAGTTGACACTATTTTGTAGTCTCGGGTATTCTCAGTGGCACAAGGAACAGAAGCGCCAAAAATGTTAATTTTTCTTTCTGAATTAGTAAATTAACTTGTAATCACAATGAAATCAGAGTGAAGAGATTGTTGAATTTCTTAATTTTACTCATTTAAAATGATTTTTTTAAACATAGGATCACAAGTCAAGGATACAACGCTCATAGAAATTTTGATATCGTGATTTACTGCTCATGGATGAATTTTGAGGGTAGACTTAAATGAGATACATTTTAAAGGGCAAGCTTATCTTTAATCTCTGAAATATTCTTGACACAAGAATGAGTAAAGAGAAATTACTACTGGGATAACTCATTTGAATGTCTCAAATTATTTTTCCTCCTTGTCCTATTGTCCCCAGAGAGAAGTAACCCTTCCTTAAATGGGGTTAGCTTTATTTTGGAAGCATTTTATTGCCAAAAGCAAAAGAAATACTAATCAAGAAAAGAGAAAAGTGATTATGGGATAGAATGAGTCATTAAAAAATTTTAACTTGATAGCATTTGGAAAAAAAAGATTAAAAATGGAAAACAGTACACATTAATAATATTAATCATTGAGAAAAATTTAAATTACAAAACTAAACATATTTATATGTTGCATAATATGTAGAATAAACATAGTAGAATTTTCTACATAGTAAGTGATGATATTCTTTGATCATCAAAAATTTGTATGATTGGGGCCGGCCTGATAGCTCAGCGGACTGAGCGCAGAGGCCAGGATTCCATCCCTGGGCTGCAGTGCTGGCCCTGCCCACAGGGTGCACTAAGAAAGCAGACTGGGTGTAGTGGTGCATGCCTGTAATCCCAGCGATTGGGAAGCTGAAAACAGGAGGATCACTCTGAGTCCCATCTATGCAATGAGATCCTGTAGACCCTGTACTAAATACAGAAAAAAAAATTGTATGATTGGCTAAGTATGTTACTTAGAAATGATTTTTTCCTATGTCAAGTTTAGAATCTTGGTTCTTACCTCTATCCTTTTTCAGCTCTATAATCTAAAGGTTTTGTAAGAAAACCTTAAAAATGAAGTTTTAAAAGATAGGAGCATATGACAGTGTCTGTTTTATAATAATGATAGTAAAAATAGAAAAACACATGCAAATATTTCAAACATCTTTGGTGGTTATTAATAAACAAGGGATTTCTCTCCTGTCATTCACTTACTTAAAAAATCTGAATGAGGTTTGTTTTTAGTTTCAGAGTTTTGCATTTTAAACATAAGGCTTCTCAATATCAGTGTGGTTGTCAAAGAGGATGATGCACAAAATACGAATTTTCAGCTAGTTCCTGTGATTTTTTTCTCCCCTTCTTGATTCAGTTTTTATTACTGCTTTGTTTCTAGAAGTATAAATTTAGTCTACAACAGATTCAACACTGGGTAAAAAGTGATTATTTGTAGTGCAATACCATATTTTTGTGTTAAGGAAACAGACTTGATCACTTGTTGAGCTCATGGTATAGAACACCAAAACTGTTTGATTCCAGGGGATGAACTGTGGTCTGGATACAGTCTGAGGAAAAATTTTTTCTCTTATTTATTAAGGACTTACTCAGTTCTTCTCATGTACAATTCACTACTTATTTTGACTTGTTGTATTTTTCTGATTTATTAAAAATTTTATTAAATTACCAAACACTTAATGTTAAAAATAAAAAAAAAAAACCTGGCAAATCAAATACTGAAAACCAACAAAATGCCATGTTGGGATTTCCCATGAGGAAATTCTCCTCCCTTTTTCCTTTTCCTCCTTTGTTTTATGTCTTCTGTTTCAGCATCAACATATAAATGCCAACCAAGAGAAGACACTAAAAATAACAGAAGCATGAAGAAGCCCACTGACTGTGTGAGGTTACTGCTAGGTGCTATCCTTGCATTTTTGTAGGGTTGTCCATTGGGGAAAAATTAATTTCTCACAGACAAAACCAGTAGGTAAATTTGGGCAGGGGGAAACGATCTGAAAGTACAAAATGGTCTCCAGCGATCAGTCTGGGGATTCTGGTGTTGGGGGGGGGGATAAAAACGGAGTCATTTTAGAAAGGTGAGGCCTTAAGTGATCCCTGTTGGTAGAATTGTCTGGCCCACCTCCTTCAGACAAGAACACAGGGCAGCTGTACTGGGATCCATAACAGAATAGAGCCAAAGAGAATGAAGCAATGTGTGTCAGTCCCCGAACACAATCATGTAAAACTTTTCTGCCAACATTTATTTTTCCTTTGCTGCATTTGAATAATATTTATTTCTGCATCTGAGCATTAGTTTTTAAGTCTCAGCAACTTAAACACGTTGCTGCGCGCTACCACAAGTAACCTCAGCTCCAGAGGGTGAGATGGATTGCTGAAAACATAAAAATGGTCTGTTGTTTGGATAATGTAAAATAGTTTTTCTTTATTTTCACTTTAAGTCGGAGAACTTTGGCATTTAACTAATTTGCTGTGCATTTAAGGCTGGTAGCAATATTGGGAGAGAAATACGATAATCACTTACTGCCACAAAGTATTCTGTATACTGTTCTCTTTTTCAGCTCTAGTTTCACATGTGTTGGTTCAATGGAATATTCAATAGACATTTATAGGAAATAAATTGAGAGGTGAATGTAAACCATATGGCATCTGGAGGTTTATTTGCAAAGCCCTTGCATCAAAGCTTTCTCCAGATCTCACCATATTAGCTATGTTTTTCCAGTCCAGCAGAATCGGGAAGGTAACCACAGACTTCCTTGATGGAAAACACATGAAAAACAGAGCAAATCTTAGTATGTCGTTTGAATTGCTGGTCAAGGAGCATCCTTTAAAATAATTTTATTACCAATGCACACAGAACAGTGCTTAGAACTGCCTGAAAACATATATGTGTTCATCTTTAGATTTTTTTTAACATTATAGGACATGAATTCCCCTTATTTATCCTGATTGTTTTACTTTCATGGGTATTTTCGGACTACTTTTGCAACTTGGATACATAGCAATTACTTCCAACCAGAGAAATGTAACCTTTCGATATAGTATATGTGCACGCACACATAAGGATAGGCATAGAACTTAGGCCTTTAGGAATACACTTGCATATATGAAGGCCACCGTGTTAAGCTTTCGAGAATCACATTATTATAAGTAATATTTAAGAAACATTGATTGGACAGAATGAGAAATGGTTCCCAAACTTAATTTATATATAAAAAAATTTCCTCAACCTTGAATGCAGTCCGCTTTGTGCAGTATTACATCTGATATCAAATTAATTCTCATGCAGCTGTTATATAAATCATCATGAAATGTCAAAAGCTTGTACATATATTTTTTAAGTTTTCACTTACTTTCCAAATAGTTTCCATTTTTCAGTGTCACAGACTTTTCAGCCACTCAGTCAATTTTAATGATTTTTTATCAGTCTAAATTTTCCCTCTCGTTCATGGTGCCTTTGCACACGTCTATGTGCATGATGCATGCATCAAGTCTTGCAAGGCAGGTGACCCACGTTGTGGTGATCTTGAAAATGCTCCATTTTTCTCTTCTGTTAAAATTAAATGGTCAGATGATTGGCATATAGGAAACATAAAACGTTCTTGCTACTTAACTAGGCAACATCTAAAGATTGCCTGCTGTAAATAAACACTGAAAATTGAAACAATAGAAAACTGACTCCCTGAACTCTGTGCCCCACAGTTCTTACTTCAAAAATTGCTCAGGACAAAGGTGTCTTGCACTTTTTTTTTGGAAATTACTCAATTACTCATCTAAATGATGATCTCCTCCCTTTTCAGGTTAAATTTCTAAATTTATGACTGTAAGTTAATGCCACTCATGATAAAAAAAAAAGCATGTGAGCAACATCACTTAAAAAATATGTGGCTAACTGCTGGAAGCTATTAAAAACCAAATAAACAAAAGAGATTACACTTCAAAGAAATGTCAACAGTTTTTCCTCTCTCAGAGCAGACGAGTTTTCTTTACTTATATCCACATCCACATCTGGAAAATGCTTATGGCTTTATACATCTTTTATGGTAAAATGAATTTATTGAGTTTTAAAATTTTCGTGATGGATTAATGCAATCTTCACAAAAGGTAAACCCACACCCTAGTAAAAAACATCTTTCCTTACATTGAAGAATGAATTCGATAATAAATAGAAGTCTGTTAATTTTGAGTAGCAAAGTAATGTTGAGAAAAAAATGGGTTTACTAGATTTAAAATAAGTATATATCACTCCATAGAAATGAAAATGTAATATCTTATTACTTATGACCAATCTTTGTGTTGGCACATGTAATTCTGAAGTTGAGGGAAAAATAATAAACAGCTTGCAAAGCCAACGTGAAGTTTAAATGTATATACTATGCCAGTTAACTAACAGTAGACCTAAGAAATGTAGTGGGTTGACTGATAGGAAAATCTTCAAGGAAAGATAGCAAAACAGTTAGTGGATTTCTGCAGTTCTTCACAAAAGTAAACAGCATAAGTTTCATATATTTAGATGATGAAATTGAGTTTCTTATATGAAAAAATGTGCCTATTCACAAGGTCCAAACAACGGCCTTCAGCTTTGAAATGTTCTCTTGTGGCCCCACAGTGTTAGTGTTCATTTGATGCTTTTTAATTAACTGAGTGGCAGCTACTTTCTCTCTACACAGCTTTGCCAAGAAAAATACCATCTTTTGTATCCGACCAGACATCCAAATGGGAACAACTGACTTAAATTTAGTTACTTGCTGTTTTGATGGGGAGGATTACTTGAAATATAGGAGGAGGTGTCATCTTTATTAGTCAGGCCAAGAACTAAGGAAAGAAAAAACCTACAACCAAAAGAATGTTTAAAATGGAACAAAATAATTTGAACATAAAGTAAATGGTCTATAGTCAATAAAAAAGAGAAAGAAGAAGAAAAATAAACTCCAACAGACGGGCTGAAAAATAGGAAAGTAGATCTATTTTGTTTATTTATAAGTGAGCAGCAAGTAGATTCTTTCGCACTAAGTAAACCAGACAGTAATTATAAACACAGGGTGGTTAAATTCCCTGCACCCTATCAAAGGAAACAAGCTTCTTTCTTTTCCAAACACTGTCATTTGTTTATTGAGCTTCTTTGGGGGCTAGGTTTCATTTGAAACTATATAAGCACACATCTGTTACCCCCAAACAATGTCAACCTTGTTAAGTTCAACCTGAATACGCATTATACAAAAATTTGCAAGTAATGTAAGAGCAATTTTTAGAGTAGCCAGTTAGCATACTGAGTGAAGAATTTGTATGATTTTTGTTTCATTACAGAAAAACCTTATATTATAGTGTAATCATACAGGAAACAAACAGTTGCCACTTTAGTAGTTTTGGATAATTAGTTACCTAAATTTTCCAAGGTGAACTCAATGAAGTTAGGCTGAGGAACATTACAGCTTATATTCTGAAATACCACAATACAATCCTGGTTAATAATGAAATTATAAATATTAGCATTAAACATCATTTTAAAAATCATTAGGTTTTTATCAGTATAGTGCAACTGAGTTCCTCATTTAAGGAACTGTTTTATTAAAAAATGGGGAGGGCTATGATATTGCTTATGTTAGCTCATGTCAGATATCAGATTAAAAAAAACCTTTAACATAATAGACACTATTAAAACATCATTATTAGAGTTGTCATGCTTGGGTGGTTTGAACTAAAGTGAATTTTGTGTGTTTGCTGGGAGACAGCAATAATAAATCCTGGAGCTGAATTTCTCAGCTGTGATCCAGGGTCCTGCAGAAATGACCTAATGAACCATCAGGACAATTGGATGAATGGTGTGAGCAGGCACACTATAGGATGGGCAGCCTCTGATAAGAGTTCACATGGAAATAAAAGCATGGCACCCAAACTTCCTTAGGCAACCACTCCAAATGGAGCAGACTGCAGACTCTAGTGTCTGCATCACTTGTGCAATCCACCTCAGCCATTCTTAAGTTCAGCCAATCTCGTGCTGTCTCTATTCCTTTCTGCAGTCATGGCAGACATAGGTAATTGATAACCAAATTCGCTGCCTGGAGTCTGAATGGAGAGTCAAATTTTTTTTTTGTCAATGTAAAACAACAGTTAACAACTTTTAATCACTCCATCTGCTAGCTTGCCATCAGGGTATGAGCATGATTTTACAGTGCACCTGTATCCTTACTACCTAGCACACTTTTTGTCATATGGTGAAATATTGTTGAATGTTTGTTGAGGGAATGATTGCTTAATTTAGCACAGATCAAAGAACATAATAATTGGGAGTACAGACTAGTGGCACACTGTCTACACTGTCCAGATTCAAATCAGATTTCTGCCACTTATTAATTCTGTGACTGTGGAGCAGTTACTCAGTGTCAGCCTATTCCCATCTTTAAAATCCTGAAGTAACTTCCTATTGTTGATACAACTGATTCTGAAGTAGTTTATACTGCTTTCCCACAGGTAAGGTCATTCTCTTAGTACAAACCTATCTTTGATGCTCCCCTTCTTCCACCACCTCCCTATATGTCCTGCAACCTTTTCCTTGGGCTAGGCCTAGTAGCTTGTTCTGTGGATGAGCTTTGGGCTGACAGTGACACCTTCTGCTGAGATATCCTACTTTCTGTTCCATTCTTTGTAAACAGTAATTTTCCTTCATATGTTACAAACACTGGTTCCTTGGGAAAGGTCATCACTAATACTACCTCCCATGGGCAGCGTCCCCCAAGTCTCTCAATGAAAAGGTTTGCTTCTCTGCCTATTTTGTTTATTGGAATAGCATGTTTCATGGCTGCAAATTGGCTTTTTCATGAGCCTATGAGCTCCTACCATCTCATGTTTGTGTGCATCTCCCACATACAACACATTGGATTCACTCAAACGTTTATTAGTGGAGGAATAGTCCTAGCCCCCAAGTTCTAAATGATTAGTTTTCTAAGGCTACTGTTGTTGCCCTCTCCCTTAAATTACTACATCTTAACTACACTGTACTGGTTTTCAGTTTATGACAATTTGTACATATAGTAAAATGTTTAACAAAACACAATTATCATTCTTCCTTGCTTATCCTAGCTTCTTCCCTTCCATAATCAACAGTAACAGTGTAGCTTGCATCTTCACCTTGCTTTTTACTAATATGCCTACATGTGTAAACTCATATACATGAAAGGCTGACAAACTTTTTCTATAAAGGACTTAGTTATAAATATTTCAGTGTTTGTTGGTAACACAGTCCTTCCTTGTAACTTTTAAACTCTGTGCATACAGTAAAGAAACACCTGTAAACAACATAGAGACACAGAGTATACTGTGTTTTCATAAAGCTTCACCTACAAAAATACACAGACATCTGTATATGGACTACAGACGATAGAGTGCTGAATTTCAATACATATTTGGAGTTTATTTGTTTATTGGGTTTACAGAACATAGCACTATGTTATACAACTTACTCTGCCATTCACTTTATTATACACTATTAATTTCCCATACATTAATAGATCCAAATATTTTCCTATATGTGTAAAGATATATACATATATACTTTATTCCATGACATAAATAAATGAACTATATCATACCGCAATATGATTTTTTATGGATTATTTTGGTGTTCTTGAATCATTTCTTGTGTCATGTATGGTATGGCATTTAAAAAATTCTTTTTTAATCTTGCATTTATTTGTTTATTTATTTGGTACAGAGTCTCACTACTCAGCTCAGACTCTGTGATCCTCCTGTCTTAGCCTCCCCAGTGCTGGTATTGCAGGTGCCCAGGGTTATGGGGCCAGCATGGCATGGGGTACTGGGGATTGAATCCAGGTCTTTGTATCTTCCAGGTAGGTGCTTAGACCACCAAGTTATGAATAAGCAAACAGACATTTTCCTGTGGACTTGTCCTAACTTTTATCAACATTCATTTATCATTATTCACACTCACTCCTACATGTTTCTTACATTCCTAAAATGTCACCATTTGACAAACCTTTCTCTGTATCTTTTATTCTTTTTTGTTCAATGACATCCCTGTAAATCTCACTAATGCATGATTTTTTGCTGAACGTGTTACACCGTACAGGTGTACCATCTCTGTGATTAGCCATTTGCTGGTTCCAGCGTTTTATTCTTGTGGACAACACTACAACATATGTCTTTATACATATAGACTTGCATATTGTGGCTTTCTATCCAAGGCATAGATTCCCAGAAATGGATTTGAACCACATATACAATTTATTTTTCATGAATGTCATTAGTATTGTATTTCTACTTGGAATATATGAGATTGGTTTCATTTTGTACATCCCTAGGTAATTGGTATTATCATTTTAAATAATATTCTTTGACAATGTTAGGTAACACAGTATCTCATTGCTACTTTAGTTTGTAGCTCCTGAGTATTCATGACCTAAAAGATTTCATTTTTGCTGACCAGTTGAGATTTTCTCTTCCTGGATTATCCATTCATCTCTTTGAAAATGTAGATAAACTCAAATTATATTATCTTGAGTGTTTTTTTTTTTTATCTCCAAAGCTTTTGAACCCTAGATAATGACACATAGCTTGATTTTACCCTTTTTTGGCTCCATCTTCCTATTTCATGTCCTGGTGGGTGTACATGGGTACATTATAGTAACCAAGGTACACATATTTTAACCTGTCTTCCCGCGGCCTGAATCCTCTACAGTATTTTCCTTACTAAGTAATAGCGTTCAGGTTTCACAGCCACCACAAATCTTACAGGTGTACTGAGGTTTAATTTAATGGAAACGCATGTAGTAGGGTTACCAGTAAAAATAAAGTAGTTGACGGCATTGAGTTTTTTGCTCCCAGCTGACATTGTGCTGAGCCCTTTTCTACAGTATTCATTTATTACTCACTACCCCACCTTGGGTTGGTGCTTCTATTCTCAGTATTACAGGATGAAGAACTGAGGCAGTGAGGGGGCAAATAACTAATTCATGGCTGCCCTGATAGCCTCATTTACCCCAAACGCTCTCCTTACAAGGTTGTGTTGTTTTTTCAGACTCAACAATCCAAAACAAAAAAACATGGACATTACAGGATCTTGTGGGTTCATTTGAGAATATCCTAAGTTTTGCCTTAGATCATCTGTCTAATAAATTCACAGGTACTATTTGATAATAATGTTTTTGTCAAGTTAGATCTTTAAAAGTTAGCTGCATGACTAAGATTCTCAGTGGCAGTTATAACAGCCAAGGAGAACCCTAGTATGGTTTTAAAGAAGAAAACACACCACTAGATTTGAAATTAGAATAATTTGAATTCTGGTCCTGATGAAACCACCTCCTGACCGTATGATCCCCAGCAGTTTATAACCCACCACATTATCCTCATCTGCAAATCGGAAACAACACTTTGTTGCTGTCACAAAATTTTGCTGGGCTTTGATGGTTCCTTAACAAGATGAATCATAAGGAAGCACTTTTTTTTTCAAGCTGTAACAAACATTTATATTTTTGCCACATTTGCATTGTTATTCTTGATGAACTCACTTGAATAATTACATGTATTATTATGTTTTATTTTAAATACTTCAGAATGCATTTCTAACAAAATGAGAAGAATAAGAAGTACTTTTTCAAGGAAAAGCATGATTTAAAAGGTATTATTACTATGTATAACCCATTTGGAGGAATCGACTTAGCTTTCTGTTCACCTGTATCATAAGGGCACTGTGAAGAGTAATGGTATGTTCTTAGGCTACTGAAGAGTGTCAGAAAGAGAAAAAAAAATAGAGTACTTATATAATCACCATCTATTCTCTCTGTCTAATGGCTGCTAGAAGAGAATCCCTCTCAATTATACTGCGGAGGTAGAGTACCATATTAAAAGCAGGTCAACATTTTATAATTCAATGTAGTATGCTTTGGTGTCCTTGTCCTTGCAAACACAGGTAAGGAAATTTAAGGTGAGCAGAGCTAAAGGTTCTGTATTCACAACATCTGAAGAAATGAAATGAAACTCTACACTCTAGGATCTCAGGGAAGAAAAAATAGTATTTCCACATCTTTATATCTGCCCCGTGTAAGCTCACAGCACCTAGGGCTAGCCCCGTGTCCCCTGGAGGAGCTCAACAAACATTTCTGATGAAGATAAACACATGCTGTATTTAAATATACGATGAAGAAGTCAGAGCGCAAATGGATCTAAGAATAAACTGGGTGTGTATGCGCACACAGCTACTATTAGCATTATGGGAAATTACATCCCTGCTATTATTATGATTATCATTCTAATGACAAAGGACTACACACTGAGAAGCAGAAAATTATAAAGAAGAAAGGAATAAATCAGTTAACAAGAAGAGCAGGTTTAAAACATACATCTACTCATACTCCAGGGCCTCCAAATAAAGCCAAGAATTCACTTTTTATAATAGAAATGATGGCAGGCCTGGAAGCAGCAGTAAACACCATGAGGTCACAGGAGGAAATATCTCGTCAGTGTAAGAAAAGTGTACCATGTCCTCCAACAGTCCTCAGTTCTGCTCCTGCCCTCGAAGGCCTCTGTCCCATGTGCTGTGTTGAACATAGACCTCAGTGCCTATTTTCTTTGAGGTTTGTTTGTATCAGCACTGTTGATAACCAGAATTAGATTGGTCCCATATCAGCTAAAGTAGAGAAGCACAGGTTTTGGGTTTACAGGTAGAAAAAAAGCAATTGAATGAAAGTACAAGGCTGCCAGTGGCCAAGAAGGAGAGAAATGAGGTATTTAATAAGGCACTAGCCTCTCTAGAATTAGGCTCTACTGCAGAATCCCATTGTGAGCTACAGTTAAGTTAAACTCTCTTCTTATGCTAGGCAACCATTGTTTTAATAAATAATCCTTTTTCCCAACATTCTACTCCAGGAGAGTGCCATGATTTGAGAATTTGGGAGGTTCTCTGACAATGGAAAGTTTCTGTTTCTTAGGACCTGCCTATACCCAGATAGAACAAACCTCTCAACTCCAGTCCAGGGATGAGTCTACCTAGAGTATTGTGCTAAAATGTGGACTTTCTTTCAGAGGATGCATCTTTCTAGGAAGGACAGTTGTTTATAAAGAGTTCATGAGGAAAAATATTACTCTTGTGCTCCCGTAGTGTACAATGACTCCCCAGTTCATGAGGGAAGACAACTTTTCCAGGTTGGGATAACACAGAAATTAGTGGGCATCCTATAGCTTTTCTGACCCCTGTACATTAGGGCAGGCAGATAGAAAAGAAGAATGCCAGCCTAGCACAAAGAACTCACTAGGGTCTAATGCTATTGGTAAAGAAAATAGATAGGGGTATTGGGAAATGTACAGCCTCTTATTTTTAAATGCCCAAATGTTTACCAGCTGACCTTCCTCTTTACTGCGGTTCTGGGAAGCAAGGTGCATACAATAAAGTTCAAACCAATCAACTACTTTCAGCTGCTCTTGTGCAATGAATTTTTAAACATTTGGTCATTAAGCTCAATATATATTCAGGTCAGTTTTTGAACAGGATGGGAACAGTTTGGGAGCAGATGCCACGGCACTGCCTTGTGGAAAGGGGATAGTAAAGAAGCACAGAGGATATTTATAGGACTCCACCCATCAAGTTCAATTTTTCCCAGTTCTTTTGCCTCCCAGCTACCTCTATAGACTGCTTCAATGATCAGGATTAGTTATTTAGCTTCGTTGCTGCTTCTTTTCATTAATTCAATGGCAACCTGAAGACCATAAAGAAGAGATTTTGGTTGAGTTTTCCTTAAAACTGGATCTTCAGAATATTTGGAAAGTGGTGTAGCTGGAAATTGGCCTGTGTATTTGATCGGTGAATGGCACATTGATTTGTTAGTTTCTGCATGGTCTGTGCTTGATTCTTCAACTTATTTTTGAACATCAATGAGCTAAAAGCTTTCAGTGGTAAAGAATTTAAATCACTTAACCATTTCCCTTTGCTACGTTCTGGTGGCCATATGTATGGGGGTAGTTTTAATGCTGATACAATGAGGGTCAAGCACAGGATTGCATCGAAGATGGGAAAATAATAAAAGTCAGTAGCTTGTGCACCCAATTGAAAGATTATCTTTGTGAGTTCAGATACAAGCATTCTAGTTCAAATGGTTGCATTCCTTACAAGAAACTTCTAATGGCAACAGTCACTAAATTTTATCATATTCAGTGTCCCTTCGTGCCCCCAAATGAAGCAAGAAGGGAAGCTGCTGGAGTTCATGTTTTAGATTAGAAGAGATAAAAGATCTCAACTAAAAGTTACAACAAATAAAAGTTAAATGTGGCCAGGTATGTTTGGATGGTGGAAAAACAACCAATCACAGCTTGCTGAAAAGTAGATGTGGGGAAGGCAACAATCAGCTTTATAAGGCACAGCTGGCCATGCATAGAGCCTTTTGTATGACTCCAGCAGCAGGAACTTTGGTCTAAGCAATATTTGAATATCCAGTAATCCGAATACTATCGCGATGGTGACAAAGCTACACAGCCAGGATGCTAAACATTTTTGTGAGTGTGTGTTAGGAAAATGGTTTGATCTCAAGCTATCAGAGACATAAAAGCTATTTGTATATAAATTTGTATGCATTTAATTAACATATAAATAATTTGTAATATTTAGTCTTCAGCCCTGAACACTTGGTATTGAATTCTGAAAGTTTTTACAAAGAAGAGTGAATACATACTATTAGGGGGGAAAATTACTCTAAATAGATAACTACATGAAGTAACTGTAACTCAATTAGATAACAATTATCTTAAAATTGATGATAGTGTGCGTAGATGTTTATATATGTTCCAATACTAAAATTTTCACTGAAAACGAAATCAAGAACTCATAAATCAGCAATCCCATGAAGTATCTACTTAGGATATAAGGGCATTCATTTTTTTGAATTCTCATCCAAGAAGTCAAATACTGTAAAAATTTCACAGGTGAAAACATTGAGCAGTCTCTGGGTTTTGCCTTAGAAAAGAAAGTTGTAAGTATGAGAAATGTAAGGTTTTTTTTTTTTTTTTTTTTTTGAAAGAGAAATTTCAAATTCAAAACCGGAGTTTGTAAGGAATGAAACTATATAATTGCTTGTATGTGAACCAGGTTGTGGCTCGTTACTAATAGAAATAGGGAATGTGCCAAGGATGCCGCAGAGGAGCTATGAGAATTTTTAGGGTCTTTGCTAGGACTCCATAAATACAAGGAGATAAGCCTAGAATAAACGTCAGGCCAGCTCACCTCTCCCCATAATAAATTCTTTTTCCCTACATCATTACTCTGTCTGACAGAATTTTAAACCAGAAAATATGAGTCAGTTTAGTAGTTATTACCTGATGAATATTTTTCAAAATCTAGATGCATGGCTGTAACTTTTTTTAAATCTCATGTCATGGTGCCAGGAAGTTTATTTTTAATAGCTTTTTTAAAAAATGCACCACACACGCAAAAAAAAACAAAAAACAAAAAACAATGGCTTGTGCTCCCTCTGTTGGCTTTTCAGCAGTAGTTAATGCATAAGCTCTGTTCCTGGAGGTGCCTTGCCATAGCTGGGTACTTCCACAGTTGCATCAAGGTATAAGATGTGCCATTCATTGAACTTTATGTTCTTGCTGAACATGAATTTGTTCTAAATTTATTTCTTGCAACTAATGCAGAGAGCAGAATATAGGTAGGAAATAGAACAACCAGTTCACAATTAAGGGAAGAATATGGGTCAGAATTTTTAAACATACACAAAAAATACTTATTCTAACTATTTCAGTTAGTGGCATAACATGTTCTTTAAAGGATCAATTTTCTATTTATCTGCTTGTTTTGTCCCTGATATAGCTATAAGTTTAACATAATAGAATATACTAAAATGAAAAACAACCTATTTTTATATCCCAGGGTAAATTTAAGGTGAACAAACCTAGTTTAACTTATCTTCCTAATTGAGACAAAACTGGTGCCAGAAATTATTCCATGTTCTTAACCACTGCTTGTCTCTACTTAGCCTGCCAAGTGTCACTAAGTCTCTCGGTGCACTGACAAGAATCCATTTATAATGAGTGTGCCATCTTCTAGGACTTTTTTGAAGTTCTTGTGTAATTATTGTGCATTTGGCTATAAATGCTAAAATATTTATTCTAAGACCTTCAAATCTCAAGCACATCAGTATTTCAAGTTCATGTGTTTGTGGTTTAAGTGATCCAATTTTACATCCTAATAGTCTTTGTGTTCTTATTTGTGGACATCTTTTCAAGGTTAGGCAAGTGATCTTTAAAGATGATCAGAAGCTAACTACAGCTACTTCTGGCTCAGCATGTGCTTTGTGCAGCATGCATGTGATGCACTACCAATACATGATCTCATTTTGCCTTCAGGACAATTCTCTGAAGATTACCAGTGACATTAATATTATGCTTATTTTGTCAGAGGAGAAAATGAAGATGAAAATTCTACAATAACTTGCTTGAGGTCCACATAAACCTGATGAGAAGTATATGTAGGCATCAAAATCAGAAAACAAGGTGCCAGTCTTTGTCCACCCAACTACGTTCTAGAATTTTAATAATCACATTCATCGCCTGCCAATGTTTATTTCAGCAGGTCTAGAAATGGGACCCGAGGCTTTCCCCCTCCACTGAGCTCCATGACGATACTGATGATAGTATCTCTTACTGCACTTTGACCAGGCTCTTGGTCACTGATTCACACAGTTTAATGATTCCAGATTCACCTGCATTGCTTGTTAAAATAAAATCGCCGTGCCCTACACTCACCCTAGAGTGCTGAATTCAGTAAATATGGGGTACAACATATTACTTTGTATTCTTCGTAGTTACTGATGAGCTGATATGTCTGGTTTGGGTGCCACACTTAGAGAATCCATGTTATGAGATGGAAAACACGGATCTACCTGTGAGACACTAATTCTGCCTATTTCAAGAAAAGCTGGCACTGCTTTCATTATCATTCAGGTGATTTTTGACAAATTGCAGCACATACTTCTGTTGTAGCACATATGTAAAGCATGTGACACAAGTGTTCTGTAGTATAATAAACATTCTTACTGAACACAATAATGTTTTATCTTATTCAAAGAAAACACTACAGTATAACAGGGAAAACTCTCCTTGATTCAGTAGTGGTTTCTTGTAAGCTGGTCTGATGGGAATGTCTTGACGTCTCAGAAGCTATGCCAGTTCTAAGCCAAGTGCCTGATACAGTATCTTGACATCAAATCACTGTTTATTGGGGGATGTCCATGTGGTGCATGTTTCTTAAAGTGGTGGAGAATTTCACACTAGTACCTTCCATACTATACCTAAACTGATGGAGTGAGACAAGACCAGTTTACCAAACCATCTAAGCTACAGGAAATCATTGTCAGAGCCATCAGCTGATGCAAGAAATTGTGATTATACTCTACTTTGCCAACAAGCTCTGTCTGTGTGGGTATCCAAATCAAAGCAAGAACTGACTATCTACTCCCTGGACTTTTCTAGTGTGTGTGCTTGCTGTTCTTTTCTGGATACCTGGTCTAGGGTCAGATGATGTTGCTAAGAGTCACCATACATTTTTATTTAAACATGCACATAACAAACTCAAGGACAAAATGAACACTGCAGGAAATGTAGAGTCCATGGTCGAATGTGTCATCCAAAAGCAATTTAAATGCCTATTTAGTATAAATCAAACATGGGAAAAGAAAAATTCATGATTCTAAACTTTTGTTCACATTGATTAGAGAAATGACATTCCAGAATGCTTTATTCACTACTTCCTGTTAACATTCTAAAATATTTTATATTTTATATTCAATAAGTGTTTATAGTGACATGGAGAAAAATATAAAACTACTGAGGTTAGGAAACACATCTCATTCCTACATTACAGTATTTCCCTCTCTCTTCCTGATAAACCTATATTGTATTTAATGTTTATCTTTTTCTTATATTCCTTCAACCCATTGCAGACAATCCTCAACTTACAATGATTTTATTTAGTATTTTTATTTAACATTACAATATTGTAAAAGCTCATCTAATCACTGTTTATCACAATATTTAATATTTTCACCACAGTATACAAAAATTACATAAGATATTCTATACTGTATTATATATAAGCTAGGCTTTGTGTTAAATGATTTTGCCCAACTATAGTATGAGTACCTTTAATATGGGCTTGGTAAATGTATGGCATTCTGTGAGCTGGATGAATAAAATGAGTTTTCAACTAAAAGTATTTTCATTTTATAACTGGCTTATTAGATATAGACCCACTACAAGTCAAGGAGCATTTGTGTAGATATATTCATGTATAGGTATTATTAATAAATGTTTAAGGAAAACATTAATTTTAGAAATTTTGAACTTAAGTGATATCACGCTACATACATACTTCTTATATATATTACTGATATAATACATTACTGATATATATGTTTTATATGCCAGGTAGGCACTTGTGCCACTGAGCTATATCTTGGCCCTCGCAATTTGTTTTTATCACACAACTTACTTTTATTTCAAGTATACCTCTGACTCACATTTTTTATGCTGTATCGTAAGGCATGGTATGAAAAATACCACAAAAATTTTAAGCTCATTCTTTTGCTCATGAACATTTTAATAGTTTGGCTGTAATTTTTTCTTTTGGTAATAAGTATATGAAGAATACTCTTCAAATTCTTGGTATAAACTCATAGTGGTTTTGTTGAAGCCAACATTAATGTTTTTAGATGTTGACAAGTACAGTGTTGTTTGATACAATGACCAGTTGTAGCTGTTGAGACCCTGAAAAGTGTTTGTTGCAAATTGAGATGTGCTAGCTGTACAAAATACACACTGGATTTCACAGATAGGATGAAAGTATGGAACGTGGTTAATAAGTTTTAGATGGATTCCATGTTGAAGTGACAGTCTTTCAATATACTGAGTTAAGTAAGGTATGTTACTAAAATGAGCTTTTGTTGTTTCTTTTTACTTGTTGAAAGTGTGTCTATTAGAAAGTATGGCTTATATTTGGGCCTCACGCACTTCCATGGGGCGGTGTCAGACCAAATGCTCTTCAAAGAAGTTATACAAGGTTTTGTACCAGTGAGGTTTAGAGATGCTCTCATATCCTTGTGATCGCATGAAATTATTAGAGTCTTATTTTGATAATGTTAGCTGTGAAATAGTATCATTTTGTGGTACGGTTTTTCACTTAACCTGTTTTTTTATATGTATTTATTGTCTAGCTGAATTTCTTCTGTTGTGGATGCCACTTGATTATTTTACCATTGACCCATTTGTAATTTTCTTATTCTTTTGAAGGAGTTTTTCATATTGTTTTAGTTTATATCTCAAGCCTCTTTTCCTCAATGGCATCTTTGGATATACAGAAATTTGTATCAGCGTATAAACATTTACTGACTTTCAGAACTTGAACTTCTCAGTAGACAATATTTTGAAATGTTTTAAAATAGGAGGGCATCTGTATTCGTGCTGATGAGACTGTTTCATGCCCTGTATCTAGAACACGGTATGACTATGAGTCAATAAGGACTTGTTGAGTGTAGTTGCATCATCTTCCTGTAGCTCCTGGGCCCATCTCTTGCTTTCGTCATTGGTTTCCTTCCCCCGGACCTAAAATCTCTTTCCTGTTTAGCTTAATGTTGCTTGCTCTCATCCCCTTTGACGCTCATTGGTTTCCTATCTTTTTCTCTGCTAGTAATTTGTATTTATATAGTGTATATCAAAGCATGCTGCCTGAAATAACAGTTCTAGAGGATATTAGAAAGTTATGAGAAAAATAGATTATCATAGACATTAGGCTTTAGGACCAAGGTGGGCCGTGTCTAGACACAAGACTTCTGGAATCTTTGATGTGTTAATGGGATTGTGAATAGCTAAGAGTGCAGTGGATATGGGTTACTACATTTCCCAAAGCTATTTTACCACATGCATTAAAAAATTATTATGTATTTCCTGATTCAAATAATATATACATTTAAAAAACCCTGAGTGGACCCATTAAAGGACTGAATTAAAAAGCTCAACACTATGATTATACATAAAGAAAAATGTAGAATCTGATCAATAAGTTGGAAAAAATAAGTTTTGAAGCTCACATACATTTAGCTCAAATAACAGAATTTTTCAAGATAAACTGTTTTCTTAAAATGTTAGGTTGCTACCCCTTCTTAAAGTCTGGACTGGCATGTTGCCCCCACTGGTAGTTATACTTTAAATTACTGTAGCTAATGGAGAATACTAAAAGTTAGCTTTTTTAAAAGTAGAGAATAATTTTTGAAATAACTCCTTTTCAATATGAAAGTTATTTCAGTACCCTTTGAAATTTCTCTTGTATCAACAACTTAAAACAGGAAAACCTTTTTAGCTCTTCTTTGATATATAGTTCACTTTTGTTCTGAATTTAGCATTTGAATTGAGAAAACAAGTTCTCTTCGTACATTAAAAGTTAGTTTAGTGAGTACTGAAGCATGGCGCAGAATACGCAGAAGAGTACACTTTACATGAGTCAGAAGAAAGCGTTATTTATGCAACTTCCTTTCATCTGTGATATAAACTGAAAGTTTATGCTTCCATAAAATTTATATGGTAAAATCCTACCCCACAGAATGATAATACTAATAGCTGTTTTTTTTTTTTTTTGCAAGATTAGATCATGAGCTTAGAGCCCTTTTGAATGAGGATAGTACCCTTATAAAACCCATCGTATAGCAGAAACT
Source organism: Octodon degus (assembly GCF_000260255.1). NCBI lineage: Eukaryota > Metazoa > Chordata > Mammalia > Rodentia > Octodontidae > Octodon > Octodon degus. The sequence goes on along the minus strand of NW_004524606.1, from coordinate 8,720,323 downwards.
GAGCCTATTACCTTGATCTTGGACCTGCAGCCTTCAAACTGAGGAGACAAATCTTGGTTCTTCACAAGACGCCTAATGTATGGTACCTTACAGTAGCCTGTATAGGCCGAGACAATTTGTTTCTACTTCAGACTGACAAGTATTAGAAATGATAGAATATAAATTAAGATAAAATGATAAATAAATACGAGAAGAAAGGAGAAATGATGCATAAGAAGATATGCCAAACTGGTAAAGTCAATTTGGAAGGTAAATGAACTACTTTTATGAAAATTAAAACTAGAAATCTACACATCCCTTTAATTCTACTTCCTGGTACATACTATAGAAAAAAAAAACACAGACCACTAATACAGTGAAAAACAGAAAAATTGTGGATTATTTTATTTATTTGTTTTTTATTCATCTTTTATTTTTTGTTGGAACTGAGGATTGAACTCAGGCCCTTACACTTGCCAGGGAAGTGCTTATTCTGCTGAGCCATCTCCCCAGCCCTGTAGATTATTTTAATGTTTGTTATCAGGGGAACATTTGCAAGACTTGATGTAGGCATTTTAAAGTTTTGTGGAGCAGCTGTAACAAATTAAACTATATCTAATGATATAGAAAGATCTCCAAAATATATAGTGAGTAGAAAAAGCAAGGTATGGAACTAAGAATACCCAAAAAGATTATTTAAAAAAAATTTCAACAGACGTATACATGTAGAAAGAAAATACAGTACAAGAAACAGCCTTGATAGCTGGTTAGGGTATGTGAATTGAAAAAGGAGGCCAAGGAGGTATGCAAATGAAATTTCTTCTATTGCCCATGTAATTATACATTAATGGAAAGAGGGGGATGCTACATATTTAAATTTCTCTTTAAACTTTTATACATTTAATTGAACTACATTTCAAATTTTGCAAAAGGAATTTAACCTTTGCAGTCTTGGGCAGCTGATGAAAAGTCAAGCTGACAGTGTTGTGCTTCCTGTTTAGATACACACGCTTGGGTCATTTGAAGGCCTGTTTCTTGAAGATGAGAGACAGAAAAGAGGAAAATGGAGGAGCAAAGTCTTCCTTTCAGGGAGGCAGGGAGAGCACAATTTGAAGATTGTCCAACTGACAATTTTTTCCCCAGGACAAGACATGTAGAAACATATTTGCCAACAACAAAGCCAGCGCTGGCTTTTAGAAACAGGGAGAAATAAAAGCAGCCCTGAATGAAATTCCTTTGAAGACGACCTGTGCTGTCCACTGTTGACACTTGTCCTCTGGAAAAGAATCAGCAAATATGTATGCAGTGACTGAAACCCTGGACGGGCACTAGATGAAAAACACGCCAAAGCAAAGGCGCTAGATGCATGCCAAGATCCAAATACAGTTTCCTGAGCTGTAAAAACAGGTAGAGAGGCCTGCTCAGTTGAAACCTGCAATTGGGTATTAGGGAGAGCAGAGACGCATTATGGGCGAATTTATGAACCTATTTGAACATCATAAGTTTGAAATTTCCAGACGAAATTGAGCCTTGTACGGTTCCATTTATCACACTTTCCATTTCAGGCTGGCTGAGATCGAGGGAGTTTAAGTGACAGCTTGCTCACCCTCACCCCCAGGCCACCTGATGAAATTGTGGAGTGGAGCCTGTCCGGCACGTAGAAAGAAGATGAGGAGAAGGGGACAAGCCGCAGGGGGGTGCGGAATGAGTGAGCTCAGACCCGCAGCACTGAGCAGGTAGAGCACTCAGCAAGAGGGGACAAAAGGGGCTGGGGAGGGCTCTGATGGAACGGTCTGAGGACCAGAATGAGAAGAAGACTTGCAATCAAGGGCTCATGCCAAGAGCAGGATGAAAGGCATGGAGCAGGAGGGCAGGGAGGAAAATTGCCCAGCTGCTCAAGTAGAGCGGCGTAATCGAGGGGATGTTGATTCAGAGCAGTAATCAATCAGAAAAGCCAGAACAACAAAAGAAATACAGAAAGGTACTGCCTGGAGGAAGAAAGTCTCTGTAAGATTTTTATTACTGCGTTTAAAATGGGGGAAAAAACTATAAACGTCGGTGGAATAATTTCAGTATCTGAACTTGTGACTACCTGCCTGGCTGTGGCCAGGACGTTTGCTTGGCTGCCTATCAGCTCCTTTTCCTTAGAAAGTTGGAGAGTTTGCTTATATATTCCTATCAAATGTGTGAAAATCTTTCCTCGTACCAAGGGAGTCCTCTGTGGTCCACTGGGCAGGAAAAAGGGACAAAGCGAGAAAGATCCATCTTAGCAATTTATAGCTTTTCACCTCCCTTCTGTTTGAAGTCAAGCTACTGTGTCTTCTTTTTGAGTTTCTGTTAAACACACTAAATATTTGAAGGCTGTTTTTGTTGATGATTTTTTTCACAACTTACCCCATCAAAGCTAACTTTAGGAAGAAAGGTTCATGCACTCTAAGAAATTCCAAATTGGCCTGGGGTAATTCAAGGACTTTTTTTCCTGAGAGCGTCTCTTGAGACACATCAGTAGCACCAGTTTGTTTAGGAATCACATTTATCTAATTTTTCAAATAATGAGTAATTCTTTTCCTTGAACAACCTAAGGCACATTTTGCAAACTGAGGAATTCTCTTACTACCCAAATGAACGTATTTAGCCTGCAAAAAATAAGGTACTTTACCTGAGAAAAATAGAAATGAATCAATGACATGGTGGGTTCTGTCTATAACCACTTTCTGTATTTATTTTTAAAAATTGTCTTTGAAATAAAGTGTAGCGCTTTCTCCTCACAGACTCACAGAGATATCAGTCATTTTGCAAAATTCAAGTTGATAGTTTGGTAAGTAATTAACATGTGCTTCCTTCAGATACAGCCAAATGTTTCATCAGATTTTTAGATAGCAGCATTTCAAGCCTTTTATTCAAATGCACATGTAGAATACTAGAAATGGTCCCATCTGAGGCTGCTTCTCAGACTACAAAGGAAGAGCATTTTTTCTTTCCGGAAAAGCCCAACTATGAGTCTTTCTCCATATGAGCTAATACTTCAAGTCATGGTCAGTAATGACCAATGTCTTCCAAGAGTGCTCATGTTAAGGAGCTAGCTCCTGGGTCTGGTGACCACAAAGAGGTATAGAAGTTCTCTAGCACATCAGAGAGAAGTGGGACTGTGTGCTATAAGACAGGGAAAAGGAGCTGTGCTTTCAGGGTGAGGCTGACTAGAACATAACTTAAAAATCTGAGTCATCCTGTAGACTTTTGGCTAGCCCATTGTTCTCTGAAATTCGCAGAGGGAGATAATAAAATTAGATGCTGCTTTGGAATTGAGTATGCTGAACAAGCATTTCCCTTGGCTCTCTCTCAAAAGTATAAAATCTGTGCTCTGAAAGTGAAGAGGCAACACTCTGATTGGTCTGGATGCCATAAGATGCTCCAGTGGCTTATGTTTCACTTGGGATCAACTGGAAGATGTGTGTTGGAAATCTCTTTTTTGCAATTACCAAAATTCACTTCCAATGCAAAAAATATCTAGCAGACTAAATGAGAAGTAACACCACTCCAGAGAAAAGTATTGGCTGCCTCCCAGATTAATATGGGGTTATAGTCTATGATAGGGTTAGATGAGGTAAAAATTTCCCTCTGCTTTTCCAGATCTACAGGAAATTGTTGTGCTTGAAATAGATTTGAGCTAAGTAACCAATTAAAAGAATTTGGATCAAGAAATGTGACATGGACTGTGATGTAGATATTTCCAGTTCATATTCAAGAAACCTTATTGCAAAAAGGTTGAGAGATAATTGAGAAAATAATTTATATGGTGGCGAGAGTTATTTGTGTGAAGATAAAATACAGAGTCCTTTTCATTGAGCTGGAGAAGCTGCCAAATAGCTCTTGGTGATAATTCTATGCACAAAATTTTCATAGTGGGCTTCAGTACCTTGCCAGATGAAAGCTTTTGCTCAGTTTAAAGTTGGAAAAGAGATTTGAGTCTCCACCAAGGATAATGTGTTAAGCTTGGTAATTAAAGACTGTTTTTCATAAATAATGCCAAAAGCACATTGGGGACATTAGGCTCATATGTTACTGTACTTTAAAGAAATCAAAGACCTAATAATATTCTAAATAGGATAACACACACACACACACACACACACACACACACACACACACAGAGTTACCATCAGAATATAAGAGGAAACTGTATACTTTTTCTAATTAAATATTATTAAATGATATTAAAGGGCACTATGCCTACTATGTCAGTAAAAATGAAAGCTTTTGAAAGTATGATGATAACTTTGTTCTGTAGTGCAGGCTACTCAAAATATAGTCTGTGACCTGTTTAACATCCCACACCAAGATAAGCACAGTAACTGAGATGTATCTTTCAGAAACTTTCACAGCAATATCAACTAACTGTTGATGCCATAATTCTAAAATGAGCTTGTACTTCCATTTCTTCACCACTTCCATTTCTCATGCCTTCATGTTTATATTATTTTACACTTGTTATTCATGTGCATTGCTGAAAAGAATTTGTCTTAGTTTGAAAAACATGGACATTAATATGCTTAGAAAAACAGTGCTACTATTTGAATTCCTGCTGTGCTTGTGTTTTAAGGAGAGGCTTGATTTAGCTTCAGTTTAATCAGGAAGACCAGGTCTCTTCTGTAGCTATGACCACGCCCACCTTGCTGATACAGTCTTCCTGCTTGACCCCAACTGCACACCACTTGTTCTGCTCCTCCAACACTTGAAGATCTGTCCTGACTTTGAGAAAGAGAAAGTGAAAGAAGCCACAATTTTTGCCTGCTCTTCCTTTTGCTTGACATACTTTTCTGTCTTAACCCCTGAATATTTGACTTTTATTTATTCATATCTTAGCTTAAATATTAACTTTTAAGGTTAAGATTTCTGATTCTGCTTGAAAAAATAACTCCCTTCCTCCTTACTTTGTATTATTTTCTTCCAGCCACTCTCAGGACTACCACATATATTTTAATTGTATATTGTCTATTTTTCAATGCTAGTTTGTTAACAAAGCAGGAGACTTACCTATTTTTTTTTCCAACTGATCTATACTCACAGTCTGGATGAATATATAATACAGACAGAGTAATAGAATGTCTATTAGACTAATAGAATGTCTAAATGTCTCTTTCCCTCTAATAGACTGAAAGCCTCTAAAGTTTAGAATTTTATTCATTAGGCATCCATTGTCTGTTAGCTCAATGCCCTACACAGAGAAACTATATGAAAAATGTCTTGAAATTATTTTTGTTGCAGTGAAAAGGACCCACAGTTTAGTATAAGTTAAGGATGCTCTTTATCACTGAGCTATATCCCAGGGCTGAGAAATGTTTTCTCAGGAAAGAGATGAACAAGTCAACTCCTAGGATCGTCTGTCTGGTGTCCACTGGCATCGCATGTGTTTTCATCTCACCTCCTTGTGGCCTTCACTTTTCACTCAGGTCTTGAGCACAGAACTGCTACAATACTTAGTTCTGCCCCTGCTTTCATTCCCTAGCCTCCAATGAAAGAAAAATGAAGATGATGAAGAATTCAGTTATATAACTTTTTTTTTTAACATTTATTTATTGTGTGTGTGTGTGTGTGTGTGTGTGTGTGTGTGTGTGTGTGGCCAACTCAGCCCACCAGGGGGCGCGGCTGGCTGGCATGTGGTGCTGGAGGATCGAACCGCCGTCCTGCGGTCCCTGTGCTTTGCCAAGCTTGTTCCAAGTAGGTGCTTTAGACCACTGAGCCATCTCGCCAGCCCCAGTTATATAACTTTGATTATATTCTTAATTTTGTTCACAGACTTAAATTTTAGATGCAAATTGTTCTGATTTGTACTTTTGATGTCCTAGAAGGAAGTCCTATGTATTTGTTGTAGAGGATACTATAATGCCTTGTCCCGTTCTGTGCATCTTTCTTTCTGCTTGTACATGCCCACCGTTTGGCTCTGTGTGCTCTCTTTCCCAGCAGTCGAAAAACAAACAACTTAGAAAGAGTAAGAAGATTCCTGTATACTGTGCTGCATGAGGTGACTTACAAACATGCACGCAGGCTTGGGAGAAGTCTGCCATTCATAATACAGGAAGGATTGAAGGAAAAGGAGACCCACAATTTGTTTTACAGAGCTGAATAAGAAAGTCAAGGGAAAAAAAGAGAAAAAAGAAAAAAGAAAGTGAAGGTTAAAGGAAAACACCTCATAATGTGTTTGGGAAACAAAGAAAACCTTGTAATACACATGTAAAAGGGGGGTATTACACAGTGTAATACACATCAAAAACTGTGGTGAATATCTATTTAAAATTTTTAAATAATACAAAATAGTAAAAAATATAGAAACAATTCAAAATTTCATTAAACAAAGTAATACAAATTCAACAATGGTTGATATATTGCATGATGTTATCTTTAAATTAGTTGTTTGGGTTATCAGTTATAAACCTATAATTGGTTTAAAACAACAACAAAAGTTGTAAGAAGTTAAAAAGTAAAAAAAAAACAAAAAAACGAATAAAAAAATTTAAGCATTGAATGCTGCTTACAATAGACCAGCAAAAGAGCTGGCAAGATAGCTCAGAGGACTAAGCGTCTGCTTAGGCAAGAGCAGTAACCTGGGTTCAATCCCTGGCAACACATGCAGCACCCGCTTGGGCCCTGTGTGTGCTGAGCCATTCACTGAGGTCCGGATATGGTGGCACACACCTCTAAGCCCAGTGCTGAGGATGCTAAAAACAGGAGGATTACTATGAGTCTGAGCTGCATAGTGAGACCCTATACCAAATACATAAAAATAAAAGACCAGTAGAAATTGGCAGTACAATTATCCAAAAATTCCTGCATAAATATTATTATAGTAAAAGCCATATTGCCATCTCTTCTTCAAAATAGTTGCTTTGAACACTTTTATTTCACCATTCTTATGCTTTCCTTCAGAATTTCTGGAAGTCCTTTCTCATGATTGTCTTTGTAAGGTGCAATCAAACTTACGAATAATGCTGCTGCTGAGTGAGCCCAACAGAAAGACAGGCAGCTGAAAGCGCCGCCATGTGTCCTCCTGCACCCTCTGTATTCACTGGAATGAGGTGGATGCACGGGGCAGCTCCTGTATCTTCCTCAAGTGAGCCTGAAGTGAGTATTTATTTGGTTCCAGACACCCAGACAGCCACAAAGGACACTTAGGAAAGAGGACTTCAAGGGCTGTGTCAGAGGATGGCAAGAATGATGTGATAGGTGTGTTAGAGTGAGTATTGGTGGGGGAACAATGGCAATGCATTTGTTTTTTACTGCAATTTAAAAAACTATTAAACATACATTGTATTTTAATTACTCATACTTCTTAAAAGCATTTTGACTTTACATACAGACATATATCTTATAGAAGAATTAACATCTAAAAGCAATGTATGTGGTGCGTGTTGTTAAGATACAAATCATAAAACACCAAGACATACCCATGGTGGGGGAGAAAGTGAGCCTAAAGAAGCACTTGAGGCCTGGATGGCACAAAGGAGTCATGTGTCGCCTGTCCACACTGGGGCAGTGGATTGTTCGAGGGATGGCCAGTAAACTAATCTATAGCTTTTAGCTGTCAGTTTTTCTTTTTGATACTTTCATTCTTGCTGTCTTTGATGGTACCAAAAGAGAGACATTTGCATGAGTAAATGTTTATATACTTTACCAGTGAGTACAAGACTTCAAGATCCAGTATGTTGAGTACCACAGTGCAAGGGGCAAAAGCAGTGGCCTAAGTGGAAAAGGAAGAAGTCCAAGCAGAGGAAGCTGTGCGGCAGCTACTAGAAAAGCCCTTCTTGAGAGAGTGATTCAGGCCCTTATAAAGGAAGCAAAAACCCAACAAAAACCAAACTTGTTCTTTATTCAGTAACTGCAATAATTAATAAAACAGTTTAATTTTTTAATTAAGAAATTCAGCAATGGAAAAAAAACTTGCACACATAGAGGAAACGGATAATTATTTTAACATTTGGTGGCCTTTTATTAAATATTCTGAAAAATATAAACTTTGTGGATGCCAAATTATGCAACATGATCTTCTTCAGTCTGTTACTGTACAGAAGTAAGCAGCTGAGTGGAAAGAAAAGCAAAGTTTCTGTGCTGAGAAGAAAAATGGCTTTTATTTATGTGGCTTCTCGTGCATTTCCACTCCATGCTATTTTAGAGAGATTACAAGTGTGAGAAATTTGCTTGTGGTGTAGTCTCAGACATTAATAGATGTCCTTTAATGAAAAAGAATAAAAATGAATTCAGTAAGCAAAAATACAATGAAATTAGTTTAATATATGTTTATTTTTATAAGAAATTAATGCTTTCTTAGAAAAGATTAGAATTTCACTAGCTATGCTAAAAATTCAGCAGTTACTTTTCCTTTCCTAAAAATGAATGGTAGTTTTGTGGACAGAAAACCAACTAGAAAGCCTGGATTGAGAAGGAATGTGGCATTGTGCATTTACTTGTTGTCAAACCCAGTGGCACAGATAGAAGGCTCCAAGCCTTCTGGAAACAACTAAAGAAGCTGGTTGCAGAATTTAAAGGGTCAAATACATCTAATGGGACCTTTTAGTAAGAGTAGTAAGTGCGGACCAGAAGTTGGTTGCCTTTGAGCCCTGTCATGCCTGTGAGGAGTTCCTGTAAGTGTTTAAACAAGTCATGACTGTGAAACCCAAGAAAGAATACCTGGCACGGTGTCCATTGAATACAAGTTGGTTATTGTGAGTGTTTGAAGAAGTATTGCTAATTGTATGACATAGGAAAATACTTTCCTTCTCAGATATCTGCCTCCCATCATAAAAATGAGGCTGGGTGAGATCCATGTGTGCAAAAGAATAAGACATGAACTGTGACTGTTAAAATGGGACAATGGGCTGAGGCAGGAGAAGAACAAATTCCAGGCCAGCCCAAGATCTTAGCAAAACCCTGCTTCAAAAGAAAATTTTAAAAAAGCTGGGGGCCATGGCTGAGAGTTAGAGCACTTGCTTATATGCATAAGGCCCTAGGTTTCATCTTCAATTCCACAAAACAAAACAAAACAATAATTTAAAAAGATACTAAGAGTGAAAGCAAACCTTTAGAGAGTGGGAGGTGCCAAAAAGAAACTGTGAGGAACGTATTTTTTTATTTCTGTGGAAATGTTTTCACTGCTAGTGGCATCCCATCTCTTCAGTAAGTCATGGGAACATCTTTTTCTATTTATTTCTTATTAATTTTATTGAGAAACAAAGAGCAATGAGATAGTTTCAAAACCAATTAGTAGGACAGTTTCAATAATTAATACATTGCATATTGTTGTCTTCATAGTGGTTATTCATAGTATAAGAGGCAGACATGATATCCTGTCCAAACATTATTAGTACAAATCTTTCTTCTCATTGAATTAAGAGAAAGTAGCTGTATATCTATCCTAGCTATTTTGTATATACAGGTACAAAATGGTCCTTCATTTGTATCCCCTTTTTTGTTTAATTTTGTCAGAGATGGGTATTCCACTACCATTTAAATAGAGCAGGTACATGAATTCAGCAAAATAATCCAATATATTCCAGTAGTCCATAATAGTAGTGGGTTATTCATAGGACTGGCAATGTCAGAAGTTGTTGACTTGAGCCCTTTACAGCTCAGCATATTAATATGGCTTTACTTTTCATACCTCGTTGTCATACTTTTCTGCTTGATGGTTAAGACCAAGATAAAGCAAGACCTATATAACAAGAAATGTAGCTTTTGTATCTGACAAGTTCAGTCAAATCCCCTCAGGATTTGGCCTGAAACCCTGTACTGCACTTTGTAGATCCTTTGTTGGTGTCAGCCATGTGGATGAGTCACGGCCATTGTTTGACCAGTTTGCTCTCTGTGAAAGCCTGAGAGAATGTTTTCTCTCCATGTGACTGTCCTTAGGCACACTCTACATCATTGAACACTTTCCTCTGTGGCCCCATAATCTCCTTGATCAGAAAATTTGGGACACAGCTGAGTGACTTGATGTTACAGTACAGGTTCTCTTATTTCCTGCATCCTCACTGACCTTGAAAGGCTAGGGCCAAATGTTGGCTGTTTTGGTAGCCCTTCTTTTTCTCTAATTTTTGGTCTGCAAACTTAGGTTGTTAACTCTCCAGAAGAGAAGTTTGATGATATTATTACCCTATTACAGCAGTTGAGCTTAAGCTTACCATCTGTTTGAATATCAAACATCTTAGACGTAGCATGGAACAGGTATTTTCCATCAAGTATTGATATGTCAAATTTTAAATCCCTATAGAATGTGAAGAAAGAAAGAAAAAAGAAAAAAAGTTTAAAAAATTAAAGTAAACAATTACATATTTTTACATGGAAACTTAGAAATCTAACAATATACAGCATGGTAGCAGGACAGTCTTGACATTTTTTTTTCTTTTCTCTTCTTTTCATTTATTACCCCCTTTTTTTAAAAAAACAAACAAACATTTACTTGAGAGACAGTATAACAGTAATTGATATGACATGATTTTTTTTTACCACTAGAATGGCTCATTATTTGAGAGGAAAAAATAAGCCTTATTCCTTTGATAGACAATAGTAAGAATTTGACACCATTCTTTGTTTTAAAATTATATTTATTTAAATATTTATGTTCTTTTTATGATAATGGATACTAGTTTTATGTTTATAATAATACAGTGAAGTTTTCTTTCTAAATCTATATTTCAGTAAAAATAATGAGTTGATATACAGGTAACTGCAGATATAGCAAAAATCTTGACCTTGGCTTGTTTAAAGTTTGGAAAATTCTAGGGTTGATCTAACATCCTATTCTACGTTTCAACAGGGAAGAACTCTTTCTCTATGGTGACCCTCCTGGCAAGATAACCTTTATGGTGAAATTTGTTCTGATGGTTTCACTTACCAGTCTTGACTTTGGGTAGAGCTGAGGTGGGATTGTTTCTTTGCTGGTATTAGACAGCTGGAGAACAACTTGAGACCTCAGACAAATTCTACTGACAATGCTAAAAGAAGGAGAAGGAGAGAGAGAAGAAAAGGAAGAAAAGAGAGGGGAAAGGGAAGGAATTGGTAGGGGAGGTGGGGGAGAGGAAAAGAAGACAAGTTTGCATATATAGATTCCGTGATAAATATAATCAGCTTACTTCACCATATTGCTCCACATACCACTAATAAAATGATGACATGGCTTCACTCTTCTATATATTTATTTGGTTTGTTTTTTAGTTTTACTTTAAGAGTAGATCTCCCTATGCTGTCCAGGATGGCCTTGGACTCCTGGGCCCCAGTGACCCTCCTGCTGGAGTCTCTGGAATAGCTACAAATAAAAGTGGATGTCATTGTATCGGGCTTGTTTTTATTGTAGAAAAACATATATAACATAGAATTTATCATTTTCAACCTTTTTAAGTATACAACTCAGAGGCATCAAGTGCAATGTTCTAGAACCATCATCACAACTTTTCTTTTCCAACAAAATCTCTGTATACTACACAGCAGCTCCTCACTGATCCTTTGTCCCACCTCTGGTACCCTGGACTCTACTTATCTTTATGCGTATATTATGTGTCCCAGGTAACAGCCTGCTCCACTTCAGGAAAAGTGGAGTGTACATTAATTCTTTGTGCCATGCCGATTTCATTTAGCTTATTGTTTACAAGGTTCATCTCTGTTGTAGTGTGTGTCAAAATTGCATTTTCCTTCTATGACCAAATAGTACTCCACTGCATGTACATTTCACATTTGGTTTATTCAGTCTTTTGCTGATGGACATTTGTGATGTTCCTTCCTGCACCACAGGAAGCACTTCTCTGGCAGAGAGCAAAAGTTATGTGATGGACAGTATCACCAGAACTTCAGGGAATGGCAAAAGAACACAACTTTTATGAACAAACAGGGTGATGATATAAGGAGAAGAGAAGATATCCAAGCAGGCTAAATGAATAAATGACATTATTTTCTTTAATACATTATAGTTCTAAGGGTTTATTTGTCATTAAACATGGAATTACTAACACAAACAACTCTCTTTAAAAATACTTTGTTTAAAATATAGATATTTTGCATCTTTATCCCAACTTACAAAAACCAACATTATCAGAAACTTTTTTTATTTTCCTGGCCATCCTGTCTGTGCTGTGTGCCCTTAGAGATCAGATGTAAGATGGGCCTGTTAGGTAGTTGCTATTAAAAGTCAGAATGAGACTAAGAAGCTACGGAGAATGAAGGCCAATCTCCCAAGAAGAGAATGCATTCTCTTGAGTGCCGACAGGTCTTTCTCATTCCATATGCACAGAGAAGTTGGAAAAATTCATGTGGACCATCCAACAGAAAAGTATAAAAATGAGGTATGAAAAGTGAAGCCATATTAATATGCTGAGCTGTAAAGGGCTCAAGTCAACAACTTCTGACATTGCCAGTCCTATGAATAACCCACTACTATTATGGACTACTGGAGTATATTGGATTATTTTGCTGAATTCACGCAGTTACTATATCAAAATAACAATGGAATACCCATCTCTGACAAAACTAAGCAAAAAATGGGGATACAAATGAGGGACCATTTTGTATCTTTATACACAAAATAGGATAGATATACAGCTACTTTCTCTTAATTCAATGAGAAGAAAGATTGTACTAATAATGTTTGGACAGGATATCATGTCTTCCTCTTCTACTATGAATAACCACTATGAAGACAACAATATGCAATGTATTAATTACTGAAACTGTCCTGCTAATTGGTTTTGAAACTGTCTCATTGCTCTTTGTTTCTCAATAAAATTAATTTAAAAGACCAAAAAATAAATAAATAAATAAAAATAAAATAAATAAATAAAGAAAAAAAATATCATGTGGGGAGAGAAAGTTTCCAACAAAAGTGAACAGGAAGACACAGACTGAAAGAAGGAGAGAAGGCTACCTGGGATTTTAGGGTACATTCTGTGTCACATTCTGGTCCCTTTCAGAGATACATCCTTTCCTGGCATGAAGGCCATGGAGAATTGGAGAATTCCTGTCTTCTGGAAGTAAACCCTCTCATTGCTTAAGCTATACTGGCTTAAGTGAGACTTTCTCCTGTATATTAGCAGAATTTTAGCGAACGTATTTCTTTTTCAGAGCCTTAGATCTGAAATGCTCTGGAAATAAAAATGGAACTAATATCTACATTTAAAAATCTGTATCTTTACCCATATCTATGTCTCAATCAAAGATACCCATTTTCATCAATTGAGGAAGTTTGCTTTCACTACTGTCTCATCCATTTTGAAGTAACTGGGAATTCACCAAACTAGAGTCTACTTAAGGGAATTCCTTCTTATTCTGAGAAATGATTTTAGGGAAAAATATTTTTACCTTTTAGTAAGACACAGAATTGATGGCTAACTAGAGCGTCATCAAATCAGTCCTCCAAAGTGACTATATCACAGTTTGTCTAAAAAATGGAACACGTAAAAATAACCCTTTTGCTATTTAATGAACTACAGACAAAGTCTCTGGGCCAGTTGTGGCAATCTTCCTGACCAAACTTGGAGCTGGTAGGAAACTCAATAATGAAAGAGAAAAACTATCCTAAAGATTATAAAGCCCCCTAGGTCAAATTTTTTGTCAACCCACCTATGCAGCTGGAGTGAAGAGCAGATACTGCAAGAAAATTCAAGTTTAAAATGAAAACAAGAACTTACACAAAGCTTTTTATTAATGTGACATGATTTTATGATAAATTACTTTAATATTTTCAGGACCCTGGTCAATGGATTGATACGTTAACAGATTTTGTCCTGTGGTTTATTTATTCTTTAAAATTAAATTACAAATTTGGAAGGGCATTTACTCTTCTAGATCACTAGAAAATCTCTTATGATACTGGAGAAAACACCAGAAATAATTACCCAAAAAAGATTTCTCAAACATCTTCATACATTAGGGGACTTTGTCAGAATACAGAAATCTAAAAGATAAGGACAGATAACCAGATATCTAAAAGCTAACACTTCCATGTACATGGAATTATGCTAAATATCTACAATACTGTGAAAACATGCTGTGGATTGGTGGGTTGTACCATGTAACCATGCTACAACAGCATCACTGGAGCATCTTCAGAAACACAAATTCTTAGGCCACTGCTGAGTGACTAGGAATTCTGAGGCAAGGTATGGGAAGGCATGTTTTAATTAGCCTTCATGGGAATTCTGACATGCACTGAAATTTCAGATCCATTCATGAAGAGGAGGTGAACAAGAGCAGTCTTCCTGATGTGGGTTCAAATCCTCCTGCCCTCTCATACTTGATGTAATTGGGCTACATGTATTTAATATTTGATAGTTTATCTGAAAAAGATTCCTATTCACACTAAGAGAAGGCTTAAATTAATATTATTTATGAATAGATATATTGAAGTGCCAGATACATTGAATGCTCTTAGCTCATTTTATAGAGGAACTATTTGAACTCAAGTTATCTGATACTGCAATGATGCTACAAATAAACACTGATTTCTTCTAGTGCTAAAATGTTCTTTTTTTTGCAACACCAAAAGCATAGTCTTAATGGATTCATTTATTATCTGTTACACAATGAATATATGCTTCATGTTTAAGGTAGAAAAACACAAACACAAAGAAAACTCTAAAAAATGTTATCAGAAATTTATGATTCAGAGATAACTATTGTTACTACTACATTTCACTATATGTAACTCTAATCAGTCTTCTGTCATAACATATATTAAATGCTATTTTCTTGTTGAAAATATTAATAAAATCCTTTCAGTTTGATCAGTGCATCTAAGAATCAGAAACAGTATATGCTTTCTGAAACATTTAAATATATACTCTATATTTGAAAACTGGCATATTTTCAAACTTTCAAGTGTAATCAGAATGAGCATTATATTTGTCATCTTAACATCTCCTGCAACTTTTTTCCATTATGTGGCAGCCAAGTGATTTGAACGTTGCCAGCTCTAGGTCCCACAGGGACAGGGCCTTAGGGACGGGCTCTTATTTATTTAAACCAGTCATATAATTGTTTCTAGAAGTGCATTGATCAAACATTTCCCATTCTCTTAGCTAAGTAGGAAGCTTACAAGTGAATACAATATCCAAGCCTAACTGGTAGTCAATGGGAAGCCAAAATCCTTTTATTTGAGGGATACTTTTTTTTTTTTTTTTGACAGAACTAGGGATTGAACTCAAGCCCTTGTGTTGTCCAGGCAAGCAATTATTCTCCATCTCATTGAGAGATACTTCTATTTGGACTTAAATGAACAATATGCAACCCAGAAGTGTTAACAGCCATTGAATGACTAAGAGGAGACTCAGGTTTAGATTTAAAATAATCCTTTAGATGATTGAAGAAATAAAAAGATGAATTTCATGAAGTTGCTGGATCAAATCATCCCAGAAGCCTACAATACCACCAGTTAGTATACTTACTGTTTAATCCATTTTGATTCGTGTTTTCTATTGTTTTTAACTTCTTCTAAGTGTACAAATACATACTTCAGATTTTAAGAAGGTCTTAGAGTCTGTGTAATCCAAGTTTCTTTTTCTTCAGGCTCACATGACCACAAAACATTCTTCTACTAGTGACTGGAGTAATTTAATTCTCCCGTTAGTTTTATCCTTACAGCAAGCTATGGACCAGATTTTTCTTGAGGATCGGATGAGCTAACTGTGTACTCTACCTTTTCATTTCAGAGATTTCTGTTTCTGGCCATAATAGAGTAAACATAATTGATTATCCATTCCTCCCTAAATAATTATACAATATCCAAAATGTATGAAATAACTACACTTTCAGATGTTGAAGGAAAGATAGCACAGAACAAAACTGATTCCTAAACAGATGTAAGAAAACAAGAGCCATAACCACCTGACTTGCTGCCTAGAACCACTTTAGAGGCTGTGGAGTAAGATGAATACTAGATTGCATGTTGAATGTCCCTGTATGCCTGTATGTTAAAGCTTTCATCCCCAGGGTGGTGGTATTGGGAGGTGCTGAGGATCTTTAGGATGTAGGGCCTTAAGGGAGGTATTTATGTCACTGGGGTACATTCCTGAAGAGAACGTGGGACACTGGCCTCTTTGTCTCTCTTTGTACCCTAGTCATGAGGTGAGCAGTTATCTCTGCTGCATGCTCCCCTATTGCTACCTGGTACCCCCACCAGAGGTCCAAAGCAATGTGTCCACCTGTTCCTTGGATAGAAACTCTAGAACTATGAACTAGATTAATATTTTCTCTTAAAGCTCATTCTTAGATATTTTATTAAGTAGTGGAAAGCTAAATGTCACAGTGAACAAAACCAAACAGCTTATATCAATTTTTGCAAACTGAGGAAATATACATCAAGTTCAGAGTTCTAAGGAGCTTGGAATACAGCTGTTTCTCTACTTACAATGGAATTATGTCCCAATTAAAAGTCATCATTCCAGTTAAACAGAAGACCAAATGCTATTATGGGCTACTGGACTCTTTTGGAATATTTTGCTGAGTTTACACACCTATAATATTCAATAACGGAACTTAGAAAAAATGGGGTATACTGATGAATGTCCATTTTGTATCTGTGTACTCAAAGTGGTTAGGATAGATATATAGTTGCATTCTCTTAATGAATAGAATGATTTGTTCTAATGGTGTTTGTAAATAGGATCTCAAGTCCTCATCTTGTACAGCAATTAACCACTAAGAAGAATATATGTAGTGTTATTTGTTGAAACTGTACTTCTGATTTGATTTGAAACTGTCTCATTGCTATATGTTTATCAATAAAATTTTGGGGAAAAAAAAGAACCTGAAAGAATAGATAAAATCTCAAAGGTATAATACTTATAGTAAAATCAAATGAAACTGAATTTAAGGATTAAAGAATGAAGATTAGAGAAAGGAGACTGAATTTAAGGATTAAAGAATGAAGATTAGAGAAAGGAGAAGAGATAGGAAAAGAAGGAATGGAGAAAAATATTCAAGTATATATATATATATATATGGGATGATTAGATGATTATATTAATAATTTTCATCAGTGTTTTGATTATTATATCAGTTAATATTTAGAATTTTCACCTTGACTAACTCTATATGCTGATATCTTCCATCTAAGCAACTATGATGAAGACATCAATGAGTAATACAAAAATCATGGCTGAATAATTCTCATCTTGCTTGTCCAAGTGTGTACCTTTTCTATTTTTTTTTTTTTTCGGAACCGGGAATTGAACTCAGGTCTTTATGCTTCCTAGGCAAGTGCTTATTCTACTGAATTATCTCCCCAGCCCTAAATGTGCACCATTTCTAATGTGTTATCAATTATAACTACATTCTTTTAAAAATAATTTTTTAAAAAGTAAAAAAATCCAGAAAAAAAGTCATCATAAATTCAAAGTACTTAAATAAAAATACATTAATACCTTACCTTAAACTCATCATGGAATTAAAATATCTTCAACCAAACCATTCTAAAACCAACCACTTCTCAATTTACTTGTAGATTGTTTTACTATAATCTTGTTGTAAAGTTTTAAAAAATGCTGAGTCAAACTATTATGACCGAGAGACTTTGCCTAGGTAAAAATTTCTGCATATGGATGGCATGAGTCATTGGCCAAATACTAAACTTCTGCCCTCACAACATAGCATTCATAATGTGGAGCATAAATAGTAATTATTAGAAGTAAAAGTGTACAAGAAAATGTCAACCTAATAAGAAAAATTAGCTAATTGAAATAGTCCTAGAAATAACGTAAATAATGGATGTCCAATGAGGATATTAAAATGGCTATACAGAATTCAAAGGAATTATTAAAAGTGAAGGAACAAAAACCAATCTCAGTACAAAACTAAAAACTACCAAAAAGAACCAAATAGGATGTGTGGACATGAAATTAGAACTAAAATGAAAATTTCATGGATATTCACAGCAACAGATTAGATACTACAAAAGAAAAAAATAATAAATATGAATACAAAATAATAGAAGCTACGCAAATAGGAACAAAGGGAGAAGGATGAAAAAAAAAGAACAAATAAAAATATCACCAGAGTCTCAAAATATGGTGAGACATTATGAGCAGACTACAATACATTTGATCAGGCTCCCAGAAAAAACTTGGGACAGAATTACAAAAGCTTTTGGATTTAATGAAAAATATCATTTTGCATATGCAAAATATTCAGTGTGTCCAAGCAAGAAAAACAAACTAAAGTTATACTTTCATACATCATTATTAAATTGCTGAAATCCAGTGATAACGAAAGCCTTAAGAGTTATTAGATCGAAAAATATATACAACTGCATTAAGAATTTCTGTTGACAGAATGAGAAACATTAAAAAATACATGGTAAATCAGAACTCTTTGAAAGAGCTTAAGCAAGGATAAAACCAGCCTGACAAACTAGAATTTTATATCCAGCAAAATTATCCTTTGAAAATGAAGTAAAATAATGTTTTGGACACACAGAAATCTTTATTAATGTAAGCTTTAACATTTATTTAAAATAATTGAAGGCCCAGTGAGGTAGCTCAGTTGACTAAGTACCTGCTTTGGCAAGCGCAGGGACCAAGGTTTGATCTCTGGTCCTGCATGCCGCGCTGGCCCTGTGTACTGAGCTGGTGACAGAGTCTGGGCATGATGGTGCATCCCTTTAATCCCAGGAAGGGGGAGGCTGAAAACAGGAGGATCACTATGAGTCCAAGCTACATAGTGAGACCCTGTACCAAACACATAAAATGGAAAAAAAATAAAATAAATGAAAGTCAACTTCTCGTCATAGTGGACAAGTGAAGTGTTTATGCTAAATTCTATAGAAAAGAGCTATAGTTTTTTTAAATTTAAAAATATAAAGAGGGCTTGCCTGATAGCTCAGTTGTTTAAAGCACCACTTGGGCAAATGAAGTCTGGTGCATGAGACCATGGTTCAAATCCCAGCTCCAGAAGCTGCTCTACACCCATTCTTAAGGCAGACTGAAA
>NW_004524606.1:8686396-8693919 GCF_000260255.1 Octodon degus | reverse complement strand
GCCCTTTGTTGTAGATCTTTGCTGTAGTTGTAACCTTCACACGTACTGAAGTTCAGGTGGAGCTCTACAGAGTTTGGAGTTATCCAGCTGCATCTGGCTTAGGTCTGGCTGCTGTGCTCAGCTCCTTCCTGCTGCAGACCTGGGCTAGGTCTGGGTCTGGGGGTTCCCGGAAGTCGGCAGCAATTCCGGACCTGGGCTAGGACTGGGTCTGGGGGCTCCCGGAACTCGGCAGAAAACTATCAATTTGATTTGAAACTGTCTTATTGCTATTTGTTTCTCAATAAAATTATGAAAAAAAAGAAAATAGCTTTAAGCATTAACTGTTCCTTTCAGAAGTTTTAATCCTTATTTTTTAATTCTTTCTTCCTTTTTATTTAGACTTTTTTCCTCTTCTGAATTTCTTATAACTCCTTTGTTATAGTTTTGTTTTCATTTTCTTTAAATGACTTGAGTGTTTATATGTCATAATCTTCATAACTAATTTGAAGATAGCATCATATAATACAGCAACTATTGCTAAATTCCTATTACTTTTTTTAGTGAAATCTTGCATCATTTCTAATGCTGTTTTTTTCTACTACTATGTTGTATTCTTTTAAAAAAAAAGTAAATAGTTATGATGACATACCCTAGGCAAGTGTAAACTTCCACAGTAAGATGTCAGGCACAGTGTTGTCATCCTGCAACTGAATGACAAGGAGGTTATCTCATCATTGAGAAGAAGCCAATCTTTCATCATTACATTTAGAGTTCTCTTTGGAACTATATAATCACATATTCATCAAGAAAGAGGAAACATCCTACGGTCAAGCTTTTATTAGTCATGAAATACTTACTTAGCTTCTACTTTAAATAAGCTCATTTTGCTTCCCTCCAGACTAAACTTATATTAATAAAACTGTTGTTGCAGTTAAAAAATAAAAATAAAAACATCACCATGAAGATCAAGAGAGTCACTTTACGGTCAAAGGCAGCTTGAATTCTAAATATCAATGTCCACCATGGAAACATCCTACCTGACCACACAGGTAACACTGTGCTCTTTTTATATCAGAGACACTACTAGCCATGGTATCCTCTGTTCATATAGCTTCTGGTACATACTCAGGGGTGAACATACTCAGGGGTGAGTATCTGGTACTCATCTTCTCTGGCTGCATACATGTGGCCCAAAATTGTGCCACTGATTCAAAATAGAATTTTGAAATACAATCAAGACTAAAATTGCACATTATTTTTAATATTTGAAAATCTTAATATAAGAAATTTGGGGTTGTCTGTGTACCTATCTTTTGCCACATAGTCAAATGTGGAGAACTTGATCTAAGGGAGGACACAACAAGAACAATGTGCATATCAATGAGAAAGGAAACTTCTAGATCACAGGTTCTATTTTTCTGTCAGAGTTCATTATAATCTTGCTCTAAGATTCCATGAAAACCTCTTTTTCTGCAAAAAAATAAGAACATTAAGGAAGGCAATTGTCTATATTCTCATAAGCTTTCCCAGGCACACACTATACTGTAATAACAAGTACAGTTGTGATAGTTGCAGTACAGTATTTATTCTGAGGTCAAGACTTAAAACTAGGCTATATTAAGATACGTTTGGACTAGGAGGGTAACTAATATCAGAAAGCTTACCTAGGACTGGAAAGACTAGGATTCTAGTGTCACAAAACAGACAGTCAAGTAAAAGTGTGATAAAATATTTGTTGTTGAAAATAAGAATTACAATTTATAAGAAGTTTAAAAATATCATTTTATCCTTAATATCAATATTAGGGAAACATATTATTATACTTTAAAATTATGACTTGTAATGGATGCATAGTAATTACTACATACACATCATGAATTATGTAACTATTATGCCATTATTAGAGATTTAATTTGGTTCCCAATTCTAACAGTTATAAGTTTTTAAAAGGAATACTTTTATTAAAAATTCTTAGATATATATCTGAACACTTTCTTAGAATAGTTTTTTTAAGTGATTGTGATACAGATCACGATCAGGAATTGAGCAGGAAAAATTTTAAGGTTCCTAATAAATATTGCCAAATAACGTTGGAAAGTCTGCCGATTTCTAAGGAAATTTATAAGAATGACTGCCTCGCTGTGCCATATCATGGATTATATTTTTTCCTTAAAAGAAACCTCTACCAGTTCTACAAGACCTTAATTAAGGAAGGGCTATACTTAAAATGTTGATTGCACTTTGGTGTCCTAGATTATGCACATGTATGCTATGCTATCTGTAAGTACCATGTTTTTAAAGAGCTTCATTTAAGCTTTCTCCTAGTTCCTCTCACATGTCTATGTTTCAGTTCCATTCTTCTGGTCTCTTCTTTCTAGTTGGATCCAGTCTTCCAAATGGTCTCTGTTTTCCAGTCTTTGTCCTTTAATTCAGTGAAATGCGACAATACTGTATATTATGAATTATAAAAGAGAAATTATCTTCTAGAATTTTGTGTCTTATCCAGTTGGGTCACAGACCACAGTAAAGTGTAAACCCTTGAGTCAAAGCATGGTGAACCAAAAGAATTTTCTGTGTAGTCTTTGAACAGGTCAATACATTTCCATAGAGGAAAAACTCAGTATGACACAAAAGACTGCATTCATATTCTCAGGTAAAAAAAAATATTAATGTATAAATGCTCACAAAGGAACAATGTGAGAGTGTGTGGTTCATTTAGATGTGTTTATGTGTTGGCCTTACTGTGGCTTTTTGTGTTTGTGCTTGAATGCATTTTGAATATATTATTTAATCTAAGTATCTCCTTACATCTTTGAAGCCCAAGGTCAAAACTCATATCTTTTAATAAACATCTGTAAGTTCATTCCATATTCAATGTTCTTTATGCCCATATCTTTGTATCACTTTATTCATTTTAAAAAAGTATGCTGAAACCCTATGCCCATAGAGCTCACAGTTTAAGAGAACAGAGGATTTTAGTCAAATCATCACCTGAATAAATCACATCATAAGAAAGAGTAAATGTTTTAATGAAAGATACAGAGTCTTGAATAATATATAACTGGGAGAGATGCTGATCTAATTTACAGGTTGGGGAAGACTGCTATAAAGAAAATGTTTTGGGTGACATGTGCAGGACAAATGTAAGAAATGGGAAAGAAAGAATTGGTCATCAGTTTGTAAAGAAGAAAATAGTGGGAGGCAGTACTTTTGTTTGATTCTTTATGTTATTCCTAAAGCGAATCACAACTAAATTCTTCCTATGTGCCTATCCAGGGTTCTGTGAATACAACACTGAATGAGACAAAGTCTGTCTTTATGAAAATTACATTCAGTTGAAATAAACAGCAACTTTTAAAAGTGGTGAATAAATGTCCTAATTTCAGCTAGTAGGTGCTATGAAGAAAATTAGGCAGGACAAAGAGGTAGAATTTCTGTCTGAGGATCAGAGGTCATTTAGAGAGAGTTTTTTTTTGGAGGAAGTCTCTTTGAAGAGGTGCAGTGAGAAGGCTATATAAATAATGAGAGAGGCATCCACTCCAACGTCAGGAAGGGGAGAGCAGTAGTGGAAGCAACTGAGGGAAGAAGGGACTTGGTATATTCAGAGGGCCCAGGTGACCCATGCGATTCAAGCACACCGAGCATGAGAGGGAGCCTAGGAAGTGTGCAAGACAGGGAAGATCACATAGGGCCTAGTAAGCCACCATGTATGGCTCTGGTTCTGCTCCGTGTATGATGGGAATCTCGCCTTCTTTGGAGGGTTTTGAGATGGAAAAATATGTGATTGACTTACATTAAACAATACTTTGGACATAAAATTACAGAGGCGAATCGTACAAAATGACTGCATAGCTGTGACTGGCTTGAGCTGATATGGTACCTGTAGAGGTGATTGGAAGTGGTCAGAAGTAGCACTGTCCCAATATGATGGATGGATCCAAGTGTGGATAGAAAGCAAAAGAGATGCACCAAACACAGCACCAACTTTTTTCCTGGGCCTCTTGATGAATGAAGATGTCACTGACTGAGAAGGAGAAGAGCAAAGGAAGTGTTCCTTGTGGACAGTGCAGCAGACACTGCTGATAAACCCCAGACAAGCATTAAACCTACACATGCTGAAGGCAGTAACTCAGTCAGCTCAGGCTGCTGTAAAAATATACTGACAATGCGAAGAATGAACAACAGAAATTTACTGCTCAGTTATGGAGACACCCTGAGACCAGGGTGTCTGTCTGGTGGGATTTTAGTGGTCCTGTTGCTGCTTTCCAGATGACGGTGGCCTTGCAGTATCCTCACATGGCATAGCAGACAAGGAAGCTGGGCTTTCTAAAGTTTTATAAGGGCCAATTACTAAGGACCCCTTCCTCATGTCTGGACTGCCTCCTAAGGCCCATCTCCCAGCACTGTCACACTGGGGACTATGATTCTAACACATGGAACTTTGGCCCCCCAAGCAACAGGCACTTGCAATCCTCTGCCCCAAAGCCTCCTCAAGCCTATTGTGCAGGGAAGCTGAAAGTGCCAGGGAGCTGTATCCTCCCATGCTTGCCAGAGCTAATGCAGGGAGGGCCGCTGAAGTGAATCTCCCATATCCTTCAGTTCTTGGGGCTGAGATTACAAGTTGTTCTACTTTGTTGCCTGGACCTTCCCAGCACAGTTGAGCCCCAGATCCTCACAATGAGAACCTGCCTAAAAATGCAACTTTAATTGGGCTTTCTGACCTTTTCTTTATTCCCCCGTTAGTGTTTCCTGTCATTATTTTCTCAATAAATAATCAGAACACAAATTTTTGTCTCAAAGTTTGCTTCAGGGAACCAAATTTAAGACAGATAACCTAGATCTAAGAAGCCTATTGGCTATCAAAGTAAAGATGTTGAATATATGGTGTAGAACTCAGGAAAGAGCTCATGGTTAGTAGTAAAAATGTTGGAACTATCAGTGTAGACATAATATTAAAATCATAACAATGGAGGAGATCATGATAGATCAGAAGAACAGAGACAGACCATTGTGTCTAGAGTACAAGTTGAGGTAGTGTGAAGAAAGAAAGGATCAGATTTTGTGGGATTTTATAAGTGATGAAATTCTTGAGTTTTTATCCTAAGAATAAATTCAAAAAGGCTTTTGTCTTCTGTGGTCCAGGACTCACTCCCTGTGGCCGTGCAACTTGACATCTGCTTATTGCAAGTGTGTTATTGAATGTCACAGTGACTGTCAGGAGGACTGGGGAAGTAACTCATGCCCGATTTGTGCACACACTGCATTCAGGGATCATTTGGCATTTAAAGTCCTTCCAATCAAAGTGTACAACTTTTCTGGTATGCTCACAATCTCATTCACCCAAATCCCCAGTGGATCAGTCCCACTGGAGTTTCAGCCACTGTACACCCCCTCCCTGCTACCTACAACCAGAGCCAAAAACGTGTGCTTTGATATTTCTTGCTATTCAGGTGGGGGAGATAAGGGTCCTTTTTGCACTAATCAATGTTTTCGGGCTTGTTTTGTTCCTGTCACATGAGTAATAAATATATCCTTTATCAATTTTGTCTTACTCTTTAAAGATCTGGATCCTCATCTTTTTTGGAGTGACTGGGATTACATCATAGAAATGACAAATAGGCTCCCACAAAAGGGAAAGAGATTTTCTTGGAATTCAAAGTCACATATACTGTAATTCAGGTATTTTTTTTTTATACTAACAAAGAGCTTCATTTCAGTAATGGTTGAATTGAAGATCTTTTCATAGACTTACATATTTCACTGTATTCTTTACATCAAGGATGTAGTGACACTAAGAATGATCTGTCAAACAAGCACTTAGCAATTGTTGTGGACGTCTGCCATCAGATGAAGGCAAATCATTTTACCTCTAATTAAGACACAACCAAACAAAGCACACCATTCTGTAATACTAAGAAGCACTAATAAAATTTAAAATAAAAAAAAAACCAAACAAAAACAAAAACAAAAACAAAAACAAAACAAAAAAAAAAGACATAGAGTTCCATTCATCCCCAGTTTGTTTTTCAAGTGTATGCAGTAAAAAAATAGAGAATTTGGCCCTATCCTGGCTCATGGAAATATTTAAAGTGCTTCTCACTTCTTTGATTTGTGCCCCATAAATTAGAATAATTATGACAATCCAAACTTTGGGCAGTTAAGAATAGACCCTACTACTTCTTTTATAAATTACAAAGATTGAGTATCTTATTCTTCTATTGATTTATTAAACTGCTTGACATTTCAGTTAACAAGAAGCCCTTGAACTCATTGACCTTCAACATATCCTGAGGCCCTTAATTTCAAATCCCAGGTAACATCTTAGTTTCACTAAATTTACATAATAATAAATCTTTATATTATTGACTAGGTAAATTTCCAAGTGCTTCAAATATGCTTTATTTCCCATTTCAATTCTTAAAACAACAGTTGGTGGTAGACTCTACCATATTCATTAATTCATGTGCAAATTTAGGCATAAGGGGGTATAAAGCATTAAGAGGGAAATTTAAGGTGATCTCCCATGGCAGCTTGCCCAGGACTGTCTCAGTTTTAGCACTGAAATCCTCATGAACAGAGAATCATTCGAACAAGTTCTTTTGTGTCCTTACCCAAATTCATGTACTGAAATTGTAACATCTAGTAGCTCAGATGTTACCAGGTTTGGAGATATGATTTTTAAATAGGCAATTAAGTTAAAATGAAGTCATTAGCATGGATCCTAATCCAGTAGGACTAATATCTGAATAAGAAGAAGGAGTATGTATACAGACATATGATAAGGAAAGGCCATGTGAACAAAAGGATATTCTCCTTATGATAACAGTCATCTACAAGTTAAAGAGAGAACTCTCAGGAAATAACCTTTGTTCTTAAATTTTCAGCCTCTGGAACTGTGACAAGATAAATTTCTACTGCTTAAACTGCTCAGACCGTGAAACTTTATTTTGGCAACTCCAACAAATTAACACACCACCACTGTCACCCGACTTAGTGTCACCCAAAGTACTTTGCTTAAATTACTGTGGCTGAACTAAGATCTAGTCCTTCATTTATGTTCACAGTACTGTTGCTACACTAACTGTCTCAGTGTGGAAACAAATATTACATAATACTTACACAAGTGCCAGGCACTTTTACAATCACTGTTCTTATGCAAATACATGAAATTCCCATTCATTTTGTCTGCTCACAGACTAGGAGACAAGAGAGGTAGAATAATTTTTATAAGATCATAGCAAATACTAGAGCAAGGCTATAAAGTTCTTGTCAAATACTTAGTTCTGAGTTCAAATTCTGTGTTGTACACCACTAATAAATTAATTCAAAATATGTAACATCTCATATAGCCAAACAAGTTGCAGACAATTTGATAATTGCATGATAATTGAATCCAAAACTTCCCGTAATATGCAAATGGATTTCCATTCAGAGCTTGGATGTATGCTTTAATGTCCTGACTGTAAGGCTAATACTACTCCTTTGTGAAATTAAAGGTAAAATTGATTGAGGTAAAATATATGTGAAGGAAAATATATTTACTT
>NW_004524606.1:8681676-8686296 GCF_000260255.1 Octodon degus | reverse complement strand
ATGTTATGATTATAAAGGGTAAGAATCATGAGTTTGTGATTTTCTGGTTCAACATAGCTGCTTAACTTTTTCAGCAATGACAGAAGGAAAGGCAGGGAAAACTGTAGCCTTAATATCAAAAGGTATCTGAGATGTTTAAGTTACTTTTCTCTCATTACTGAAACAAAATACACAGTATCTACAGTTAATGTGGTAAAGGTTTATTTAGCTCACAGTTTGTAGAGGTTTGTCGGCAATCCTTTGGCTTCAAGGCAGAGTGGCTTGGCAGAGAGACATCACAGAGGAGAACCAGCTTGGGGGATCAAAAGCAGCAGAAGCTAGCAAGCAAGCGAGCTCACCAGCGCCCTTCTGCCCTTTTTGTCTCATCCTGGGTAATTAAGGCAGTAGCACTAGCACTCCTGATCCTAGTGCTCTTGGTCCTAGCATTGCACTGAATCGATTCCAGTGTCATGCCCTCTAGATCCAGCCGCCTCTGAAGAAGCCACTTTCTGAAACAGGTCTGGAAGTCCTCTTTGCTAAGTGTCTTTAGTTGTGCTTTCATGGCTGCCTTGATGTCTTGAACTGATTCAAAACACCTACCTTTCCTGGTCATCTTTGATGAAGACCCAGAGGCCCCATGGTGCCAGCTGCAGTGAAATGGTGGATGAGGACCCTGTAATATTTTTACCAACCAGATTTTTCTGTTGGATAGCAGTTGACAGAAGCACACATTACATTGTTGATCACATCTCATGAAGACACTCTTAAACAAATACTTCTAGAACTTCTCCAGAAAATGGAAAGAATAATAGGATAAGTGTTCAACGCAAGAAGAAATGTTTTGAGGAAAATTAATGGTGATATGTCTTTTACTTTAACAACTTGCAAAGATAAACATCCACTACATTTTTTATCATACATTGTGCATCTACCCATAAACATATATAAATATACATGCATATATGCCATATGTACCCCTAAATTTCATGCAAATTGCATTGACAATGCATGCTTTACAGGAAAATGTCCAAATAAAAGCAGCAGTATTAAATATATTGGAATGTTTACCTGTGACAAAAGAAAAGAGGGTAGCAGTTTCTACAGACAAAAAGGAAAATAAATATGAAAGAACTAAAAGAGGCTTCTCATGGGCCCAGTTGATTTCATGATGAGCTGGAAAATGATTACTGGAGTTCTCTGTACTTTGGGTGTAAACAAGTCAAATTGACTTATAGAAACAAAATAAGAGTGTTGTTAATTAAATCTGTCTAAGGGATTCCCAAGCATGTTGAACCAAATCCAGACTCTAATCTAACATATCAAACATATTTTTGCACTCCAGAGCCTAGGTCCGTGACCGTAATATAGTAAGCAATCTGTGAACATGTATTATATGTAAAAGGCAAGGGCACAACTAATGCTCACTTGGTTTCTAACATTTATTTACATGCTTATTTTACCAGCTAATGTTAATTGGGAGCTACTTGCCTACCCTTTTGGATCCTCAGAAAGTTGAGCTGATAATACCAAGTTTATGAATGAATTTTTCAACAATGTAATAATTTGTGTTATCTTCCTTACTGTGACAAAATACCCCAGGCAAATAATGTAGAAGGATAAATAGTTACTTTGACTCATGATTTCAGAATGTGATTTCTTGGGATTGTGCAGCCAAGGCCTGTTGTGGCATGGTACAGCACAGCTGGAATATGTGGTGGAAAGGGGCTGTTTCAATCATGGTAGCCAGGAAGCAAGAGAGAGACAGAAAAGGACCTGGGGCCCAATATCTCCCTCAAAAGTTTACCCCAAATTACCTGAAGATCTTTACCAGTCCCTGCATCTTAGAAGTTTCACCTCTGTCCAGTAGCATCCCAGGGTGGGGACCAAGTATTGAGCACACTGGCCTGGGAGAGACATTGTACCTCCAAACCACAGCAGTCAACAAAATGATGTAGGACAGCAAGAAGCTCAGAAAATTTCTCAATCATAATGTAATTTTGTTGAAATATTTCATAAATGATAATCCCTATTATCTATTTCTTTGAAGGAATTTTCCAAAGCATCTCTACTTGCATCCTGTTTTTGCCCTGTCCTCCATTAAAACTGAAATGTACTTTGAACTGACAGATATGGTGGAATGTTATGATATGTAATTTCTTTCAGAATATCTTTCAATTCCAACATTTTTTTTACCAGTTAATTCTGGCTTTCCACCAGTTGGTCTAAATTAGATTTTACTTTATTTGGCAGTTCCTTGGTATTATATAAATCACTCTCTTATTAACATCCTCTCACCACTAATTAGTTAAGGGACTGTAACCACTGCACACATGTAACTCCCACTACCTTCATGAGGATTAAACATTCATACCTTAGGGCAAAATTGGCATTTAACAAGAGAAATTGTTTCATGTGAATTAACCTTGAGGACGGGAGATAAATAATCCAGGAGGTACAGGAGGATTCCCGAGTGTCATCATTGGGGATTCCGTAGTCATGGAGTGGCCCAAATAGCAGTGGCATATTGAGAAATTTAAACTACCTTGATTTGTGCACAGTCTGTGATATTTAAGTTAAGTTCTTTGAGTATGAAATATTTAATTTCTGCTTATTCAAGTACCCGGTAGAACCAATGCAGCAACTATGAATTGAAAGTACATTAATACAAGACAGAAATTATTTAATTCCATGTATTTTAAATTGTGTCAACCATATGTTGATGATTTAGATATCTGCTAATAGAATTTGGTGAAGAATTATCAGGGCTAATTTTAAAAAGCAAAATATTTTTGCTTAATTTTGTTAAAGGTTACTGTGTTCAGTTTTGGAAAGTTGCACATATTTTTAATAATCTTGTGTGACAGGTAACATGTTGGGAGTAGTATAAAATTAGTCTTCAAGGATAAACTGCTATTTAGATACATATAGCTAGCAATGTTTGCCTATTAAGGTGGGAATAGGGAAGGCAGCTGAGAAAGACTTCAAAAAGGAAAAATGCTTGAGTAGATTGCAAATGGCAGAGGGGAGGTGGGGAGGCAGGAGTAGAAAGCCTAAGTAAGACAACAGGAAGAACAAATTTGTGAGGGTATAAAATATTAGAATATAAGGAGTGAGGGAGTATGTGCTTCTATAGCAGGAGCTAAGGGTAAGAAAAATATTTTAAATAATCACATTCCTTTTTTGCTTTAAGGGACTATGTGACTAAAAAAGTAATAGATATTTATGTTGGAAAATCTAAAACTGAGAGAAAGTTATATAAGAGATTCAATAACTCCTTGCTATAATACTTAATAAAAACAATGCTGTAGACACCTGCTGTTTGGGGTCAACTAAGATCCCTTTTCTATTCTTTGCAAGATATGTACTCCACTGATGTGGTCCATGTATTTCAGGGAACGCTGAATTTTCCTCTCACTCAAAAGCCTAGGTAAAAGGTCTACACTTCAGTTTGCATCAACCTACGCAGTTGCAATGATTGGTTTAGATATGGGCATGTGATGGAACATGATCTTATTATATTAATTTGTGGGGGTTTTGTTCAATGGTTAGAGAATTGTTCATCATTCTCCTTTTATGGGAGTTGTCTTGTATTTATTATGAGGAAAAAGATAGTGAAATGGGAGTGAAGAAAAGCTAGGGAATGAGGTTGGGGTTAAAATTGATTCTTAGTCTTTAATTTGGATGTTCAAAGAAACCCAGTCTGAGAGGAGCTCTATCTCTAAAAACAACATCATGTAACTCAATTGTGTCCCAAATTTTCTGATCAAGGAGATTATGGGGTCAAAGAAGAAAGTGATCGATGATGTGGAGTGTGACTAAGCAGAGTCACATGGGGAGAAAACATTCTCTGAGGCTGTCACAGAGAGCAAACTGGCCAAGCAATGACTGTGACTCATCTACATAGCTGACACTGACAAAGGATCTGCAAACTGTGGCACAGGGTTTCAGGATAAATCCTGAGGGGATTTGACTGATCTTATCAGATCCAAAAGCTACAATTCCTGTTACATAGGTCTTGTTTTATCTTGGGCTTAACCATCTAGCCGAAAAGTATAAAAACAAAGTATAAGAAGTAAAGCCATGTTGTTATGTTGAGCTGTAGGGGATTCAGGTCAACAACTTCTGACTTTGCAGGTGAAGCAGAAGACTCAATACTATTATGTTGAAGCAGCCACTTAAAGAACTGAGCTAAGGGGCAGGCCCCCAACCCAATACTATTATGGACTACTGGACTATTTTGAAATATTTTGCTGAGTTCATACACCTATAATATTTAAATGACAGGACTAAACAAAAAAAAGGGGATACAGATGAATGTCCATTTTGTATCTGTGTATTCAAAATGGTTAGGATAGATATATAGCTACATTCTCTTAATTCAGTGAATAGAGGGATTTGTTCTAATAGTGTTTGTAAATAGGATATCATGTCTGCAGCTTGTACAACAAATAACCACTAGAAAGACAGTATACAATGTGTTAATTATTGAAACTGTCCTATCAATTTGATTTGTTTTTTTTTATTGCTAAAAGTTTTTTTTTTCTACAGTTTTATTGATAAACATATAGCAATGAGACAGTTTCAAATCAAATCGGAAGTACAGTTTCAACAAATAATACACTGCATATATTCTTCTTAGTG
>NW_004524606.1:8640961-8671356 GCF_000260255.1 Octodon degus | reverse complement strand
ATAAAACTAATCATACTGCTATGCTTTAAATCTAAAATAGCTCCTAAAAGACTCGTGTGCTCAGGGGTGTGGCTTTTGAAAGGTGATTGGATCATGGGGGCACTATGCTCATTGTGAAATTAATCCATCCATGCATTCATAGTTCATGGTGGGGTTAGAAGGTGGAGTCTGTCTGGAGGGGAGGAGCCACTGGGGATGTAATTTGGAAGAATGAATTATTGTCCTGAACTTCTCTCTTTCCTCTGCTTCCTAGCTGTGATATGTTGAGAGCTCTCTTTCCCCATCCCCTTAAGTCCTGTCATTTCTTCTTTGGAGTCAGGTAACCATACCCTGGATGAACTCTTGGAACTGTGAAACAAGATATACTTTTCATCCAAAGGAAAGGTGAGTAATGGTATCTAGTATGGTCAAAAGATTCTTCTGATCCCTTTGAGCTTTGTCTTTCTTTCTAACCTCAGCACAAACTTTACAAGGCATTTGTCATTACTTGAGCTACAAGTTTTTGCTTTTCTGTGGTAAATAGCTAGGAGTGCAATGGGCGAGCCATATGTTGGGGATATATGTGACTTTCTAAAAAGCCCAAAGTTGAATTTCTGAGGTGCTTGCACCATTTTCCTTTCCTTCAGGGGAGATAAGTTCCAGCTGCTCTACATCCTCTCCAGCACTTGGTGTTGTCAGTGTTTCTCACTTCAGCTATTTTAGTGGGTGTGAAATATATACTTAGCATGATTTTAACTTCTATGTAAAATAATAATATCAAGTATCATTCCATTTGTTTATTTTTCATGCATGGGACTTCTTTGAGATGTTCCCTATTAAAAACTCAATTATTTGATATCTTTTTGTTGAATTGTAAGAAGTTTTAATGTATTTTAGATAACTTCCTTATCATATATGCATTTTATAAATATTTTCCATTTTACAAATATGTTCCTTTATTAGCAGTATTGACAGTAATGTTTTATTGATAGTAAAGCTTTATTAACAATGTCTTTTGAATAGTAAATTTTAATTTGAAGGAAGTCTAATTTATTGAATTTTTTCTTTTTATGATTTGTATATAAATTGTATATATATATATATATAATTTAATTTGGAAACATGCTGTGTAAATATAATACAATTTATTTTATTTAACCCTCACAATAACCCTATATAATAGATACTATTATTATCCCCATACTATTTTTTTTTGGATGTTAGGAAGGGTCTACAGGGTACTCAGGGTCTCACTACTAGATCGGACTTATAGTGATCCGCCAGTTTACAGTTTCCCAAGAGCTGGGATTACAGGCACGTGCCATCGTGCCCAGTCTCAATCACCGTCTCAGTGCGCTCTGGGGGCGGGGTCAGCACAGCAGGCCTGGGGATTGAATCCTGACCCCTGTGCCTGCTTGCAGGTGCTTTAATCCACTGAGCTATTTGACTGGCCCTTTATGCTCATACTATTGATGAGGACATCAAAGTTTACAGAAGCTAAGAAACTTAACCAAGTTAACTACTTTAATTAGTACAGGAACAGAATTCAAATCAAGATGTTTTGGTTTTGGAATCTAACTTTTAAGTCACTGAATTACACCCGTGTATTAACATTATTGTGATACAGTGGGGCTCTATAGATGTCGCCTACACTCAGTCGTGACTCTTCCTAATTACAAGGACTTGTTCTAACCTACAGTGAAAAGGTCTTATTCTAAAGCATCCTAACATTCTAGGTACTTATTCAGGAGTAGGCATGCAGAGAGTCACCAATTACAGAGACTGTGAAAGATATTTGAGCATGGAAAAAAATCTTATGCAGAATTTTCCCAATGAACAAGAGGCATGCCTTTTCCTCCCTATTTTCACAAGTGTTTAGAAGATTTGGCAAAGTCATTTTAAACTTTTAATCTCTGAACTGAATAGTATAATATGGTTTGTAGAAGGAGAGGGGTATTAGTGCTGTCACTTTCCATACAAAGACAATAGTAGAAAAAATTGGATTTGAAGATAATCTGAGAAATGGGACACTGTTTTTGGCTTTACCATTGGTTAAATACCATGGAGTTCCTACCTGTATTGTCTGCAGGGCCTGCCATCATAGGACACCACAGGCCGGAGGGCTTAACCTGACCTCCTCAGTTCTGGAGGCTAGAAGTCTCAGATCATCAAGGTGCTTTCTGAGACTTTTCTTACTTTTAGGTATCTGTCTTCTACCCAGGGGCTTAACAGGGTTTTCCTTCTGTGTATATTTTTGTGTAACTTTGTCCTTCTTATGAAGGCAGTAGTTATATTGAATTAAGACTAAGACTCACTGAGTAATCTCGCCTTAAGTACCTCTTTTAGTACCCAACTTGCAAATAGTCACAGTTTGAGGTACTGTAGGGGGGAGCTTTGATGTATAAATTTGGAGGCATACAATTTGGTCTGTAACACTAGTTACCCTGTGGGCTGTAGTTTATTTATCTATACAATGGGAATATTTAATGGGCCTAAGGGTTCACAACCTCAAGTTTTAGTTGGAGATAAAGAAGTTGTCTATAAACCCTGTAAAATATTATACCACACTTTGTATGTGACTTTTTCTGAGGAGGAAAGTCTATAGTTTTAATTGAATTCTAAAAGGAGTACATGACCCCTTAAAAGATTAAGAGGCAATGAATTAGATAATCTTTATAGTTCTCAGCTTTTAAATCGTAAGAGTCTACTCTTTGGAAAAGAAGACAATATTTTATTCTTTCACAAGACTTCCAGTCAGAAATTTTTCCCAGTGCCTGTAATAAGTATTCCATTACAAACACAATTTACTCCATTTGGGGCTGACTCTTGGGCAAATGTCATTAAAAGAGTTCCTATAGCACATTTTGATTTTTCATACTTTTATGAGCAGTGTTTCTAGTTGGTCATTATTGGAATACTGAAATCTAATTCCCTTGCTATCTTCAGTGCAGCCAAAATCATTCATTTGTTGATAACTTTTTTGTTGGCATTATTCTTGTCCTTTGGAGAGTTAGATGAATTGTCATGTTTGCATGCCCCCCACCCAAAGTTGTAAGTTATTTATTTATTTTTATTTTTATTCTTTTGTTGGAACAGGGGATTGAACTCAGGCCCTTGTGTGCTTATTCTAATGAGCCATCTCCCTAGCCCTTCAAAGTTTTAATTTAAATAGAGGCAAAATGAACAGAATGTTCCTTTGAACATAGCAATTATTTATTAACATTTTTAATGAAAAATAAAAGAATTAAACCCCAGAAAGAATATTTAATTCAGTTAAGAATTGAGTAATGTTTTTCAGATTCCTCAAAAAGCACAAATGCATTAGACTTCTGATTATGGAAAATTGTTGCTGATCAATTTAGGTACAAAACATATACCTAGGAAGACCACCCAATACAATATGTACAAGCGAATATGCCTGTACTACATCTGTGCATACATATGATTGCACAACAACTAGTTGATATTTAGAGGTGAGTGCGTGTGTGTGTGTGTGTGTGTGTGTGTGTGTGTGTGAGAGAGAGAGAGAGAGAGAGAGAGAGAGAGAGAGAGAGAGAGGCAGTTAAGGGAAGATCAATGCAAACAGCAAAGCTTTCCTTGGAGGGATTTGTGAAGCAAAACCCACTTGTTTAGTTCCTTGCCCCAGGACTGCAGCACCCTGGCTGGGCCTTCTCCTCCCTGTAATCCTGTGCTTACTGAACGTGTGCCAGGGAGCCATGAACACCCTGCCACTTCCACGCTGCATGCTCCTGCACTAGCTCAAAGTGCCTGCCTGGGTGTTAAAGAAAAGGTACAGACAACCGGGAAACAGAATGAAAGCGACTGGAGAAGCTGGTTCACAATTCTCACTTTCACCCTTCCATGAGGGCTGCATTTTCTGCGGCACATTTCTTTCTTTATACATTCTCAATATATTTTCCTTTCTGTTGCAGAACTATGGAATGGGAGAGGCCTGGGACCGCATGCTCCCTGGAGAGGGAGAGGGTCTGAGCGTGCTGCTGTGGTTTCCAGCAGATAGCCCTCCCAGCACACCTGTTTGGAATCTCCTAGCATTTGGCAGTTAGTCTTTTTCAACATGTTTAACCCTCCCCTCATTGTAAACATCCTCTCATGCATTGGAGCTTAGAAGACTAACAAGAAATATGCTTGGGACATGTAGGCTATTTTATTTGGGGATCATTAATGTCCAGAGAAAACATGAGCTTTCAAGGGCTTTGCTGAAAGATCGCCTCCGTGTCAGGACTGCATCACAAAGCACTCAATTTATCAGTCTTCCACTGGGGTGACCCGGCTGGGATTTGAACCTCTGGCTCCAGGGAGTCTAGGTTGAACAACGGTGATGTAGAGGCCACTCAGCTATTTCCTCTGGCCAAAAAAGATTAGTGCCATCAAAAATAGATTAGCAAGTCAGTTAAAAATTAAAGTAACCCCTTTGTTTTAAACTATTTGTCAAAATAAGCAAAGAAATTAACTTTTATTTCAGATTAATTACTGAGTAAATTAGAATTTGAGACAAGAACATTTTAGATGTTTTCCCCTTCAAACATAAAAATGGATGAATGTGTAATATTTATCACAAATATTTCTCAAGATTCAAGTATTTATACAAAAGCCCAACGTAGATTACTAAAACCCTTGCCTATAAACTTTTAGTCACCAAAGAATTCTTGAAATGTGGGATCTGCTTTTACTACCCTCATGGAAAGAAACTGGTTCAAAGGAAAGATTTTGTGGAGATGGGAAATGTATTGGAAGGAGGAAGGTGAGGGGAAGTTCAGGAGAGGAGGAGGAGGGAAATAAAATGGTTAAGATGGAATATGTATATATTCCCCAAGATTAATATATCATGTATAAACATATAGCAATAAAAGATCACCAAGGTTATAGGGGAAAAGAAAGAAATGAAAACTTGACCTCTGGTTTCGTAGGATTTGAGGCCCATCCCCAAAAAAGCATAATGATATGCCTCTGTGTTTGTAAGTCCAGCAAGGGGTTATATAAGGAGAGAAGTGGTAAGAAGTGGTTG
This sequence comes from Octodon degus, assembly GCF_000260255.1. Taxonomy (NCBI): domain Eukaryota; kingdom Metazoa; phylum Chordata; class Mammalia; order Rodentia; family Octodontidae; genus Octodon; species Octodon degus. The sequence goes on along the minus strand of NW_004524606.1, from coordinate 8,666,351 downwards.
AGCCACGCTTTCTAGGGAAAACCCTGGAAATTAATAAAGCCACTGCTCCCAGTAGGAGCCAAACTTGGGCAGGCAGAAAGGTAAAAGACAGAAATTCAGCTAATCAGCATCTGCTCATTCATAAACAAATGTGTATGAGTCGATTATGTGTCAGGTATTATGCTAAGGGCTGCAGACAGCAACAGTGATCCAAAGCAGATACTTTCCTATGCAGAAACTTAGCAGACGTCCTTAAGCAAGTGCTTGATGCCAACCTTGCCAGCAATAAGACATACAAAGGCGTCTGTTGGGGAGGGCACTGATAAGGTATGACATCACTCCTGTGGTATTCTTTCCAAAGGTGTAACTACAACATATTCATGAGAAACCATCAGCAAAATTCCAGTGGAGGCAGTGTTGAAGATTAGTTCTTTTCAAAAATGCCAGTGTCATGAAAGATAAAAGAAAACTGAAGAATCAACTCAGATTAAAGGAGACTTAGAAATATCAGTCAAATGCAAAGAAAGATCCAGGACTGGATCCTTGGGGAGAAAGAGAACATTCCGTGCCCCCACTCCTATCCCTGTCCCACTTTGTTCAGGGGCGTATGTGCCAACGTGCCCAGCAGATAGATGTCTGGAGCTGTGGATAACACCAAACCCTGCACATATTGTTTTTTTCTTACTCATAAGTATATATGATAATGCTTAGTTTATACATTAGGCATGGTAAAAGACTAAAAATAATAGATAATAACAGAAATATTACAATGTACTGTAATAAAACCTACATTAATGGGACTTCTATCTTTCTCTCACAGCATCTTATTTTTTTTTTCTTTTTTCTTCTTTTTTTGCAGAACCAGGGATTGAACTCAGGCCCTTGCGCTTGCCAGGGAAGCACTTATTCCACTGAGCCATCTCCCCGGCCCCTCACAGCATCTTATTGTACGGTGTCTTTTCACTGAAAGAGAGCACTTGATAGCTTCACTTTGGCAAATCCAAATTGGCAACATCACTGCCCATGTGATGTTTAAGACCATTGCTAAGTACAGTAAGAGTTACTTCAACACAAGGGTTGTGATACCGTGATGATAGATCTGTTAAGCAGCTAAATGACAAATAGGTGGGCAGCATATACTTCATGGATACATGGGACAAAGGCTAATTTATCTCAGGCACACTGGAGTGGGTTTGTGCGTGAATTCATCATACCACTTGTAAACATAAGCATCAAATTTATAAAATGCTTATTTTTGCAATTGGTCTACTGAATGTTGTTGGACTGACATTGAACTTGGATAGTAAAATCCAGAAAATGCAAACAGAAACATAGGAAAGAATTCTGTAGGAGAGGAATAATGAAAATTCAAAGTACAGTTTAGAGTGCAATGAAGAACGTCTGTGTTAATTTCTTATTTTTAAAATTGTACAGTGTTTATATAAGATATTAAGGGACTGAGAAGAAGAATGCTTAAGAATTATCTGTAGTATTTTTTTGCAACTTTTCCACCATATCAGGTCTGGGTGGCCAGCTCAGCATGCCTGGGGAGGGGTGACCGATAGAGTGGCATGTGGTATCAGGGATGGAGCCATGGTCTCTGCTCTTGCCTAAGCAGGTGCTTAGTCTGCTGAGCTATCTCACTGGCCCTACCTTTATAGTGTATAATGTGTTGTGAGGTATGTATACATTGTGAAATGACTACCACAAACAGACTGATTAACATACCCATCACCTCACAGTTGCCATTTGAGTGTGTGTGGTAAGGAATATTCAGATCTATTCTCTTATAAGTGTTCAAGTACAAAGTATATTATTAGTAATTAGTCACCATGCTATCCTATGGATCTCCAGTATTTAGTTAACCTAATTTAAGCTTGATTTCTATTGACTAATATCTCCCCACTATTTTAAGTATTCTACATACAATAATTATTTAGGTAATGTGTTTACTACAATCACTTCTGTGCTAAGTTCTCAATCAATATAACAAATATTTTCCTTGAATTTTTTCACATGTATAGTCAATCACTCATATCTGTGTGAATATCCCAAGAACACTGTGTTGTGAACTATAATAGCTTCTCTGAATCCTTTTCCTCTTCCTAAGTTGTCAAATGACATCACTGTTAAATTGCATGAATTAAAAACAGTCCCCTAGCTTATTTTACTTTCTTTTAAATATTCTTCTGAGAAAGTTATCCTGCATGTAAAGAATTTTGAAAGATAAATCTGAGCTTAGTTCTTATCTATTTTATTCAGTAAATTTCTAAAATCTGTGGAATAAGTGAAGTACATTCTATGTTCTTTGATAATGTACATTAAGTCCTCCATCCTCTGGCCTTTGGACTCCCTACTCAGCCTCTGGCATGTTCACTCTGAACACGCCATCTAATGTTCTCAGAAGTGGTATTTGGGGTGAGGCCAGTACCCCATGCTTGACTCATTCCTTCTCTCATTTTGAAGGTAATTTTCTCAGGCTTCAGATGAGTCCCTTAATTTTGTGTACATCAAAGCTATTCCCAGTACAGCATATGAATGTGTCACAATTACCCTCAGAAGAATTTAATTATTTTGTTTACTGGCAGGCATTTCACATTTGCATCTCTGGCACAACTTTTTCAAAGTGTATGGGCACCACCACTCATGTTCCACAAGTGTCTAAAGAGTGTCACTTTGTCCTTTGTATATCTCTGACTGGCCCCATTGCCTGACAAGATGATGGTTTCTATATAGACACCACAAATAGCTCGATAGAAAATGAAAAGCAACATGGAATTTTCTCAAAAATAGTCAGGTTAAATAAAACCACATTTTCTTTTTGAGATTTCCACCCACTTGTCTTTGAATTGCTACCTGACCTTAAAATATTCAGACGCGAGATGGGGACAATGGTGTGTCTGTGAGCCACAGCCCGAAGAATCCAGACCTGTTTCATCATTGATGGCTAAGCTGTGTTTAGTAAGAATCTCATGACTTTCATCTTGGTAGGAAACTTGTGCAGCTGCTTGCTTACCTATGCTGCCTGCTGTCTCTAAATAAAGCAGTGGTAGCAGGGGCGGGGGGTGACTCTGAGTCATAAACACTCTATCATTATAACTTGTCAAATGTGCCCCAAAGAAATGTTTTTATGTTTCTGATTACGTTATCATTAGTTTAAAAAGGTTCCTTGAGCTCCTGGAAAAGCCCTGAGGAAGGATGATGTCCTAGAAGACTTGATGGGCTTCCCAGACACAGAATGTGCTGAGACAAACAAGGTGTCCCCAGAGTGCTCATCTGCTATAGGGCTGCTGCATGCTGGATCAATTATGCAAATAGAGATGTGAAGATAGCTCACTCTTTTAGTAAGGCATGATTGCTCTTGCACTCGAAATTCCAACACAATTTCACCGGAAATACCAGTCACATTTGGAACCACCTGGTTCCAGCTGGAAAATGTATTTTCTTAATTGGGGGAGGGGTATGGTTTTTTTCCACCCTTAAATTTGCACAGCATTACTATTCATGTACATTTAACATGATAAAATGTTTGCCCTGAAGAGAGACAAGTTGAGGCGTTTACATATATGTGAGTTTGGTTTTGCAATGAAAACTATAGGGGATTATGAGTATTTTTATAAAAAGATTAATAATCTTAACACTAAGTTTGTCATATCAGAGATTTGGAAGCTAAGGTAACATGACAGGTTCATCCTTTAAGATGATCTTTTCAAAAAATTCTCTTAAGAAACCACTATATAGAACATGCTTAGAGTTTGAAAGAAACGTACATGGACTAGGAAAATTAACAAGAGTGGTCACTAGTGAAAGGATATCTGATTAGAGAATTATTAGGCAGCAATCCTCATGCCCAGAAATGCAAATCTTTGCCCTTGTTTTGCAGTCTGATTCTCATACTTTCTACAAAGCCTCTTATAAGCTATACCTTATCTTCCCTTATGAACACCCTCTTTCTTCCAGGGATGCATATGTTGGGGTACAATCTTCTTCCATTTTCAAAATACAACTCAATCGGTTGTTTCTAATCTCCAGCTTCTGGGCAACACTCCCAAATCAAGAAGAAATTAGTGCTAGAAAATTAGCTAGATGCTAATTTGTACTCTCTTTAAAAATAAAAAAGAAAGAAAATTAGCTAGATACAATACACTTTTATATTGGGAAATTGTGAGGTGATCTGTTAAACTCAAAGTTTAATAGACTTCTGGTAGTTTGTCACAGATTAGAGTTATTTTTAAAACAACATCATAGCTCATGATAGAGATCCACAGTGGAGTGGGTCCAGGGGCCCTCTTTTCTCGCGCTTTGGTAAAAGCCAGGTGCTCCAAGAATGCACACTGGAATAATTGCATACTTACCTCATTTTAAAAATGAGCCACCCCCACTCAAAATTGACAAGTCAGAGAAATAAATCTCCACTGCTTGAAAGTACTTTTATTTTAAGGCACATAAATCTTTCTATGTCCATCAATTAATTTTATGGAGTTTTAATTATGGCTTCTAACCTCTGCAGTTATTATGGGTCTGGATACTTAGGCCAACAGACACCCAGGAGAAGAAGACAAGAGGCAGCAGCATTTGGTCAGTGGAACGATGACCACCTTACTCTTTAAGAACTTCCTGCTCAATATCCTCAGATCCTCACTCTTTTCCTCAGTTTCCCTTTATAAAAGCTAGGCATTCTATTGCTTCTTACTTGCCTCACAGGGACGTGAAAATTGTTTTAGGTTTACAAGCTTTCTGAAGATTAAAAGAAAAAAAAAAGCTTTTTATGTAAGTGCTAACTATTGCCTTCAGAACTAACCTATATTTTATCAAATATAATGGAGTCAATTATTTAAAAAATGTAGACTAAAACTTGTCTACAGCTGACTAAAATGAAAGGAATTCAAATATAAACCTTTTAGGTGTGTGTGTTTTATAGAGCTCCTAAAACACATGCCATCTAAAATCACAATAGTAGAATTTTCCTGAAAGTTACTGCTGAACGTGAAAGTCACTTACATGGGAAGAATTTGTGTTGCATTTGTGAAAGCAAAATTACAATAGCTGACAAAACATGAAAGTTTCATCATGGTGGATTAGAACGTTTCAAGGAACTCAAAGGAATTTATCATTATTCAACATTTCAGCTAACATTCTTGTAACATCTCTTCTGGGAGTAGATTTGTCTCCTCACTCTGTAGGAAGCCCATACACATAAAAAGGTTAGATTAGAGACACATAGTAAATAATATAACAAACAGTTCCTATCATGTTAGACTCCACTCAGTGCAGAGCAGGCAGGCAAGCAAATATCCAACGTTCAGATCCCTGCCTGGCCGGCTGCTCTGTCACCCGCATGGCAGGATAGCTCCCTAGTGTCTCACAAAGCATAGGCTTGGATGAGGCACAGCCTCTCACTGTGGCAGGGCACTGATGCCACTCTCTCCCTCATCAAACAGAAATAATGCTTGCAAATCTTCTCTGTCCCATGAGCTGTGGATTTGACTTTAGGAAATGACATTAGGTGAAGGATCAAAACGTTGAAAAAATATTAAGTTGAGTCTTTCTTTCCCATTGTTGCTACTTGGGGAAGTCCTTTATTTCATCATTTCATTCATTCATTCATTCATTCACTCATCTACTCATTTTTGCATTCATGGAAACTAAACTCAGGGCTGGGGTGATGACTATATCCTGGGTCTTTCTTTTATTTTGAGAGATGGTCTCACTAAATTGCTGAGTTGCCCTTGTTGGGCTCAAACTTGTGATCTGCCTGCCTCAGCCTCTAAAAGTGCTCTGGTTACACGCATGCACCACCATGGCTGGTCCTCAGATGTCTTTTTTATAACCTTTCACCAATTCTGAAGAATATTTACTATAATAGGAATGAATCATAATTTCTGATTTATTTGCCACTAGACTAGTCATTTTTAATCTCTGTAGTGAATATGGTCTTGCTTTAGTTTGTGTCCTCCCAGGAAAAGATCCCAAGTCAAAGTGTCAGTTATAGTCTTATTACTTGTACAAAATTACCAACGCTCACACATAAAAGGAGGATTTATTTTGGCTCACAGTTTGTAGAAGTCCAGTCAATAGCTGGCTGTCCCCAAGGCAGGGCAACATAGCAGAGGGGCATGACAGGAAAGGCCTGATCAAGGCATGGTGGTCAGGAATCAGAGAGAGAGATCAAGAGAGGCAAGAGAGACACATTCCTTTCACAGCCTCACCCCCAGTGATCACCTCCCCTCAACAGCACATTTATTGATGAACCCTTCAGTGGACTAATCCACAATGATGAGAACCACACCCACACAACCTATCACCTGCTCCAGCCCCCTCCTATACACAAATGTAGCTTTAAGGGACATCTAGCTATGAACCACAGCACAAAGCCTCCAGTGGGAAGTTGTCCCATGACACATGGAGAAGGTGGGATAAGATAGGGGCAAGGAAGAGAAAGAAAACAGTAAAAGAAGTACAAGGAACAGTCTCCATATGGGCAACAGGAGCTCCACTGGGGAACTCTCAGACTTGCTACAGAACTGAGGCCTTGATTTCCACACCAGATGAGTAGAGGGAAGTAGTGTTCTCTGACTCCCTCCATTAGTGATTAGTGGCAGCTGGAGGGAGGAATTGCTCCCATACATAACAGATAGGAAGCATCTTGAGGATAGATTATACTTAATTATTTTATTGGTACCTTTTTTGGTCCCACATTGGTCCCTAAGAAATACTCATTATTTGATATGTATAGACATATATAAATTAAAAAGGTGTAAAAAATGGTATGCTCAAATCATTTGGGCATAGAAGATTGAAGCAGAGTTGTCAACTGAGAGGATGATCAGAGTTTTCTAAAACACAAATGACTGAGATAGGTTTTAAATTATTCTCAAGAACATACAGATTTCAGAACTGAAAAGTGGTTTGCCTTTCCATTGTGACAAAGATTACAGGGTTAGCATCTCAGTAAAAAAATAATTGGGGGAAAAACAGCAAAAACACATTGAATATCAGTTCTCCATCTTAAATTTCGGGGAGAGTTCCCAAGAGTTGATTTGAGGGGGATTTGGGAGGAGGGTAAAGATAAAGACAACAGCACAATGGATTGCACAGACTTGGGAGGGCTCACAACAAAAGTTGAAGTGCGCAGAAAGACAGTTTTGAGGGTCCTCTGTTCCTTTGTGGAAACCAAGAAGATTGAGTACTTCTGAGGGTGGCCAAATGGGACACTACACTTCTTCCTTAAACCTGTATATCTGAGGTGGGTTAGCACAGTGGTTTTCAAGCTTTAGAGTGTGTAAGAATTTGCTGGGAGTTAACTTTCAGATTGCTCAGTTCCACTCCAGAGATTTCCACTCACAAGGTTAAGGGTAAAGCCTGAAAGTCTGCATTGCTAACAAGTTGCTGGATGATACGTTTTGAGAACTCCAGGTTAGTATATCAGAAGCCCAGCATCAACACAATCATAGGATTCAAGGAGCTAAAAGGAGCATAAACACCCTGGAACTACCTGGCTGGAGGTGGCTTTTTTATTTACTATAGGTTAATATCTCTATTTTGAAACTCTAACATACAAAAGTTTCAAAATACAAGTTTCTGAGTACCTATGTGACAAATTCCATAGCATAGAACATTATTTCATACTAATATATATATATATATATATATATATATATATATATATATATCTGTCTATCTATCTATCTATCTATCTATCTATCTATCATCTATCAGAAAACAACCTTTCATGCTATATGTATAAGTTGTATACGAATCAAATGCATTTCCTATTTGGATTTGGGTTTCTACCCAAGATATCTCATTATGCATATGCAAACGTTTCAAATATCAAGTGTTCAAAATTCAGAACAATCTTGGTTTCAGTCATTTCTGAGAAGGGACGCTCAAGTTGGGCTACTCAGATGCCTCTGGGGAGATAATGTGTGACACAATGTGTTTACCAACATGCCCTAGTAGCACCCTATAGATCAGCTGAATTGAAATTCACCAAGACTCATCTTAAAAGTGCATGTTCTTGGGCACACCTAGCCCCTACTTACTGAATCAGGACATGTAAGGTCATTCTGCTATTTGGCCAGGTTTGGGAACCCTTAGTATGGTAGCCTTCTTTTTAAAGTCAAGTTTCAGCACATAATTTATTCTTCTCTGATGACTCAGGCTCATCTTAATGACACCAATTACCATACAGGAGTTTCTCTGCTGCGTCTTGTTGCAGTCTCTCACATCTGCAGCTTTGTCCTTCATCCTCTGGCATCCCGGCCCCCTCTTCTAATTTCCACAGACTAATGTGCTGTGCTATGATCAATCACATTGCTGGCATTGTCAAGACTGGGGGTAAAGCTGAGCCAGGAAATTCTGCCCGGTGCCGGAGAGGAGCTTGTGGAGCCCACTAGCCAAGGCAAAGGCTGTGTTTTTCTGCCATGTAGCTGTGCTGCTGGACAGGCGGTGCTTTCTGCAGCCCTTCTCCTGGAATCTAGGGCGCGAAGGTATTGACTTCGTGCTCAAGCCTGGCAGAATCAGTGCAGGTAACAACGCACATCCAGTTCAGCTCAGCAGCTCTCCACACTCTCCCAGGTCTGATGCAATATTAGTCAGGTCTTTCCTTAGGCATGCAGGATACAGTCAACATTTTAATCACAAGTACAAATAACATTGTCACAAATTTATTTTCACCTTCTTATTCCTGGTTCACATTAAAGATGTATTAAATTTAAAGATCATTTTTAATATTAATATAACATGATCCGTTAATATTAAAGTCTAATGATGGCAGCTTATTTGTTTTTCATTTTCAGATGGATTTCTAGATACTGAGACTCATTTCAGGGAGAAAGCTTAATTTTTTCAAATGCTTTAAGTTCAAGGCTGTGAGATCCTGCCTTTGCTCGGGCTTCCTCCACAAAGCGCCTCCATTTACCTCAGCCACAGCAAGCAGAGTGAAGGGAGGCTCCGAGAGGGTACATTTTAAACTCTCTTTCTTGTGGTTTCACACAATATTCAAATTAAAAAAAAAATTCTTCCCGAAACTCTAAAATCTGTAACAATATTTACTTTACATATGTTCTTTGTTCCCACAGTAAAATTATATTTTTGGTAATTTTACAAGAGCAACTGCAGACCCCACCAAGCAATGATGACAGCTTTTTGTTTTTTGCAATGCGCTGCTAATTATTACTCTCTGAAGAAATGGCTCAGAAGTAGACCTAGGTTCCTAGGACGGGGGAGAGGAGAAATGGATTATGGAAATCATGTATTTGCCCTCTGGGGACCCCACCCCTTTATGAAAACTCTTGCCAATCAATCCACAGAACGGAGTCTGATTCAATTCTGGGGCAAACATTTGCCTGCTGTTGAAGCTGAAGGAGAGAAAGATGCTTCGTGTTCCGGTGCCAAAAAGGGAGGTGGAAGAAAATAGGGAGTTACATCTAGGGGGCAAATAAAGAAATATGTACATGTATATTTATGCATTCTGTATTTTGGTTCTAATTGCTTCAAAGATTATTTATTTTTCTTTTTATCCTTTCATTTTTAAAAAATACCTTCTAGCTTCTTAACATGTTTTTCAAAGTAGAAGCTGGAAGGCATAATAAAAAGCAAGCAGGGATATGCTTTTTGAATAGAGTGAAATAATTAATGTAAGAATGCTTCCGTTTGGGCATTTTTTTATGAAGTGAAATATATTATTTTTGCTTTTAAAATGGAGGTAATTTGTTACACAAAAGTGGTGTTTTCTTTAATCTGAAAATAATACTAATTATAACACTATTTGGAAGCTGGAGTTTTGAAGCCTAAAATTCCTTTTGTAGTTTGAAATTACTTAGCTGCCATAACTAAACTGGCTCTGTTCCTTCGATTTTGTCATTTCGTTTGGTATTGTCCTGTTCCTTTTCCTCTGGCCACTCTCCTTCCTACGCTTTCTATGGAATGCCTCCTAGCTCCCCAGGCTTTGGGCTACTGGTATTTATTCTCCTTAATTTAATTTATTCCCTTTACAGTGAGGTGCTGCACTTTAAGCTAGCCACAAAATTGTACTGCTTACCAAGGGGAGGGCTACAGTAGTAGAACAAATGACGTACTCTTTGTGGAACTTCTGGCCAGAGAGCAGTTGGCTGGGGAAACAAGAAGAGGGAAAAGGAGTTCTCTAGTACCTCCTGATGATGCCTCTCCTTATGTCTCAGGGACAAAGGATTAACTGTCTGCATAGGTATCTGGGGGTATAATTGTTGTTTCTATTTTGTTGATAAATTGCTTTATGACCTTTATTTCAGAATCCCAGGAAGGCAGGGAACCTGGAATCAATTCAATCAATCAATCAATCAATCAATCAATCATTGTTAGCAAAGCACCCCTCCCACCACACGCATTGTTTCCATGTGGACTTGAGCTGTCCTTTGAGAGTGCAGTGAAGCTCTCTGCTGGACCCAGATTTCTACTCTGTGCAAATAAGAAAAGCTTCTGACTTTCAGTTCTCACCTTTAAGCGGGGTCATTTTGAGGCTCAAATAAAAAGGACACACATGGATGCACCTGCAAAGGTTCACAGAGTCTAAAGCCATTTGAAGACAAAACCACTGCCTCGGACCAAAGCCCCTACACAAAGTATGTAGTCTTGTTTCCTGTCCTAAGAAGACCTACCTAGTCCAAGCATCTGCCTTCTCTTCCCTCCTGGCCTAAGCTCCTCCTCGGCCACAGTGCTTCTTGATTTTCTGGCAACATTGGAAGTGTATTCTGCCATAGGGTCTTTGCCTTTGCTAGTGTTACTTTGTAGAATGTTCTTTCCCTGGAATGTTTATATTATCTTTTGGATGCTGGCCTCGTGCCTGCTTCTTCAGCTGAGCCTTCCCTGATTATTCCAATGTAAAGTGAAAGCACCTCTTCAAATCTCTGTCACATTCAGATATTTCGCCTTTTGAACTTTATTTCTCTACTAAATTTCATTGTTGGGTATGTGTTTACTTATTGTCTTAGTGTGTCCCTCTGCTGTGTGTAAAGTACATGAGAATTCCTATGTTTTCGAGTTCTGAAAACACTGCCTGGCATTTTGTAAACAACTTTACATACTGACTACTGAATTGTGTAACTTGACTTCCTTCATAAAGTCAAGGAATTATTAACAATTATTATGTCTTTATCTTTATTTTTCTATTCCACTTGAAAATCAAGGAAAACACTTTTTTCTGGGGCAGGCTTTCCTACCACCACAGATAGTTTGGGCTGATAGTTGTTTGTGGAAATCTGCCTTGTACGTGGTAGGATGTTGAGCCTGTAGTATGTTCAACTTTCCTGGCCTCTTTTCAGTAGATATCCACAGCATCTTTCCATTTGATTCAATCAAAAGTATTTCCAAGCATTACCTAGAGTCAAAATGACCCTTGAATGGGGATCAGTGGATTAGAATAAGAAGGGATCATGTTAGGCTTTCTGATGTCCCAATTCCTGCACTCATCTTTGCACTGCATGGTCAGTACAAGAGCCTGATATGGGAAACACATCTGAGAAGTATAAATATTGCTCCTTAGAGCACAGGAACTTGAACTATTGGAACAGAGGCCTACAGTTTTAGAAGTAGCTCTCCTCTTAGATATCATCAGAGCAGGGAAAATATGTATTTTTCTGTGGATGTGATTTAACCTGTATGGGTGGAGGCACTGCAGTGGGGCCGCAGTAGGAGAAGTGTTAAGAGTGGCCAACCACAACTGAATCTATTTGCTCATGTCCAGTTAGCTTAAAAAGAAAGATGCTCACTGATTGGGCCTTCTGAGAAGACTCACAGAAATGCTCTTTGCAGACAGTGTCGGCATTAAATCCTGCCACATCCAGACACTACCTATTCTCAGTCCCCACAATGGATCACCATCATAGGAGAACTCCAGCATCCTTTTCTTCTCCTTCCATGCCGTGCTCCAATTCTTGAGCAGTCATAATTGGAGGTAAGCTAGCAGGATTAAGAGGAGAGCATTTCAACACAGGCAAAGAAAAAGGTGGACCTCAACTCCCTCCCCACCTATACCATTCTGTAGCAGAAGCAATATGAAGAGGCAGTAACTTTGACTTTAAATCCCTGATTTTACTATTACTTGAGAATAGGGAAGCAAATTATGACACTGAAACTGATTATATGGCCTAACATTCACCATAAAAAGCTTAAAACTATTTACTACCTAAGCATTCACATAGGAAAGCATGTGCCAATTAATTAAATGTAAGGGAGGAGTAAGACACAAAAATGAAATTGTCTATAAATAAATCCCATGAATTGTATTTGTATGATCTTATTCCTCTCTAGGTTCATTTCTAGGTTCCCAGTGTTTAGTCCATATTAAACAATAAGTATTTACATAATTATATACTTTGCAAAATAATTTATCCAAATTTAGTCATATGGATGAGCATTACCTTCCCAATGGCCACTGGAGAGATAATTTTTCTGTGACTGTTCAAGTCATCCATAGCTAGAATGATCTGCAGGTTGAAAATTCTTTTAAATTCTCACTGATCACTTTCCTCTGGTTTGATTAGATTACAAGCTTTTCAACTCAAGCCCAGGGCAGAACACTTCACTTTTTTCCTTCCATAAGGCTGGTTATCCCTCTATCAATCACTTCCAATTGGCAACTCTGACACGGTGCAGCAATTTACACCGTTAAACTCAGCTTTGGTTTCCACCATGGCTTGTAAGGCAAAACACTGTAATTATTAGGTCCTGCTCTAAACTGGCAGGATGTGACAGAGAATCTACGATCCAGGATAAGGCCAGTGTCAACTAACTGTGACATTCCATCAAATATAGCATCCTTAATGTCATGGAGAGTTACTTTCTGCATGGGTGATAAAGTATGGGCACGCTGGCAGGCTCCTGTTTAACTGTACTCATTGGCCTTGGTATGCTCATGCCAATTCATTGTTTTATAACGGATTGGCTCACATTGAAAATGAGGATTCAATTTGAGATTTTATTGTTAACCTTTAAGGTCCTTGGAGGCATTGTTGGCTCATTGGCCGACAGGAGCTAACTGCAGTTTATGCTCCCATTTGTAGGTATCTATCAACCATGATTTTACATTGACACATCCACATCAGTCTCTTGCTCCTTTCCAGAAATGCTTAACATAAAAATTACTTACTTTGTGATTTGAATAAAATTTGGACACTGCTATCCCATACTTGCTGTACTTTCTGGTGGATTTCATTTTTTGGATATCAACCTATTTGACTTTCTTTTTTATGTTCCCTGACATTTTCCCCATTTCTTTTTGTGACTTGAATCTGAACAGAAGCAGAGCAAGGTCTTATGAAGGGTGACTTAGAGTACCACTCCCAAGCCAGTCATGGAGATAGCTGCCAAATTCCTTTCACCATTAAAATCTATCAGTACTGAGGTCCTCTGACTTTGTTAAAATAAATGGCTTCTGCAAGTTTGAAATGAATCTCACAAGAGAAGCATAAAAAAATAGGATATACTTGATTTGAAGGAACATCATGAGCTATTGAACATTGGACATGAGCAGTCTGTACCTAGAATTGAAGCATTTATTTTAGACTAGAATTGTTTGCAATTTAATAGGCAACAATGGCACCAAGGCACCTCAGGAATGATGACAACTATTCCAAGCATATCAGAAATTCTGTAAATCGGACGACACGTGCAAAGCACTCTCAGCTTTTTGATGAAATGTTTTCTTTTTCTTTTGAAAGTACTATAATGGGTACATAAGGTTCATTGGATTATTTAATTTTGTTTTATTTATACTCTTTAAGGCAAGTGAATGGACAAGGAATGAGTACATTTTCCTATAAATGAGTGAACTCATAAATAATGGTCTCAGTTATATAAAAACCTCTTCTAGTTAAGAGACTTTTTTTCTAGATAAATGCAAATATTTCCAGTTTTTCATGTGTACAGGCCAGATTTCTTAAGGGATGGGCTGTTATCCAGGATAGCATCAGGTATGCAAAGAGGCTTATTGTATTCCATATTGGCAAAAAGCTTACTAAAGCAAAGATAAAAGAATAATGGCATGTAGCCAATTTTACTGTCAATTCCCTAGCTTATTTCTGTTCCTCCCTTGGACACCAACCATTTCCCTCCCTTTCACTTACTTATGTAAAGAACAAAGCAACTTGCTTCTATTAGGATTTTAAGACTTTTTTTAGTATTGTTTGCCATAGTAGGCAGTATCAGTGACCTCAGAATCCTACTAGGCACAAACACCAGCATGTCACTTTTTTCTAGAAAGCTAAATGTCACTGTGGGACAGTGAAGAGATTTACACGTATGAAGTGGGAGAAACATCATAACAATACACGAGTTTTGTATCATTTTACTTTTGACAAGTCTTTCTAAACAATTAGACTCCTAATAAGTGGGAAAACAGTCGTGTTTGTTGCTCAGCACAGAGCACACGGAATAAATCACTTTGGGGAGCACAATCAGTATGAGTTCTTGACCACTTCACAGCAGTCCAGACATTTACTTGGCTATTGATGTTATGGGATATGGCACATAGCTTTCGCTTTTCTTTGGCTCCTGTCTTCACATGACTCCATTTACTCTAGGAGGTGGGTTTCTTGGCTTCTGCTTCTGCTCAGTGAAAGCAAGACACCCTGGTCGTGCGCTCCTTTCCTGGTTCTCTCCCTGTGTTACCCTGACTTAGCAGCATGCTTTTTGGAAGATGAGTGCTTCTTTCAAAGTGCTGGACTGCACAGAATTCTCATCTTCTGTATTCTGATGTCCTCTATTTTTCGGGCTTATGGTTGTTATTAACTCAGACCCAGGGTTGGTATTTGCAGGATTGAGAATTCTCTTTTTAGACAAACTTTCTTAACTTACCCTATTTCGACTATTTTATCTGCTTGTTATTTCTTTGTTGATAAATGAGGTGATATTATTTGGAACAATAGAAAATCAAGGGGCTGGGGAGATAGCTCAGTAGAATAAGCACATGCTAGGGGAGCACAGGCACCTGAGTTCAATCCCTAGTTCAAAAAAAAAAAAAAATCAAAAGCACTGTGTTTGGAAATGAGTCTAATTCAAGGGTAGATGAAGAGTGACTCAGGAGGTCCAAATAAATTTTGCTAAATAGTGATAATTACTTTCAAATACTCAAGTAGCATGTATATGGAGAATAATTAAATTAATTTGCTTTTTGTAAAGGGCAGTATTTATGGCATATCATTAGAAGTAAGGGTATAGACTGATCTGCTGTTTGAAAGCACTGTCATTGTTTGATAAGGTACTGGTCTGCCTCACTGTGAAATGAGTATTTTACTATACACTTAAGGTCATGATAGGAGGAACACCTCCTGAAATGGAAAGTAATAAATTCCTGCCTTGGCAGAGATTCTGAGCTGCCTGTCTTTGAGATTTCTCCCAACCCTATGATTCAATATTGCTATCATCTCAATGAAAAGAAACAAGAAATAAATACAAACAAATAAAATACACAGGACAATTTATGGCCCAGTTTGAGGCCAAATGGAAAGAAGCAGAGATCACAAATTATATTGAAAGGTAAAAATATTTGTAGTCCTCTTCAAAAGTTGTTTGACACTATTAAAAGCAATTTATTGAGTGGGTTGGTTTAAATCTAGATGTCCTCTAAAAAGCTTCTGTACTCATAGGGGGAGCTTTGTGGAAGTGATTAAGCCCTGGAGCTCACAGCTGGTTTCTCTTAGGAGAGGGTCTAATGGGAAAAGGTGCATCTCTGGGGTGGGGTTAGAAACATTTATCCACTTCCTGATTCATCCCTGTGGGGTTTCTGCCTCTCTGCTCTCAGGGCCTGAGCAGAGCCAAGTGAGTTCTCCTCTGGCTCAAGCTCTCCACAATGTGGTTCTTCCTTGGAATCAGCCAACTATGGATGGTAACCTTGAGAGCGACAAATCTTTCTTCCTGTAATCTGTAGGAGGTGGTTATAGTGTTGCGGCAACGAAGAAAGTCACTAAAGCACTGAGTTATCTACAATAGACTTCTTAGATCCTCTCTCTTCCATCTCAGTGCTTTCTTCCTTCTTTCAAACCTGTTCTCATTAATACAATAAACCTTCAATACCAATATTTTAAAGATGGCATAAGCACAAAGTGGGGGTGGATCATTACTTGGGAAAAAGTATTCTGAGGTTCTGAGATTCTCTGTCTGATCTCATCTCTTTCCTTCAGTATCCACCCAGCTGCAATGTCTGCTAAGATGCCATCTTCCTACTGCCTGACCTCAGTTTGATTCTATATGGTTTTCTTTCTCTACTGAGAGATAATTTCTTGTAACTTCTAAATTCTTCTCTCCACTGATACTCTTATTTAAACAATGAGGATGGAAACAGTGGCAGAAAGTGCTGTTTTGGCAATATTTATGCTGAGAGGAAGATGGCAGTAGTACTGATTGAAGGACAAATAAAGTTTGAATCCTTAGTAATTTTTTCCCATCACACCATTACCTGGATCAAATGAGCAACTAGTGTAAATAGAGTGCTCTTAATATGTTATGCTGGGGCCAAAGAGATAGCTCAGTAGAATAAACCCTTGCCTGGCAAGCACAATGGCCTGAGTTCAATCCCTGGTCCTGGGAAAAGAAAAGTTATGATCATGAAAGAAAATTTTTAGGCATAATTTTGAACACAAAAAAACTATTGATAAACTTGGAATTTGGGGCTGATAATTAGAAAGATTTAGTTTGAATAACTTTTGGTTGAATTGCTATGGGTAGGTTTTATACATTTAAATATTTTTCTACTATAGTCCACCATGTTACTTGTTGCCCATCATTATAACTTTGAGCAAATTACCTGTGTTTTCCTGTCTTAATTTCCCCATCAAAATAATATAATGGTGATAATAATAATAGTAGCTGCTGTAGTCAGGGTCTTCAAGGAAACAAACTTAATACAAAGCACATAGTTTATGGGATAATTTTCATAATATTCACACAAAAAGTCAAATTCAGAAGAGTGAAAGAGATTAGTGCGTGCACTAGGCATTCAAGGAATGCAGCTGAAAGCTTGGATTCTGCAGCCATGTCCTGTAAAAATCCAGCTGGAGGCTTGGAGAGCCCATGGAAGTGTCTCATGCAAGTCTATTATCAAGGACCTGCACCGGGAAGGCCCAAAGGTCAGGGGTGGGAGCTAGAAAGTCGGCACCAGTGGGCTGAAAGGTCTGTGCCAACAAGCTGAGAGATCCTCACTGGAGCCAGGAAGCATCACACAAGGTAAGGACCAGAGCTCCTCCGGAAAGAACCATAGCCATCCTCAGCAGCAGTGAGGACCCAAGGCTCTCTGAGTATGAGAACAGCCGAGTTCATATCAGACAAGTCAGCATGACAAGCTTCTCCAGGAGAATCACTAGCACACCACCTTCCCTTCTGGTTCTCCTTTTATGCCATTGGAAAGAAACCTCAGATGGGATTCCACACCCAGAACCACACTGATTCAGTTCAGCTGGATGTTACAAGGTACCCTATAGTTAGTCCACCACCTTATCTGGTTTGGATTTTGTAAGGGCCCATCAATGGTGGCCATTATTATTGATAGTACAATTGTAATTTTATTATGGCATATGTTCTAAAGTTATAAAATCTATATGACATGCATGTTATATTTCTTTTTTTTTGCATGTTACATTTCAGTTGAAATTTTAAGAAAAACAAATATAAAAGTTTGTATTATTTTTATGGTGAAGGCTAGCTAAGTGGACAGCCAGCCAATTTCTTCTTCCTAAATTAATTTTCCAGTCTCCTCTTCATTTTTCTATAGCTTATATCTAAGATATATCCAACAGAATTGGATAGAAAATAATATATAATACATGTTGGACTGTCCATAGATAGGCTCTCACACCCAGCTCCCCATGACAGTTATCCTTTCATAATATAAAAGGCTGTGATGCTGATCTTAGAAGCCACATCATGAAGATGACAGAAGCATGAAGTCACTGCTTGGGAAAAAGTGTCCTGTCAGTGTGAGACAGTCCAGACTTCAGATGAGAATGAAATGGACTTCTATCATATGCATGCTCATTTACTTTCTAGTTTATTTGCTATGACAACTAGAGTTCCCTAGCTAATTCTGTAACATACTGGTGATATTGATTATTCTTTCTGATACAACCACCTTGTAAAACCCCTCACCAAAATAACCTCATCTTTTGGCATTATTAAAATAAAATTCTTCCAGGCACAAATCTTCTTTGGAATGAGAATTGGCATTATTGAATCAGGTCGTTTGTGTTCCCATTGTTTTATTTTTCCTGTGCCTTAAATGCTTCTTAATTTTTTTCAATGTTTTCTATCATTTACTTTAAAGTATTTTAACTCTTAAACATAGTCATGTCAGTATTTGCCTTATACTAAATCTGCAGGTAATCATTTTATATTTCTTGTATAAATACTTGTAGACATACCTACTTGGTGTACAACACAATATCTAGGAAGTAGGTATGAAATACATTTGTATTCTAGTAATGCAAGGAGGAGATAAGTAGAAAATATCATTGAAATTTTGCTATAAAAATCTGTGCAAATTTAATAGGGAACATTAATGGAAATGATTTTGGTATTGTATAGGTACAGAAACTAGATCTTGATAAAAGTTTTCTTTTTTCATTTAATTTTTATGGAATTTTATTTATTTAGTTCCTTTGTCCATATTATAACAATAATGTAACTATCTATGAAAATACATCTGCTAGAGAAATTCAGTCTTTAGGGCACCTTAGAAGTGTGGAGGAGACATTTCTTACATGAGTGTGCTGGCTTTAATTGTTGACTAGTGATTCTGAGAGAAAGAGGAAGAGAGAAAGTGAGAGACAGGAACGAGATGCTCCTGGAGTAGTGTGTGTGATTTTAGTTGTGAATGCAGACTTCCATTTTGCATGACAATAACAATATCATCACCATCACTGATGGTAATAATACTTCCATAAGATAATAGAATTAGAAAAATATTTCACACTAGCTTATACAGTAGTAGCCTATGTCTAATTTCGTGTTCATAACTGCAATCGTTTGTTATGCTGGTTTCTTGTATGTTAACTGAATTGTGATCTGGGACATAAGAACTGAATGGGTGATGACTGCTTGATCTCAGGGAAGATGGGGTATCTACCCTAGCCTCATGGGCTAAATCGCGAATGCTCCAATCCTAGCCTTGTAATTCTGCCCTCCTCATTACTGTCCTAGGGATACTCTCAAGTTCTGGGTTTGATCAACAAGATAAAACAAAGTAACAAGTTGTTAGTTTGCATCCAGAAAGGAACTATGAATAAAAGACCAACAAGTCACAGAAGACCTAAAATAACTTTCTGAAATGCAAGAAAAATAAACTCCATCTTGATCATTAGTACTTGAGAACTCCAACTAATACACTGACCCAGGAAGGTAAAATTACTTGTATTTTAAATGTAAGGAAGGTAAGAGTCAGAAACACTAAGCGACATGTTAATTCAAGCCAAAAATTGTGCCTTAAACTATAGTCATCCTGACATATTAAACTTATAAATTATAAATTTAGAAATCTTGTTTTCTACCCAGGATATGAATATAATACAGACCTTAAAATCGATTACTCAATTTACATTTATTACATAAATGGAATTCCTATCCTTTTTCTAAAGAAACTGTACCCAATCCAATACAAAAGCACAGGCAACAAAAGCAAAAATATATGAGAGAGATTACTTGATGATGAAGCAGTTCTACATGGCAAAGGAAACAATCAACTAATGAAAAGGCAGTGTACAGACTGACAGAAAATAGCTTTCAGTCAGACATCTGGTCAGGACTGTGATGAGTGTAACACTCTGTGACCTGCCCCTTGTGAAGTGTGTGTTATCTGACCTACCAAACCATAAAATGGATTTGCACAACAATGCCCTATCATCAAACAGGAGTGGAATATATGTAATCTGACCTGAGCAGGCTCAGAGAACACAAGTACATCACATGAAAAGCATCCAAATTCCTGTGGCTCCTGAAACTACTGCTCCATTGCCTCCTCTCTCCTAGCCTTGTGGTGGAGCACCTGAAGATCAATGGACACAGAAAGATTTGGGCCTGGTTTACAGATGATGTGTAGAATCTGCAGGCAGCACTAGAACATGGTCAGCTAGAAGAAGTACTATAGTCCTTCTCTTTAACATTCCTGAAGACAGTTGTGAAGGAAGTCTTTCTGGGATACATACCCTTAGGAAGTACATCTGTGCACTTTGCTTGGAAGGAGAAATGGCCAGAGGTGCAGTTACACAACCACTCTACCAATGGCTCTATCATCCAATGCTTCAGCTGAATGTCAGAGTCTTAGAAGGAATGTAATTTGGGATAAGAAAATTTGAGAGAGAAGCATGGCCATAGACTTCTCTGGATGCAGAAAAATTTCAAAGTATTTGTATCCCATATGAATACTTACCAAAGGGTGACATGAGTACAGGATGATTTTAATAAGCAAGTGGAGAGGATGATGCATTCAGTAGATGCCAGTCAATTTCCTCTCACATCTGATACTGCCTTTGCCCAGTGGGCTCACGAACAAAGGGACCATGGTGACAAGGATGGAGGTTACACACAAACTCAGCAACACAGACTCCCACTCATCAAGGCTGACTTGGCTGTGGCCACCACTGAGTGCCCATCTGGAAGCAGCAAAGATCAAGGCTGAGCTCCTGACAGGTTACGCTTCCTCTGGTGATCAGCCTGCTTCCCGGGAGCCTATTTGATACTTCAGACCTCTTCTATCTGGAAAGGGGAGTATTTTTACCTTAATTGGAATAGACAATCTGGTTTTGGATTTGTCTTCCCTGACCACAGTACTTTTGTGACAAATATGATCTTTGAACCTGCATAACACCTTATCTACCATCATAGTCTTCCACAGAGCACTGACTCTGCAAAGAATTTATTTGATAGCTAAAGAAGTGTAACACTGGGCCATACTCACTGAATTCTGAGGTGTAACCAAGCACTCTGCCATCCTGATTTAGCTGGTGTGGAGTTACCTTTAGAACACTTGGTTACAGGATCAATTTGGTGGGAATATATTATTAGGCTGGGGCAATGTGCTCTAGAAAGCTGTACAAACTTTGAATCATGGTCTTATGTTAGGTACTGTTTTTCTAGGAATCAAGGAGTAGAAATGGAAGAAGCATTAATCACAATTAAGAGCTGGTGAGATATCTCATTGGTTTAAGTGCCTGCCTAGGCAAGTGCAGGGACCAGAGTTCGATCCCTGGTACCACATGTGGTGCTGGCCATTGAGATTGGGCCTGGAGGCACACACCTATAATCCCAGCACTGGGGAGGCTGAAAACAGGAGGATCACTAAGAGTCCAAGCTGTGTCGTGAGATCCTGTATCAAATACATGAAGCGAAAACAAAAACAAAATTATGCTCAATTACCTCTAGTCAACAACTAGCAAAAAATTTGTCTCCTCTTCCTTTGAACTTGGCCTAAAACTCTGTGTTACATAGAAGAAGTGTTTTCAGTAGAAGACACAATGACTCCATTTAACTAGATGTTAAGACTATAACCCAATAGAACAGCAGAAATCAACAGTGCAATTATGCAAACTATCCTACATATATACACAAATGTATCTTTTCCTCTTCTTTCTTTTCTCCTTTTCCTCATCCTCATTTTTTCTTCCCATTGACCAGATTCTTTCCCTTTCACAATATCTATTGTACCTTTCAGAATTTATTTGGTCTTTCGGGTTCCCACACTAGTAAGACAATAAGAATTTAAATTTTTTAAAAATTTCTTATGACGTTTTTTTCTTTACCAGTTTTGCAGGTTTATATCTGGTAACCTAAACAACTAATTTGAAGATACCATTATGCAATACCACAACCATTGTCAAATACCTATTACTTTGTTTAATGAAATTTTGTAAC
Organism: Octodon degus; assembly: GCF_000260255.1. NCBI lineage: Eukaryota > Metazoa > Chordata > Mammalia > Rodentia > Octodontidae > Octodon > Octodon degus. Next base: position 8,644,496 of record NW_004524606.1, on the reverse strand, counting down.
CTTTCTAATTTTTTAACCATTTTGTACCTTAAAAAAAGAGACCACACAACCCTACCACTTGGGATTAGTCATTCCACTGAGTCAATAGGCCAAAGAAGAAATTGTGGTGCTGGCTAGGACAACAGATCCAGAATATGGAAGGGTCTCTTGATTACTACTGCATACTGGTGCACTGATGAATCTGACTGGAACACCAAATGTCTTTTAGGATGTTTCAAAGTTACATGTCCTGTGATTGAGGTCAGTGGAAAACCAGAGCAACAAAATCTGGGTAGGACCACAAATACTCCTCATTATTTAAGAATGAGGTTGGGATCATTCCACCAGGCATTTAACCATGACCAGCTGATGTTCTTAAAGATGACAAAGGGAAAATAAAATAGGTAGTAGAATAACATAGTTGTGAATACTAGCTGTGACTGTCTGTAAGCTATAGAAACAAGGGCCATAATTGCCATGAGCAGTTTCTCCCTTTTGTTGTGCATGTATTTGTGTGTATATAGACATGTTATTTAAAATTTTTATTTTTTCCTCTTTTTACCTTTGTCATAAGAAGATATGGTGACATTAGCATCTAAGCATTGCAAATTATACATCATCATGCATCAGTTATGGGGTCTCATGAGAAGGGTGAACATCACACAGGACTTAATCTTCTCTTCTTGTTCTGGTTTGTTGTCACTTGTACCATGTTGGGCAGACTTATGGCCTCATTGCTGCTTTCAACTAGAGGTCAATTATGGTTTAAACAGATGTATATGGATTCCACGCTGAAGAGAAATGGACTGGTAATAATCACTATTTAAGGTCTGCTTGATGGGGCCAAGGGATGCCAGGATGGCTGTTAAAATATTATTTTTTGTGTGTTTTCGTGATAGTGTTTCTGTAAGTAATTAACATTTGAATCATTAGACTGAGAAAAAAGAATATCTGTCCTCACAAATGTGAGTGGGTGCTATCTGAGCATAGAGGGAAAATAGAGCAAAAAGACAGAGGAAGGCTAACTTCCTACTTCTTGAGCAGGGACATACACCTTTTCCTCAGCTATCAGAGCTAACAGTTTCTGGGCCTTTACAGTCCAGTGTCTATGTATTGCCATTTGCTCTGTTCGTGGTTTGTGTCTGGATGTCCCCCTAAAGCCTCATGGAGTGGCTGAACCTAGAGTGTGTGATACTGAGACTAAGGGTATGTGGTCAGTAAATCACTCCACTAATTAGTTTGTTATAGTTCTGGCTAGGATTAAGGGTGTGAGTGCTGTACTACCCTAGGCCAGGTAAGTGGGTATCAGGTATTTTTTCTCAGTTATGAGAAAACTAACTAAGAATTTGGTACTAATTGATGGCGTCATTGCTGTGACCATACCTGGGCCTGTTGTTAAGGAGCTTTTGGGACTGCTTGTGGGAAGAATTTAGAAAGTTTTGGAGATGCTGGATGAAAAAAAAATAGTACTGGAACACATCAGGCTGTACTATATAAGAGATTCTGGTCAGAGCTCAGAAGATCAGAAAGCTGGTTAAGACCAGGCTCCAGATATTTCTGCTGGGAAGAAGAACTACACTGGGATCTGCATCCCAGATGATGTGTGTTATAGCTTAGCAGAAAGTTCGTCTGCATTTTTCTCATGTCCAGAGACTTTTCCTGAGACTGGGATTAAGGGCAGTGGATTAATTAATCTGGTAGAAAAGGACAAACTAATGTTGAGGCAGGGTTATGGCTACTGTTGGGGGATTTTGGCAAGATTTATGTTAAGAATCAGGAGCAAAGATACCAGAAAAATGATTTAAAACATTTTGAGTTTGGTCAGAAAATAATCTCAGTAAAACTGTGGACTGCAGAAGTGGAGCAAAGAGATCTTGGTTGCTGATGAAAATAGAAAACATGGCCAGAAGGGCAACACAAGAAGCAACAGGATGCCATCCTTTGCAAGCTCAAAACTGCAAAATTGAAAGACTTACTTTGATAAAAAGCCCCAGCACACCATGTTCCAGAATGGTTGAAGCCTCAAGAAGCTGTTCTTCAGAATTTGGTTCATAGGCACTGGACCCTGACAGTCAAGATGAAAGGATGCCTGGCTACTGCTCCAGCTGGCAGCAGACCTGGTCATCATCCATGTGGTGCTGGTTTTGGGTGTATGTAGAATACAATAAATGTGGGGTCAGAAAGGCTTCTGCCCAGATTTCAAAAGAAGTCCTGGGAGGCCAAACAGTGTGTCATGAGTTGGGCAGTGCAAAAAACTAAGTATGAAGCAAAAGGTAGATTGGAGACTCCAGAAATTTGGAGAAGCCAAGAATGTGTTATATCTGAAGAAAAAAGCAAGGAGGGAGCAGAACAGGTGCAGGAGGGAAGCCACAGGAGGCACAGCCAAGAGAAACTCCGGGGGGAGGGCAGTGACATAAACCTTTTGGAGTTCACATCTTGCCAGGGATGCCATGGAACTACAGGACTTAAGACTCTATGTTTGAAGGGCTGGGGAGATGGCTCAGTAGAATAAGCACTTGCCTGGCAAGTGCAAAGGCCTGAGTTCAATCCCTGGTTCCGCAAAAAAAAAAAAAAAAAAAAAAAAAAAAAAAAAAAAAAAAAAAAAAGACTCTATGTTTGCCCTGCTGGATTTTAGACTTGCTTTTTTCCCCTATTTGTAACTTTTGGAATGAAAATGTTTACCTTTGCTACTGAACGTTTGAAGTTTAGCTTTATTTTCATTTGGACAGGGGCTGGTGGCTAGAAGTTTGCCTTAAATTTCAGAGAAACCTTGGGAATTAGCCTTTTGAGCCATCCTGAATCTTCTAGGACTTTAGCAACTCCTGAAGATGGACTGAATGCCTTCTGTGTAAGAGACATGAACGAGTCTTTGAGGAACAAGGGCCAGAATGTCATGGTTCATGTCTGGATGTCCTACCAATGTCTCATGCAGTCATGGGGCTTTTATGGAGGTGGCTGAATCTGGAGTGTGTGGCGCTGGGATTAGGACCATGTCATGAGTAATCGCTCCATTGATTGGTTTGGCATAGTTCTGGCTAAGATTAAGGGTATGAGTGCTGTACCCACCAGGCGACAGGTAATCTGCATACAATATAAGGGGCAGAAAGAGTCTAGCCCCTTCCCTTTATTGATTTTGATGTCTTACACTGCCATGAACTGTTGCCCTTTTACAGTGTGCCATCCTGCATTAGGGCCATCCAGCTATGGACTAAAGCCTCTAAAAACTGTGAGATAAATAAAACTTTAACTTTGGGTGTTGAGTATTTTGACCCAGCAACAAGAAAAGTAACTATGGGCTGGCCAAATAGCTCAGTGGATTAAAGCACCTGCAAACAAGAACAGAAGCCGGGGGTTTGATCCCTGGGCCTGCTGTGCCAGCCCTGCACACACGGTGTGCTGAGATGGCAATTGAGACTGGGTATGATGGACACACCTGCAATCCCAGCTCTTGGGAGGCTGTAAAAAGATGGATCATTACAAATCTTGTCTAGTAGTGACACCCTGAAGACCCTGTAGACCCTTCCCTAAAATAGAAAAAAAAAAAAAAAAAAAAGAA
>NW_004524606.1:8637851-8640637 GCF_000260255.1 Octodon degus | reverse complement strand
AAGAACCCAATTTAAAAACTTGGCAAATGACTAGAATAAAGTTTTTTCAAGGAAGACATATAAAAGGCCAATAGCTTTATGAAGTGATGCTAAATATCACAGGTATTGAGAAAACAAAATCAAAATCACTATAGGCTATCTGCCTTATACCTGTTAGAATGGCTGTTATAAAAATAAAGAAATAAAGCTAGGAGTAGAAAATGCCTGTGATACCAATACTCAAGAGGCTGAGGCAAGAGGATCACAAGTTTGTGCTCAACCTAGGCAATTCAGTGAGATACTGTCTCAAAATTCAAAGGGCTGAAGATGTGGAGATGTAGGTGAGATGCTGGGTTCAATCTACAATAATGCAAAAAAAAAAAAAAGTAAATGGTGGAGAAGATGTGGAGAAAAGGGAACTCTTGCACATTTGCGTATGGTTGGTAGAGTACAAATTTCTCTAACCATTGTTGAAGACAGTTGGTAGGGCCCTTCAAAAATAAAATAAAAATCCAAAGGAATTGAGATGACTAACTTAAAGAAAGAGCACACCTGAGTTTGCTGCTGTACATTCACAGTAATTAACATATGGAAATAGCTTAACTGTCCCTCAATAGGTGGATGGATCAATAACATATGATGCACACACACACACACACACACACACACACACACACACACACACACAGAGCTTAAGATAATATTCAACCTTAAAAAGGGAATCCATTTGGACAGCTATACTGTAGATTTCTGCTGGTCTATGGAAAGCAGCAGATAATGCTTAATTTGTTTCATCTCCTTTTTTAATTGCTTGTACATTTCTCTTCTTAATTTCTTATATATTTCTTTCTTTTTTTTTCTTCTTCCAATTTTACATGCATATATCTGGCAATATGAAAACTAGTTGGAAGGCAACACTATGCATTACAATAAATACTGTGAAATTCATATTATCTTGTTAAGAGAAATTCTGTTTCACTTGTAATTTTTGTTTTAATACTATTTTGTACTCTCTTTTAAAAATAAAAAGGAAAATTCTACCAATTGTAACAATATGGTAGAAAATGAAAGATAAATTCTTCATGGAATAAGAGCATCACAGAAATACAAATTCTACATGAACTCACATAGTAAAAGAGGTGGTGGTTCCCAAGGGTACATGTAACAAGGGCTCTACATTTGTCAAAAGCTACAAACTTTCAATTATAAGATAAGCTCTGGAAGCCTAATATATAGAATGGTGACTACAGTAATAACAACTTATTGCTTGCTTGAGGCTTACTGCAAGATTAGATCTGCAGGGGCTGGGGAGATAGCTCAGTGGAATAAGCACTTCCCTCCCAAGGTCAAGTGCCTGAGTTCAAACCCCAGTTCTGAAAAAAAAAAAAAAAAAAGAATCGAGATTTGGGCCTGGGAGATGGCTCAGTAGGAGAAGTGCTTCCCTGGCAAACCCAAGGGTCTGAGTTCAATCCCCGGTTCCACGAGACAAAAAAAAAAAATTAGATCTGTAGAACTCACATGTTCCTCAAAGACACATGTTTGTGGTAAATGAGGTAATGGATCGCCTACATTAATTAGCTTGAATGTATTAATCATTTTACTGTGTATGCATATATAAAAATTACTATATCATTTAAATATACATAAATGTTGTCAATCATACCTCAGTGAAATTGGGAGAGCCTAGGAACATACAGTAAGGGAAATAAATTATTTTAGAAAATAAATTCTATTTTCTAGAAGACAAGCCATGCTTTATACAAAAGGCTGTTGGTTACAGGAGAAATTTATTTCCATATACTCAATATTGTTTTCTCTATTGAGAAGCTAAACATGCTTGATTTTTTTGTGGGTTTTATTTTTCAGTATTTGCTATATTTATAATATCCTTCAAATGGCTCCACAGAAGTCTTAGGAATCTTTCATGAATGCACACCAACTAGAAAAGTTTGTTGAATTTTTTAAAACACCATATTATCTATTACATTGTGAATAAGGTATTACAGTAGAAGTTATCTGATTTAAGTCAGATAATTTCACACTAAACAAGATAAAGTTTTTGTATGTGATGCTTTATAGTAAAACTCTCATGGTTTCAATTTCCTGCAACTCAAAACATTTCTTAGCTTTTAATATATTTCAAACTGTCTGTCAATTCGAGAAGAATAAGAGAACTTGGGGCAGGAAAGGGGAAAGGGTTTGTTTCCACTTTGCAGCAGTGGAAAACAAGACAGATAGCAAGTCAATCACCATGAGTACAGGACTCAGGGAATCACAGGGTGAAGCTGTAAAGCAATTTTGCCCTTCTCTTACATGAAAGGACAAATCTGAAGCAGCTTGAGAAATATATGGATGTTCAGAGAAGAGCTATTCTCATTTGAGACTCTTAAACACAATATTTAACATGAAGTCATTAACAATTTCAAAGGCACAGCAGTCTACCTAGTCTCAGTAGAACATGTGTATACAGTCACATGTTGTTTCATGAGAGGGACCCATCCTGGGACATGCACCCTCAGGTGACTGTGCTATTGCTCCTGCATCTTGACATGCGGTCACACACTCCTAGACAGGACAGGTCAGTCTCTGCATGTGATCAAGAGAGAGTGGAGTCCAGTGTGGTGATACCTGCCTGTAATCCCAGGACAATGGGAGGCTGACACAGGGCAACTGCAAGTTCAAGCCCACTTTGTGAAACTTAGTGACTTCGTGAAGCTGTCTCAAAATGAAAAGGGAACAAAACTGTTCAAAGGGAAGGAAATTTATATGAGGGAAAGGAGAAAAGAATTCAAAAAGGGAAAAGGAAA
>NW_004524606.1:8622740-8637751 GCF_000260255.1 Octodon degus | reverse complement strand
GATTTCTGCTAGTGTATTGAAACGAGCAGTTAATGCTTAAATTTTTTCTCTCTTCTTTCAATTTTTTTAAAACCAATTTTACATGCTTAAATGGTAATCTGAACAACTAATTCAAAGAAAACAATATGCAATATAATTATCATTGTTGAATTCCTCTCATTTTATGTAGTGACACTGTATCATTTCTAATGTTTTTCTTTTACTATTTTTTATTCTCTTTAAAAAAATAAATAAATCAATAAATAGGGTTAGGAGGTAGCTCACTGTGAAGTTATAGCAGGTACAATGCAATACGTTATTTTATAGCAAACCTTTTGTAAGTAGGTATATACCCTAATCTTTTGTAAGTAGCTCTATATCTTCAAATAATAAGAACTACAATATAAGTAATTATGTAAGTCAACAATATAATCATTTATTATCATTATCAATATTGTGTCCTATGCAATTTTATAGGAAGGATACTCTGGCAGGGAAGTAGTTTGTTTATGATGGCATCCCTGGCCACTTAAGTAATATTTTATACTATGGGGACATCGTAGTGGCCAGAGTGTCTCTGTGGGGTAGGGGTCTTTAGCTCCATCATAATTTCATGGGCTCCTTGTCATAAGTGGGGTGCACTGTAAGCAAGGTCTCCCTATGCAGCCCATGAGGGCCTGGGTTAACTACTCTGTTCACGAAGTACGTACGGCTCACTGTCATGACAGCACCTAGAAATCTGTTATTACTTTCACGGTGTCCTGCCTCCAAAGTAAATAAATCTCTGTTATTTTCACTCATACAGTGGTCCATAAACATATATTTAACTTCTAAAATTTCTGTATTGAATCCATCACACATCTTAGGGTATATTATATTTTAGTATTAGGAATAAACCGTGGTTTCCATTACACACCACCTGGGGCCCGCTGCTACCCTTACATGTAAAGTGTCTTTTGCTCCAAACAGGACTTATATTTTCTGGGCTTGCAGCAGGCATTGTCTACTATGGTGTAAAAAAATTTGGAAAAAAAGATAATTTCTGTGAAGCATAAGAAGAAAAAAAGTGTTACCCTAACAGCTGTAAAACCTCACACTCCGTCTTTCACTGTGGCTACACAATGCCAAACATCCAGATGCGGCAAGAGCAGCACAGACAATGCTCGGATGCCTCCAAGCCCGAGTCTGGTAGCTGCTAAACAAAGCAGCATGACTGAGGGCCTTTTTCCTCTTGCATATGGATATTTTGACAGTATCCAGATGTAGCCTTTATCATAACATGACCAAAAATGATGTGCAATACTGGTATAACAATTGAAGGAAGCCACAGTGTACAAATTATTCTTTATTTACTGTGATTTCTCTATGTTGCTTACTCAAATTTCTTACAAGATCTATGTCACTGTATAAAAGGAAGTAAAACATGGTGACATACTTAGAAATAATTTAATTTTATTTGACAAGTAAGTAAAATTTATGTATGTTTATCATCTACCACAAAATGTTAATATGTGTATATAATGTGGAATGGCTAAACTAAGCTCCTTATAGTAGGGATCATCATGCATACTTATCGTTTATTTATGACATGAAAAATTACAATATGTCTTTTCTTTTTTTTTTTTTTTTTGAAACAGGGTCTCACTATGTAACTCAAGCCGGCCTTGAACTCACTTGTAGCCTAGGCTAGCCTCAAACTGACAGCAATCCTCATGCCTCTGCCTCTGGAGTTCTGGGATTACAGGGGTGTGCCACTATGCCTGGCTAAAATCCAAGTAATTTTGAAGAGTGCAATATATCATTGATAACTAGTCAGCATGACATGAAATAGATTTCTTGAACATTTTCCTCCCATTTAGCTGAAATTCTGTGTCCTTTGACCAATGTCTCCACAACCATCCCACTCTGAAAATATCTGGCAACCACCATATTACTCTTTGTTGTGTATGGATTCAACTATTTTTTATTTGTTTTTTATTCACATTAAATTGAACTCAGAGCCTTAACAATGAGCAGAACCCCCAAAACTTTTTCTAAAAATTATTTATTTTTGTATATTGAGACAGGGTATACCAAATCCCTGAGTTGTGTAGACTGATCTCAAACTTGTAATCCTCCAGCCTCAGCCTCCCAGAGTGAAGTGTGCGACCATGCCTGGCATCCAAGAGCAACATTTTTGTACACTACATATAAATGGGATCATATAATATTTGTCTTTCTATGCCAGGCTTACATTACTTAACATAGTATCCTCTGGTTTTACAAATAACAGGATTTCCTTTTTCTTTGAAGGCTGATTAGTATTCTAGAATGCAAATATAATTCATTTTACTTATACAGTCATCTGTTGATGGGCATTTATGTTAGCTTCATATCTCATCTATTTTGAATAATATTGTGATAAATACATGAGTGTGTATGGTTCTTCAATACACTGATTTCAGACTCTTCAAATATACACCCATGCTTGAGATAGCTGAATTACACGGTAGTTCTAAATATTGATGATACTCCATGCTTTTTTTTTCATAACATCGGCACTAATGTGTGTTCTTTTTAATAGTGTACAGTGGTTTCCCTTTCCTCTACCTCCGTGGCAGAACTTACCTTTCATCTTTTTCCTTGAAGTTATTTTAATAGGTGTGATGTTATATCTCTTTGTTGTTTTAGCTTGTATTTCCCTCAGGATGAGAGGTACTAAACAAATTTTCATATACCTGTCCACCATTTGTATGTCTTCTTTCCTGTAATTTATTCAGGTATTTTGTCCAACTTAAACTATGTTATTTGTTTTCTTGCTATGCAATTGTGTCCCTTGTATATATTAGATATGATCCTCTTACATGGTGCATGGTTTGCAAATACTTTCTCATTCTGTAAGTTGTCTCTTCACTCGTTTGATTGTATTCTTTGCTGTGCAGTTTTTAGTTTGATAAAAATTAATTGTTATGGAATGGAAACATTCATATTAGGATGCTGTGATGGATTAACTAATGATCACCTTGTATCACCTAGCTGAACTAAATCAGCATGGTGCTGGGTGTGGAAGGCCTGCCTGACGATTATTGACAGCAACATAAAAGAACTGGAAGGGAATATGGTGCACTGTTTATTACCTCAGAGAAGCCTGTCATTCTGGATTTCTTGATATGAATGTGGCTGTTATTGTCAGAGGAGCTTGGGTCCTTGCTATTGCTGAGGATAGCTGCAGTTGTTTTGAGGAGAGATGTCTCAGTTACTCTTCTCTTGTTGCTGGGGCAAAATACCCAACATCCAAAATGAAGGAAGCAAAGGTTTATTTAGCTCACAGTTTATAGAGGTTTCAGGCCATACTTAGCTTGATCCAAGGCAGAGTGGCACATGGTGGCACAGAGCAGCTGTTCATGGATGCAACAAAGAGCAAGATCAAAGGGGAGTAGTAGTGACAACAATGGACCCAGGAGAGGCAGAGGCATACAGCAAGCCTCTCAACCTTACTTAAATTGCATTTAGGCTATCTGCCCCAGGCCAGGTATAGCATATCACATGCATAATTCCAGTGGCATTTATATCCATAATCCCAGCAGCACATATACCCATAATCCCAGCATTAGATCATGAATTAATCAAAAAGTCTAGAAGTCTTCCCCATGACTGCAGGAGGCTTTGGGGAGACAATTAGACACAAGCCATAGCATTCTTCCCTGGGCCCCCAAAGACTCATGTACATCTCTTTCTGAAAAAGGCATTTTAGTCTATCTCTAAGAGTTTCCAAAGTCCTAACAGTTTCAGAATTGCTGAAAAGTCCAAGTCCCAAGTCTCCTCCAAGACCTAAGGCAAACTCTTAGCTGTGAGCCCTTGTACAAATGAAAAGTTAAACACTTGCAACATTCAAAGGCACAAGATAAACATTACCATTCCAAAATGTACACACAACAGGATAGCAAGCATTGGGACCAAAGCAAGTCCAAAATATGGAAGGGTGAACATTAAATCCTATAGTTCCATGTAGAACATCCAAAGTAATCTGTGATGAGTTGTGAGCTCCAAAAGCCTTACATGGCTCTGTCCCTATGGTACTTTTGGTGGAAGCTACCATAGCTTCTCTCTTAGGCCAGCTTTTCTCCATCCCCTCAGTTTCCCTTAGATGATCCACATTCCTGGCTTTTCAAAACTGGGGTTTCCACTGCATGTTAAGCTTCTCACACATTACACTCTCAGGAGCACACTATCTGGCTATCCAGGCCTTCTGAAATCCAGGTGGAAGCTTTCTTAACTTCAGAACTCTTGGATTCTGCCTGCACCTAAAACCAACATCACAAGGATGATGCTAATGTTTGTTGCCAGCTGAAACAGTAGCCAAGCTTTCTTCTCCCTTGGCTTAAGGGGTAAAGTGCCAGGATTGCTAAGCACTGTGAACCTGATTCCAAGGAACAAATTCTCTATGCCACCACCATTCTGGCACATGGTATGGCCACTGCTGCCATTCTGGAACATGGCACTCTACAGCTTTCTCTTCAAGGCAAAGTCCCTTATCCTTGCAGTTCTGAGGCTGCAAAAGGTGGAGACATGCCTCTTGTGATGCCCTCAAGCTATCTTTTCCATTCTCTTGTTTTTTCTATGCAATGGAGATCCTCTCAGTTTTATCTTTGGAGATCACAGTTTTATTGGCACTTTCTCTCAGGCCAAATTCACAACATTTTAAGTCACCCTGCTGGGATCTTTGATTTTGAGTCTCAATATATATCTAAAAGCCTCCAACAATAGCCATGCCACTTCTTGAACATTTGACTGCCTCGAATTTCATTTACAAGATTAAGCAGTCCATCATACTTAATCTCAGTTTCAGGCAAAATCTCTGGACATGAGCAAAATGCAGACAAACTTTCTGTCAAACCAAAATGCATATTATCTGGAGTCCAACAGGTAATGCAGTACTTCTCAGAAGAAACCTCCCCAGCTTGGTCTTTACAGACAGGATTTCAATCAGCATTCTAAGCTTCTGAGCTCTGACCAGAATCTCCCATACAAAAAAGCTGAAGCTGTTCCAGTGTTTCTCTTGTAGGCAACATCTCCAAACATGCCCTATCTCTTCCCATAAACCATTCCCAAAGTCTTATAATCCACATGGTTATGTTTAGTCACAACAATAACCCCACTCCTGGAACCAAATTCTGTCTCAGTTATTCTTCTCTTGTTGCTGGGACAAAATACCTGACACCAAAAATGAAGGAAGCAAAGGTTTGTTTAGCTCAGCTTGTGGAAGTTTCAGTCTATACTTGACTGGCTCCAATGCAGAGATGCACATGGCAGAGAGCAGCCATTCATGGTGACAGCAAAGAGCAAAAGCAAAAAGGAGGAGTAGTGGCAACAATAGTTACAGGAGAGGTAAAGGCAAAGAGCAGTCCTCTCTCCCTTACTTAAATTGTATTCAGGCTATCTGTCCTAGGCCAGGTGTACATTCACATGCATAAATCCAGTAGCAATTATACCCATAATCTCAGCACTGGATCATGAATTAATCACAAACTCTAGAAGTCTGCTCCATGAGTGCATAAGGCTTCGCAGGGACAAGCAGACACAAACCATAATAGCAGCTCTGGTCCTTACTTTGAGCGTTGATCCCAGTGCAAGACCCTCAGCCTGCTGACGTAGTTCCTTCATCCCACTGGTGCAGACTTTCTAGCTTCCACCACTGACATTTGTACCTTTCCATTGCAGATCCTTGATACAGACTTGGATGAGACATTGTTGTGGGTCCTAGCTGGACACATGGAGGACATTGTCATGGAATCCAGGCTCTCAGATGTATTCTCTAGGTCTCTGGTGTGTGGACATATTTCTTGTACTCTTTTGCATTTGACTTTTGGGGTGAATATTATAAAATAATCCAATAAATTGTGTGTCCTGTGTTAAATCTATTCCCTTGCAAACCCTGACTACAACAGATGCTTTTACAAAGAACACTTCCTTTGACAATTTTAACTAAAAGCAAGAAACTTAGGGTTCATATTTTGTTGAAATACTAGGAAACTAAAACAATTCTTTTTCTCAGTTATTCATACCCCAAAGTTTTGACTGTCAGCATGTAGACACAGACTGAATAAAATACATTATATTTACAATCATAATGGATTTTGAACATACTCTTAGCCAAAACTTCCAACAGCAAAAAACACCATTGAGAAAACAATTCAGCTTTGTCAAGAGTGTTCCTTTTCCTCAAACCACCTCACAGCAGTGTGGCCCAGCCTTGTGCCTGGTCAAGAGAGCACAAGAAGAAAACCATATTTGGGTTACAGAGAAAGCAGAAAGGGGCTTTCTAGACCACGAGAAATAAGGCAGATCATCAAACAATGTTTTCTACTGTCAAAGTCCTAGTTTTATAATTTAAAATGAATTAAGTCCTGCCCCCACTTCTTGGGCCATTGGCCTTTAAACTTCCACGTTGGTCTACTTCTGCTCAGCCCACTGAACACTCGGGAGCTGCAGATTTTACTGTCTTGCTAGCCAGTGATCTACCTAGATGATGGTCAAAGAGGACTTTAGCTTCCAGTAATCTTAACCCTTTTATGAGTGTAAATTGATCACTTAACATTTTTTAAAAAGTCTATTTGGTATCTGACCTGCTAACCTTCATATGACGCCATGACATCTTAAAATCAGAGAAACTATTAGAAAAATTATGCCTTAAATATAGGCCTTTGTATTTTTTTTTTACCACATTCTCTTCTCTCGTGGTTATTGCCCAATAATTTTTGACACTAGTGATTAAACATAAAGTTTTATATTTTATGATTCTCTTTCAAACACACAATTGCTAACATATATATCAAGGCAAAAATTAAACATTCTTAAAGAGTCTGTAATTATATTTATACATTAAAATGTCAACTGGGTAAAATGAGTAACTTCAAACAATATTTTAAACTAATTGTTTTAAAACAAAACAATTAATCAATGTTTTATCATTGCTCTTAAATAATCTCATGGCTTAAAAATACAGACACCAATGTCCTTTTTCTATTAGTCTGAGAGGTTATTATGAATAAGAAAAATCAGTTAATTATTTGATATTTTCATAACCATACCATATCTTTCCAATTAGAAATAACCACTAGTCCACCATCATTTGATTACTAAAATATTTATTATACTACACTGATTTCTGGATTTCCAGTATTTAAGGCTCTTTTTGGAAGACAACATTGGGCTAAAGACTTCATTTCTTGCTGAATGTGGTGGCACACACCTGTATTTCTAGCATTTGGGAGGCTGAGGCAGGAGGACTACTGTGAGTTCAAGGACAGCCTGAACTACATGGTGATGCCCTATTTCAAAAACCAAACCAAACCAAGCCAAAGCAAAAGACTTCGTGTCTCAAAAACCCCTCACCCTGATGGTTGTACATGTTGTTAGTTTATTGGGGTTCAGCTCTGATATGAAAACGATGGTCCCTGTATAATAGGAACCAAGGTTGGTCAGAATAGATGCTTTCTGGACCAAGTTTATCTTTCAGCTCCTGCATTCACTTGCTGTTTTTTATTTTCTTTCTGAGGCTAAACAGCATCCACTGTTCCCAAACATCTTCCTGATCTATTTCTACTTTGTACATTGTTGGCAGTGTGCATTTCACCCTCTGAGAAAGGTTGCGGTAAATTAATGCTAAAATCTAAGAGGATTATAGGTAAGGCTGGGGCAGGGGATATAGCTCAGTGGCATAAGTGCCTGCCTGACAAGCACAAGGTACTGAGTTGGATCTCTGGTACTGCAAACAAACGAACAAACAAAGAAAAAAACTAATATGGATAAGGTTGAAAGGTACCATTTGCTCCATGGGCACATCATGGGGTGTGGGAGGGGATCCCTCCAATATCAGTAGGTATGTGGTGTGACCTCTACTCAACAAGCAAGTATTCACTTCTAACATTCTTATTAGAACAGAAGATAAAACAGAAGCTCAAGACATCTACCTGTACTTCAAGGGTATTATAGTCTAATTACACTAATGAAACATACACAAAAAAGGGTTTTATTTGTTTATATTGTTTTATTTGCAAGTCAGTTTTTAATACTTCCAGTGTCTGTTAGCTGTCAAATTGTGTACTCCTTAAGGATAATGACTGTCTTTTATTTCTTAATAAATTTGCTTGCACTTATTATTTTTATATATGCATTTATATTTATATCTAAATTTTATAACAGGCTTTAAATAAGTGTATGTGTGTTTCTCAATAAATGAGATATAAATATTTTAATTAACTAGACACTTTGTTTTTTGGATACTGCTTATTGGATGCAGTCATTTCTGTTTAAAACCAAAAGCAAAGAATGAGCTCCGGCATAAGAGAAGGTATAAAAACGAAGGATAAAAAGTAAAGCCATATTAATATGCTGAGGTGTAAAAGGCTCCAGTCAACAACTTCTGACATTGCCAGTCTTACGGAAAACTCACTGCAGAGAGCAGCGTGGGAAGAGGGAGTGCGTGAGGGGGCTGCGGAGGCAGGAGCTCCCTCCGCAGTGCTCACCTACATAAATCCTGTCTTGAAAGCGACTCTTACCCCGTTACCAAAGGGTGTGAAAGCATTTTTTAGAAAAGTCAATCCTTAAACATGTGCAATAATAAGTGGTGATGGTGGTGGAGTGACTGGAGTCGTTCTCCAGTCTGGATGAATAAGAAAACACGGTGGTAGTTCCTTGGGGCTAAGATTTATACACAAAAGGCTAATTCCTTGAAAGTACTTGCCCTTATATTTGGGAAATGATTAGTAATAATGTACTATTTAAGGCTAAACACTAAGATTTTCTGCCTCTTAGTTCTGATGCTGGTAATTTAGAAAATTAGATTTCTAGATAATAAAATTTGATAGGATTATTTAATTATACCATACCCATAACTTAAAAATAAGGTATTGATATTTCATAACCAGTCTTAGTTTAAACAATATCTAATTTTCTGGTGTTTCTAAAACCATTCATTATTATCAGATATAGGGAACAAATATTCTTTTTTGCTCAATACTCATATCATGAAACATATTTTACCTAATTATAAGAATGTACATTTTTGTAAACATTATGTATATTAACAAGCTATTCAAGGGCCGGTCAAATAACTCAGCGGATTAAAGCAGGAGCAGGGGCCAAGGATTTGATCCCAGCGCCTGCCATGCTGGCACTGCCTCTGGGGCGCCATGAGACAACAATTGAGACTGGGTGTGGTAGTGCCTGCCTGTAATACCAGCTCTTGGGAGGCTGTAAACAGGCAAATCACTATGAGTATGATCTAGTAGTGAGACCCTGAACACCCTGTAGACCCTTCCCTAAAATTAAAACAAAAAATTATTCAGAAATATATAGCCCTCAGGGCTGGGGAGATGGCTCAGTAGAATAAGTGCTTCCCTGGCGAGCGCAAAGGCCTGAGTTCAATCTCCAGTTCCGAAAAAAAAAAAAAAAAAAGAAAAAGAAGGAAATATAGTCCTTAAAATACAGTCATTAGCACTTTTTTGAGATCTTAAAGATTTTTTATGAATACATTAAATTCCATAAAGTTTATACATACCCTTATTTGTCTTTGTCCACTCTCTGTCTCTGTCTCTGTCTCTGTCTCTGTCTCTGTCTCTCTCTTTCCTCTGTCTCTCTCTGTCTCTGTCTCTGTCTCTCTCCCTCTCTCTCTGTCTCTCTGTCTCTGTCTCTCTGTCTCCCTCTGTCTCTGTCTCTGTCTCTGTCTCTGTCTCTGTCTCTGTCTCTCTGTCTCCCTCTCTCCCTGTCTCTCTGTCTCTCACTCTCTCTGCCTCTCTCTCTCTCTCTCTCTCTCTCTCTGGATTTCAAATTTGACATATATGTATGTGTGTAGTGTATTCATATTTAATCTCTGTGTTGCACTTTAGGACACCAAGCCTGAGAGAATGAATCACTGAGCGAGTGGATCGCGTACTGCTCTTCCACGGTAAGGCCTGCATTAACTCAAGTTTGAGGTTCAGTCTCAAACTTCAGCATTCTTAATCAGAACCTACACCACCTACCTTGCCCTGCTACATTCTAGTTAGTTGCAGCATGACTATTTAGCGGTTTATCTGAAGCACAATAAATTATAAATGCACAGAATAACATGAAGAATACAATTACATGTCTATTCGAAGAGGAGCTTGGTTGCACTATCTTTAAATTATTTTATGTGAACTATTTCATTACTATTTTATCTTTTTCTTATTAAAATGAATAAAAGATTTAAAAAACAAATGCTGGGCTGGGGAGATAGTTCAGTAGAATAAGCGCTTGCCTGGCAAATGCAGGTTCCTGAGTTCAATCCCCGGTACAACAACAACAACAACAACAACAACAACAACAAAAAAAAAATGCTATGACGTCTCAATATAGTGATGCAATGGTTTCATCATTGCTCTCTCTCACCAAAGAGCATTCATTAGTAGAGCATTAAGCTCATCTGAGTATTATGTTATGACTCTAAAGGCATAGTATAGAAAGTCACTGTGTCCCACATTCCAATAATATTCTTACAGAAGAACAGAGTGACCAGGTCATTGGGAAATATCAAATTGTAAATCTTTCTGGGAGATAAAAGAATAAAATAGTTTGTATTAACATTTGAAAAAAAAATAAATTATTTTATGTGATTTTAGGAATATGTATTGAGTAACGTAAGAACTCTTCCCACTACTAACAGTACTAATATTGCTATTAGTATTATTTTTTACTCCCAAGATGGATGTTCAGTTTCACTACACCACAAAACCTCAATGAAGCAAATGCTCAGAGTGTTTTTATGGACACTTTCAGGGCTGATTGGAGTTAATCTTTGGGGGAATAAAGGATTTGACCTGGTAGCTGTCATTCTTCCCTCCCTGCCTTCTCAACTTTTTACTTTCCTCCCTCACTGGAGCAGGGACTGCCTACTCCACATCTACCCAGCCCTTCTCCTTGGTAAGCTAGTATCCACCCATTTGAAATACCACCTTTCCATGCCTCTCTAGTAGTTTGTGGGGGTATGTATTAAAATGCGCTCAGTGAAATACAAGTGGAAATATTGGATAAGATGTTCTAGAAGAACTCTTAGACAGTAGAGGCTTGCTTGCTGCCATGGTTGATATATGAAGTGCTCTATAAAGACTTATGTATTGAGTGCTTGATTTCCCTGCCCTCATGTAGCAAAGTTCAGAGCTGAAGAATAGTGAGGTTAGTGGATTACCAGGGTGATAAAATCATCAATAGATTAATTAATTAATGAGGGCTTCTAGGAGCTGGGGCCCAGCTGGAGAAATAAGCTTGCTGAGGGTATGCCTTTAAAAAGTGTGTCCTCTTCCTAGCCTCTTCTTCTTGAGCTCTTCCTGCTTTGTTTCCCAGGTGCCATGGGGTAAGCAACTTTGCTCCACACTGTGCTCTTCTCCTGACATTCTGCCTCACCTCAGACCCACCACAATGCAGTAGCTGACCATGGAGTGAAACCTCTGGAACTGTGAGTCAGGGTCCTCCCTGTAGGTTATTTTTTCTTGGTTATTGGTCATAGCACTGAAAAGATGATTAGCACACTATTTTTCACTATCTTCCTTCCTACAGATTAGAACTCCTTATGAGGGTAGGGGATCCAGAGCCATGATAGGAACATACAGAAAATGGTGATCATAGAGACAGAGGACCAGGAGTCCCAGATGATTGGGGAAAACTGTTCAAGTCCAAGACTACCAAAAGTAACAAACTTTTAGCTTATTCATGTCACAATTACTCTATAATTAATTTATATCTGGGTAGAAGTTAATCTTATCTAAGGGCCTCCAATTGCCTTCTGGATCAAAAATAGCAAACACTAGGTAGTGCTATGGTATCTTTCTAGAGGTCTCCCCCCAGAGCTCTGTGCTGACAGATAGGACTCTTGTGAGGTGACTGCTCGCATAGGGGGTGTGTGATGTGCGTCAGGGAGGTAATTCAGTGACCAGTTTAAAGCTAAATGCGATGCTGGGAAGTAAAGCCCGGTTGGAGAAGGGGATCACTAGGGGCATGGCTGGGAAAGGCTTCTCTCTCTCCTTCCTTGATCTCTCTTTCCAATCCTGCTGCCCTGCCATGAGCTGCTTCTCCTCTGCCATGCCACCCTGCCTTGAGCCAGCTGACCACAGGCTGAGACCTGTACGCACTGTGAGCCAACAACACTTTCTGGGTGTCTTATGTTTTGTCTCAGGATGAGAAAGTAACTAAGACAAGTACTATACTTGTCTTTTCTTTCCTTTTGATGTAGACACAATTTTAATAACGTGCTCCAACTCCTTTTTATTCTAATTTGTGTTTCTTCCTGAGAGGTTCCTCTCCTCACACTTTTATGAGGAGGAAGAGCATACTAGATGCTTTCTTTGAAATGAAATAGAAGATGATGCATGTGAAATTATGTGGTGGTACACAGAGTTTCTGGATAATTATTTATGTCTTTTTCCTACCCATTGAAGCTTGAGGACATCTAACTGAATCTTTAAATCTTTCCAGTTCCTAGAAAAGAATGGGATTATATTATATAACATTGAGGCCAAATCTCTCATTTGTACCTCATGAAAAATCGTGACTAAATGCAGAAGTCTGTTCAAATTATACTCAAGCTCAATGGGAACCAGATATCTTTTCTTCCTATCAATTAGTTTGTTTATTTGTGGTCAGTGTGCCCAGAAGTTATACAAGGAAGACACTTTATTGACCTGCAAGACCACAAGTACAAGGGAGCTGTGAGTAACAATTCACCATGTATTAAACAATAATACAAACAATATTTGGGCTACCTTAAACCATAGGCAGAGTTTATATGGGGAAATATATATACATTCATACAAAATAAAGCCAGAAAATATAAACACACAAATGTTAATTTGTGGTTGGAAAAACAAGGGTCTGAAAACAAGAAGAAGCAAGGAAAAAACTTACTTGTATCAAAAGGAGGATTATTGTGATTCATAAATAAGATGGTTCTGTGTTTTTCTACAATCTACATCAGAGTCTAATTAAGACATGGAGTATAAAATACATTTCAGTATCCCACTTTATGATGGTAAAATGCACTTGTTTTGCAAATTGTAGAGAAATCTGTTTTAAAATTTCCTTTAGTAAAATCTTTAGATTTCATAGACTATTCCAAGTTGTTTTTGAAAATAAGAGAGGCAGAGGGGAAAAAATGTTAGAAAGAGGCAGCCAAGATAGTGAGAAGAGAAAAATAACATAGAATATGATTTCTAAGAAGACATAAAAGAGTAAAATTACTAAAGTGAGGGGTAAATAAAGAGTAATGTGGTGTGTGCTCTGTACAAAAGCATATAACTGATTTCATTGAGATAGCTATTTGATTCACATATTTTTTGGTTTATTTCCCTCACCTTTACAACCAACAGCAGGGGTGGCAAGGACGTTTTCACATTTTATTTTCATCACTCAGCAAGTGCTTAACAGCTCAGTTAAAGGAGCAGGAGTAAAAGGCCACATCACATGCTAATTAAATGAGGGTGGGCAGGAAGAATGAAGAAAAAGAGAAAATGTCCGTAAGAACAAACATAAGATTTTTCTCCATTACTTATCATTACTGAACTCATATTCTTTATGGACCTAATGCTTTTAGGACTTATTGATTTACTATACTGGTAATTACACTATCATCGACCAGCATTTTTCTTTCTTGCATAAATGTTGACTTTGTTTAAAAGCTGATTCTGGTCAGGGAACTGGAATGCCCTAACCTAATGCATGGGAAAAGTAGAAGTCCTACCGTGTGCTAGGTTCAGTTTGAGTATGGAGAGATACAGAAAACCTATTTTGCTTCAATTCTTAGTTTTTAAGAAGCTACCAAGCTACTTCAGAAATTAATGATGTTCAATTACTCTAGGATATAAAACTAAAGAAAATCTCATAAAGTAAAGGTACAAGCTGTGAGGATTCAAGAAACAAGAGAAGAGCTGAGGTGGTGTCACATGCTTATAACCCCAGTACTCAGCAAGCTGAGGCAGAAGAATCCTGAGTTTAAGACTAAACAGGGGTATATATTAAATTCAAGGCCAGCTTTGACAACATAGTAAGACAGAGAAAACTTGTGTTTCAGAAAACAACGTGTGTGTGTGTGTGTGTGTGTGTGTGTGTGTGTGTAATGGAGGACTTGTGATTCATCAAAAGTTATAACAGCTTACAAAAAGCTGACATTCAGGATTATACCTAATTACCTGTGCTCAGTACACCTCAGTTCGCCTTTCTATAATATGGAGATGACAACATCTGCTTCATGATCTGTTGCCGAAGGAGTAAATAAAACACTAGGAAATAATTGGGCTGTGGAGATAGCTTAGTAGAATAAGTGCTTGCCTGGCAAGCTCAAGGTCCTGAGTTCAATCCCCACTACCACAAGTAAATAAATAAATAAATAAATAAAACACTAGGAACCCAAAACAGTATACAACAGGTACTGTATAAGTGTAAGTTATTACATTTTTAAGTATTAGAATTATTATTAGTAGTAAGCTTCATCAATTATTGAGAATTCTAGAAAGATCTGAGTGTCTTGAGACAGCCAGTGTATTAATAAGGAAATGACAGAATTGTATGAAATTGAGGTATATTTTGAACATTCATATACAAAAAATAACACCCTTGATACCAAAAGTACCATTATCAGTTAGTCAGTCATCTGTGACTACAACAGAAGGCAAATTTGAGAACATTTGTTTGTACTTATCTAAGAAAAATGCCCCCTCCCCCTGATATTGAAACTCAGATTCAAGTAAGAGACAGAAATGTAAGAAAGACATTTTGGGTGGAATGAAAAAAGGTCAGACATATTGAGGTTAGAACAAAGAAAGAAAGCTCGAGAAAAAATGACATTTTTAGTAGGAAGGGATATTTAACAAAGCAAGGTCAGTAGTCTGGGTTCTAAAAGGTAGTAAAATTTAATTCAGTAGAAAATAAGAGAGATTTTGTTTTAATGGTGTTTGTAAATAGGATCACAAGTCCGCATCTTGTACAGCAATTAACCACTAAGAAGAATATATGCAGTGTATTATTTGTTGAAACTGTACTTC
>NW_004524606.1:8606501-8615708 GCF_000260255.1 Octodon degus | reverse complement strand
TATGCTACTGAATTTCTGTATTAATTCTAGTAGCTTCTTGGTGGAGTTTTTTGGGTCTTCCAAGTAAAGTATCATGTCACTTGCAAATAAAGATAATTTGACTTCTTTACCTATTCTTTTTCCTTTTATTTCTTTCTCTTGTCTAATGGCTGTAGCTAATGATTCTAGAACTATATATGCCTGTCATTTGGTCTTCTAAATACATACTTCTTGTCATGACATACCAACTATTACTATAATGTCTCACAAGTGAAAGCCTTTTTTTGCTTTTGTTTTTCTTTTTAAAAATGAGTTATAAATGAAAAAAAGACACAAGAAAAAGAAAAAAAATCACAGGACTCTCCTGCTATAATTCTGTATATGGTTCGATTTTTAAATTTCTGTGCAAAATATGTGTTTATTTCTATTTTTAAAATTTTCTTTCTTCATATTCTGTAAGGATTTAAATTTCAATACATCAATGCTCGATGGAAGATACCTGTTCCACATTATGCCTAAGATGTTCGATATTTAGATAGATAATTAGGGTGAATCAAATTACATATGTTGCAGGGTAATAATAAGCTTCTCTTCTGATTTGTTAACAACCTAAGTTTGCAGATCAAAAATTGGAGAAAAGGAAGGGTTGCAAGGTCCACCAACACTTTGGCTCTAGCCTTTCAAGGTCAGTAAAGACTGAGGACATAGGAGAACCTGTACTGTAACATCATGTAACTTAGTTGTGCCCCAAATTTTCTGATCAAGGAGATCATGGGGCCACAGAGGAATGTGATCGATTATGTACAGTGTGCCTAAGGAGTGTCACATGGAGAGAAAACTTTGTCAGGCTTTCACAGAGAGCAAATTGGTCAAACATTGGCCATGACTCATCCACATGGCTTCACTGACAAAGGATCTACAAAGTGCAGTACAGAGTTACAGGATAAATCCTGAGGGTACTTGACTGAACTTATCAGATACAAAAGTTACAGTTCTTGTTATATAGGTCTTGCTTTATCTTGGTCTTAACCATCCAGCAGAAAAGTATAAAAACAAGGTATGTAAAGTAAAGCTATAATAATATGCTGTAAAAGGCTCTAGTCAACAACTTCTGTGGATAACTCACTACTCTTGTGGACTAATGGACTTTGTTGGATTGTTTTACTGAATTCAAGCACCTATAATATTTAGATGCCAATAGAATACCCATCTCTGACAGGCCTGAACTTGAGAGGGGGGATACAGAGGAAGGACTATTTTGTATTTGTATGCACAGAATAGTTAGGATAGATGTACAGCTGCTTTTGCTTGGTTCAGTGAGAGGAAGTATTTGTAGTAGTAGTATTTGGACTGGATGTTCTGATTGCTTCTTTTGCTGTGGATGACTGCTGAGAAGATAACAATGTGCAATGTATTAATTATTGAAAATGTCCTATTAATCAGCTGGAAAGTATCTCATTGATACTTGTTTCTCCATAAATAAAATAAAATTTAAAAAAGGAGGGGGCTGTTGAATGAAGGCAGGAGACAGGAAAAGGGGTATTGCAAGACTGTCCTGCTGCAATGCTCTGTATGGTTAGATTTCTAAACTGTGTAAAAATATGTAATTGTTTATTCCTATTTTTAAATATATTTTTAAGAGATCCTTTCTTACCTTTTCACTAGCTGCACCAGCATATTCAGGATCTGAAACTCTGTCTTCACATTGACTTAAACGGTTTTGCAAGCTTGTGATTGAGAGTTTAATTTCCTTTATATCTCTTTGACTCTGCTTCATGCGATCTATTTCTTTCCTGTATTGCTCATTCAAGGAATCCGTCATTTTTCTAATCTCCTTTATTTGTTTTTATCAATATCTTCTTTAGAAGCAGTTATAAATTCTTTTACTGCAGTGTTTTTTTCATATTGGGTTTCCTCCCTGTGTTTCTGTAGTTGCTTCTTTACTTCAGATGCTATGAGTTCTGAGAGTTCTTTTTTACTTCAGAAAAGAATTGTGCTCTGATTTCCTCTATATCTTTCTGCTGTTGCTTTTTTACTATCGATGCTATTAATTCATGCATTTGAGCCGAGCTAGTGTCCTCTGCACTTGTTCTGGGTAGGCACTGGGTTTCTTCCACATGTTTCTGCATTTGATTCTTTAGTGCAGATGTTATTAATTCAGGGATTTCTTTTTTTATTTCCAATCTGAGGTCCTCTTTATCTTTCTGCAGCTGTTTCTTTATTTCAGAAGCCGTTGATTCATTGCTTTCAGCTGTGTGATTTCCAATTTGTTCTGTGTTAGTGTCCTGTGCACTTGTTAAGGGTGGGCTTGGGTTCTGAGGTTGCATTTTGTTCCTTCTCGTCATTTTGTGTAGCACTCTCTTCTGACCTTTGTTGTAGATCTTTGCTGTAGTTATAACCTTCGCATGTACTGAAGTTCAGGTGCAGTTCTACAAAGTTTGGACTTATCCAGCTGTGTCTGGCTTGGGTCTGGCTGCTATGCTCACTTCCTTCCCATTGCTGCCCTTGAGGGTGAACCTGTTGTGCTCCTGTGGCAAGATGTTCTGCTCCTGGACTAGCTGGGTGGATCTATCCTCTATACTCTCTGCAGGGATTGCAGCTGCAGAGTTACACCCCAGGCGTGTATGCCAGGCCTGAGCTGTGCCTGGAGGGGGCAAGGTGAAGTAGGGGAAGAGGAAACTCTCCCACACACTCACAGGACCTGGGCTAGGACTGGGTCTGGGGGTTCCCGGTGCGGCAGAAATTCCTTCTCGGCGGTCGGGATGGGGGAAGTCTGCGGAGTGGTGGGGGGCATCCCAAGGGGGTGGGAGAGGGTCCGACCCATGCTGCGCCTGGGCTGGGACTAGTCCCACCAGCGCAGGGTAGCAGGAAGCTCTCCCACACACTCACTGGACCTGGAGTAGGACTGGGTCTGTTAAATATATTTTTATTTTTTAAACTTTTTTCCTTCATATTCTGTAGGGACTTAGAGTTTAACACATCCATACTTGATGAAAAATATCTGTTCCATATCATGACTAAGATGTTTGATATTCAGACAAAGAGTGAGGTTAAGCTCAGTTGCCTAGATTGTAAGGGAATAACAATAAGCTTCTCCTCTGGAGGGTTAACAACCTAAGTTTACAGACCAAAAATTAGGGAAAAAGGAGGGCCGCAAGGACAGCCAACATTTTGGCCCTAGCCTTTCAAGGTCAGTGAAGACTCAGGACATAGGAGAACCTGTACTGTAACATCTTGTAACTTAGTTGTGTCTCAAATTTTCTGATCAAGAAGATTATGGGGCCACAGATGGAAGTGATTGATGATGTAGAGTCTGCATAAGGAGAGTCACATGGAGAGAAAATATTCTCTCAGGCTTTCACAAACAGCAAATTGGTCAAATAATGGCCATGACTCATCCACATGGCTGACATTGGCAAAGGATCTACAAATTGTGCTACAGGGTTTCAGGATAAATCTTGAGCTTACCTTATCAGTTACAAAAGTTGCATTTCTCATTATATAGGTCTTGCTTTATCTTGGTCTTAACCATTCATCAGAAAAGTATAAAAATGAAGTTAAAAAGTAAAGCCATACTAATATGCTGAGCTATAGAAGGCTCAAGTCAACAACTTCTTAAATTGCCAGTCTTATGGAAAACTCACTACTATTATGAACTACTATATTGGAATATTTTGCTGAATTCATGCACCGATTGTATTTAAATGACAATGGAATATCTTTCTCTGACAAAACTAAACAAAAAAAGGGGATACAAATGAACGACCATTTTGTATGGGTATGTTCAAGATAGTTAGGATATATACAGCTACATTCTCTTAATTCAATGAATAGAAAGATTTGTTCTAATACTGTTTGTAAACAGGATATCATGTCTGCATCTTGTATAGTGAATAAACACTAAGACAACAATATGCAATGTATTAATTATTGAAACTGTCCTATAAACCTGATTTGAAACTGTCTCATTGCCATTTGCTTTTCAGTAAAATTATTGGAAAAAAAGCTCACTGACTTGTGTATTTCAAAGGAGTGAATTTTATAGTACGAAAATTTTGTACATGTGATGTTCATGGTAAAACAAAGATAGAAATGATAGTGAAATCAAAGGTAGAAATGATAGTGAAAACAAAGATAGTGAAATCATAATTATTTAAGTCTGGAAAATGACAAAGCAGAAGCTGGCAGCAAATCATATTTTCTTCAGTACCTGGATTTGAGATACCTTGAAAACAACAGCATAATAAAGAGAAAAGGATGAGCTCTGGGGATCAAAAAAGAGCAGATAAAAATCAAGAAATCATACACAAAGTAAAAAAACCAAAGATAACACAGAAAAAGAAGATCAAAATCCTCTGGAAAGCTAACCCTGCCTCCCAAAGAAGGTGACTGGCCTTTGCAAATACAAGGTAACCCTAGAAGGAGATGGCAGTCCAGTTATGAACAATGGAGTGGCAGCATCAGCGCAAAGAGAATCCCATGGTAATTATAAGCTGAAAATACAGTTTGGGGCTTTCCTCTGAGAGTGACTTTATCCTCTTGGCAGGCTATCACTGAAGAAGAAATGTACTATAGCGCCTGCCACAACTGGGAGTGATATGAATGGTAGCCATATTGAATGGGGCTCTGTTGCTTGTGAGTAAGATAGTCAGGGAGTCAGAAGTCACAGAATAACCATGTATTAGGGATTCTGAAGTCATTTTGCCGCAGTGACTGGGTTGAGTGTTAACCATAAGATACAGCTGCAGAGTAGGGTGAGCCTTCTGGTAAGTCATAGACCCTGTGAGAAGTTTAAGCAGCAGGGACCTGAGGCTGTGGAGGGCACAGTGGTATTCTCATAACAGAGGTTGTGAGAAGCCAGCCTACTCAAATTCAGTATTCTAGGATGGTCTGAAAGTGCTGCGATTGAGTCTAGGGTGGTGTTTTTCCCCCTTTGCTGCCTAATTACAGGACAGAATGCAGTGGTATGTTTGCTATCAATATCTGCTAATGTGATGAGAGATATACCTGGGCTTGGATAATTGCCGTATTCTAGGGTGTATGGACAGAGGGGCCTCTGGAGCAAGTGGGGAATCCCATGTGCCAACCTGCCTCAAGGCTACTCAGGGATAGCTGTGGCTCTAGGTACAAAGAGGGGCACAGCACTAAAATCAGCCAGACTGAGTACAGCCCTGAGGCAGACAACACGCTGTTTACTGACACTGTCCAACAGAAAAGGCAGGGCAGAACTCTGTTCACATACCAAGAGGTGCGTGTGGTGTTACAGGAGGCTCTAGCTTTTACTCACTGTCACTCCACTTTGTTTCGTAGATTCCAACAGCACAAACCTTGGAAAGAAACTGCTCTGCCAAACACCTAAATACAGAGGAAATTATTTTCCTTTGGGGGTGGTACTTTTTTTCTTTTGCTCTTTGTTGTATTCTTATTTTTATATATTTTATGTTACTCTTACCTAATTCTCTTTACTTTAATTTTTATTTGGATTTTTAACATCTCTTTTCTACTCCCCTTTTGCTCATATTTTTATTTCCTTTTCAAATTTCACTTTTTCATTAATTTTCTTTCCTCTTTTCCTTTTGTACTGGGAATCAAACTCACAACCTCATGCTTTCCAGGCAATCTTCTTCCTTCTTATTGCTAGTACTAGTAAGTTTTATTAATTTTTAGCTATTAGTTTGCTGTTTGCAGTTAAAGCCAATTTCTTTTCTGTTATTAATTATGGCATAATTATACCTTTTTAGTAGATATCTTAGTATATATCAATTATTCAATTACCCTAATTTTAGTAACACATCTGTATCTAGCCCATTGACTGGTAGCTATCTAGTTGGCCAGCCCCACCGGGACTGCATGCAAAGGCAGAATTGATGTTTTCATATGCTCCTGTAGATTGTTGAGCCTCCATGAAATTGGGTGAGGCCACCTGAGCTGGAGAGCACAACATAACCTAGGTAAAGAAAAAGCAAAAATCGAAACAGAACAAATCAGTGTAAGTCCATTTAGTTCTTTCTGCCATGTGTTCCAGAGAATATAACCAAAGAATTCACAATGCTAATGTATCTCAAATTAAAATTAGGTCAGTGGCATCAGAAATAAGGGAAAGGATGCTGAACAGGTAAAACCAATAGTTGTCTGCTAAATCCAGGGCGACTCTCTGAGTTTTGTAGGAAAAGTTAGTGGTTTTTTCTCTCTGCTGACATAACACTGTGGTGTGATCCTTAACAAACACATTTTAAGGAATTATAATTATTTGATTAGGTGCCCTTTTCTTCCACCGAATACTGAATTTGACATCAAGAGCAGAATGAGAAAATATATATTTTTAAATTTTTTTAAAGAGACAAAAATTACATTAAAAATAGTGCAGAATTTCAAAACAGATGACAGGAAATTAAAATAGTTATTATATTGCACACTGTTATCTTCAAAGTAGCTGCTCAGATTACCAGGTACAGGCATGCAAAAGTGCACAAACAATGTAAGTGCTAACTTCCTTTCAGTGAACCAATGTTAAACGAGAGAATAAATAAACAAATATGTAAAGAAGGAAAAAGAAAAAGACACATTTGGTAAGTAGTCATCTGTGCTATATGTGAGTTCCATGGTTTCCTTCCAATGTGTTTATTCATGGCATGACAAATAGCAGATATACTGGTTCAAAGAGGACACACTGCAGCCTTCTGGTCCACTTGAGTTCCAAAGTTATTTTAGTGGCTTTCATGTGGTCAACATATTAAACATTTTTATTTGGTTGCAATTTTTAAAATGCATAGTGAAAGTCACCCAAATTTCTGGGGTAAGAACTTTTCTTTAAAAATAAAGCAGCCAATAACAGTAATCTCCTTTTCCTCCATGACAATTATGAACTGAGACTGCAGTCTCTTTTTTTTCCAAGCACAGGGATGGTTCTTCCAGTTACCACCACGTCCATATAGTGTTTTCCCTACACAGGTTACTTGCCAGGTCCTGGTTGCCCTGGCATTTTAGAATACATGTAAACACTTTAGAAAACTAAGGTGCAACTCAGAAGGTTTTTTTTTTTTTTTTCGTCTAGCACATCAAGACTAGTGACTGCTCTGTTGGTGCAAGACTTCTCCTTTTCAGTTGAGAATTGATCCCTGACTTCACATACCATGAATAAAGTTTTAGAGTTTTAAAAACCATCTGGGTTAAGCATTTGTTACATACTATTCTGTAACGGTCACTGTCTACGAAAGGTGCAGGTGATTAACTTTTACTTGATGATTTCTTCCATTTTAAGGAAACATTTTTGATTTGGTCTTGATGTAGTTTAAATGCATTGTATGAACTTCCCTTTTTCTGAAAGAGTATAATTTGGTTCATAAATTGCAGATGGTGGAATCATACTAAATGAATATCCTCATTGCTCAGAAAATTAATTCTTTTGACAGACTCATTCACTCAAAATGGAGTGAATATTTAACTTTATACATTAAGAGATTTGAATGAAGTACCAGTGCCTTCATTTTCATATACTGCCTCCCTCAATAATTTCATAGTTCATTTCTTTTTTATTGAAGTTAAGGGTATTTGAGTCATATTTGTAGGTTCCCATTGCCAAACATTTTTCTTTCATTCTCTTTCTTTTTTTCTGCTTCTAGGTATGTTGTTTTTGGCTGCCTTGAGTTTGATATCAGGTGGGAGTGATCATAATAAATAACTGTAACTTCAAAAATTGATTTTAGCCTGTACAAGACAGTGAGAGCAGGAGTTTGGACCTAGACAGGCCAGGCTTAAGCCCAGGAGTCTCTATCTTGTGCTGTATGACTTTGGGCAGCATCATCAATGCTTGAGATGAACCTCAAATATCATATATATGATAGATATGCACACATACCTAATTCTCAGTCACTATTATTAAGACAACACTCATCACAAAATCTATCTGCTATTAAATTTGCTAAAGTAAGTAACCTTGCATGTACCCAAATCTTCCAAGCCAGCTCTTCTCACCACTAATGCCCACAGAATGGAATCCAGTCATTTTGCAAGCAATGGAATTCCATATTCTTGTTCTAAATTGCTCTTTTAAATTCTCTCCCACTTATTTTAGGCTCACTCATTTTGTATTTTTTGGTCTGATTTTCCTGTGTACCTTTATCCTCTCTATTTGCCATTCTACTTGACACTAATAATGATCCTATTCCATGTACTTAGCAGAACTTCTCTTGTTTCTCAAGGTCTAGCTTTCATAGTATCATCTCTCACATTCTGTTAATAAAAGCAAATAATGAGGAGATATAAATAATGAGGTAAAATACGTGATTTAGCATTTGGATTGACTATTTTTTTATTAATTTTATTGAGATAGCAATGTGTAATAGAAGGGTCACGCTTGGAATGCCTGTCATCCTGACCTTCTAAATACATACTTCTTGTCATGACATACCAATTATTACCATACTGTCTCTCAAGTAAGTTTTTTTTTTTTAAATGGGTAATAAATGAAAAAAAGACACAAGAAAAAAAATGTCAAGGACTGTCCTGCTACAATGCTGTATATGGTTAGATTTCTAAATTTCTGTGTAAAAATATGTAATTGTTTGTCCATATTCTTTAAATATTTTTCATTTTTAAAATTTTTATCTCCATATTCTGTAGGGACTTAAAGTTTAACGTGTCAATACTTGATGGAAAATACTTGTTCCATGTTATGCCTAAGATGTTTGATATTCAGACTGATAGTGAAGTTAAACCCAACTGCATATGTTGTAGGGTAATAATAAGCTTCTCTTCTGGAGGGTTAACAACCTAAGTTTGCAAACCAAAAATTAGAGAAATAGAAGGACTGAAAGTAGAGCCAACATTTTGACCCTAGCCTTTCAAGGTCAGTGAAGACTCAGGACATAGGAGAACCTATAATGTAACATCATGTAACTCAGTTGTGTCCCAAATTTTCTGATCAAGGCGATTATGGAGCCACAGAGCAATGTAATCAATGATGTAGAGTCTGCCTAGGGAGAGGTACAGGGAGCGAAAACATTCTCTTAGGCTTTCACAGAAAGTAAATTGGTCAAGCAATGGCCATGACTCATCCACATGGCTGACACTGACAAAGGATCTGCAAACTGGGGTACAGGGTTAAAGGATAAATCCTGAGGGTACTTAACTGACTTTATCAGATATAAAAGTTACATTTCTTGTTATATAGGTCTTGCTTTATCTTGGTCTTAACCATCCAGCAGAAAAGTATAAAAATGAGGTATA
>NW_004524606.1:8602597-8606401 GCF_000260255.1 Octodon degus | reverse complement strand
TAATGGTGTTTGTAAATAGGATCACAAGTCCGCATCTTGTACAGCAATGAACCACTAAGAATAATATATGCAGTGTATTATTTGTTGAAACTGTACTTCCGATTTGATTTGAAACTGTCTCATTGCTGTTTATCAATAAAACTTTGAAAAAAAAAGAAAATAAGAGAGATTTATTACACCTTTATGCATGCATTTTGATATGTATGGTGGATGTGTAACAGTTGTATTTTTTTGTTGTTGCTGAGAGTTGTATTTTAAAAGGATCAGTTTACAACAATACACTACAGATTTGATAGAGACAGGTGACAGATTGGAAAGAGGGTCTGGAATAAACAGGATTAAGAAAGAGAGATGGACATGAAACTGGTATTGGGAACAGAGCTTTACAAAGTTCATTTTTGCCTCATTTTGGCTTTAATAAATACCCTTGTTAATCTCCAAGGTTTAAAGGGCAGACATTAGTTAGAAAATTCAAACAGAACCAAACCCAACAGAATTCCTTTATTGAATTGTCTTCCTAATATACACACTCATGTTCTGCAGATTTTTATCTAGTCTCCTCCTTCCTAGAAGAATGATTCTCTTCTAGGACTCATCTGATACCAGAGGTCATGCAAACATTTCCCCTGGGAAAGAGCACTGTGATAGTCTGGATAACATGTACTCTCCACAAAACAAATGGAATTTCCACAAAGGAAATGTGGGTTTCTTGTCTGATTCCCCAGAAAATTGGGGGATTTCACTAATACCACATCTTTAACTCTCCTTCGCATTTGTTTTCTTCCCTTAAATCTTAAAACTGCTAAAAACATTTCCATTTATGATTTGTATTTCTTCTACTTACTTCACTTTCATTGAGTACCCTTTTTACTTCACAAGCAATGCCTTCTCTTATTTGCTTTGTACCCAATACACCTCATCCATGTTGATGGTTTCAGTTACCAATAATGTGTTTATGATTCTCAAATCTCTGTTTCAGCCATCACCCAAAGCAATGGTTTATACATTGGGTCAAATTGAGAAGCCTAGAAACTTAACTAAGTGACTCAGCAGTACTACATCCTGGGTTGTAGAGGACATGCCCTGGGGCAGCTGTTTATGCTCTATAATAGTTGATTCATTTTGTCAACTTGAGAAGTTTAGAAATTTAACCAGACAACTCAACCGTGGACTAGGATCCTCACTTTGTAAACACCCTAAGCCTGTGCAAGAGGACACAGAGATGGTTTGAGTGCTGAAGTGCCCCTAGGCTGCCTGGTTTGCATACAATATAAGGGAGAAAAAGAGGCTTTTTTTCCTTTGTGCTATTACTGTCTTCTGCTGCCATTAACAGTTATGCCACCTATGCCACCCCACCTGGGAGCCAGCTGAGTATGGACTGAAACCTCTACAAACTATAAGCTAGCTAAATCTTTCCTCCTTTAACTTTGGCTATTTTGCCTCAGCAATGAAAGTAAATAAGATACTCCTGTACTACATATATAAGTGTGTGTGTGTGTGTGCGTGTGTGTGCATGTGTGTGTGTGCATGTATAGCATGGTACATAAGGTATAGTCTGACCAGAACAAATTTAATAACATGTTCCATATACTTAGTTTTTAATGAACAATTAGAGTCCTAGGATAAAGATTCTGATTGTTTTTGTAAGACCTATAACTTCCCTTTCTATGTAAACAGTTTGTGAGGGGAAGTATCCTACATGTTTGGCTTTTATTGAGGAAAGGAGAAATTTGGATTTATCATCCCCCAAGGAGCATACAGTAGGGAATAATTTTGCAAAATGGAAGTTTGAGTGCTTTTTAAAATAGGAAATAAATGCTGGACAATGCCCACAAAATACAAATGCTCACAAAATGGGAGTTTTACCTCTACATACCTGGTGAAAACTTTACCTTTAAGCCAGCAATTTACTTTAGTCCTCATTTACCCATGCTTGGACTACCATGGTAGCTTCTTAATTCATCTTACTTCCAAACTTTTAATACACATTTTCATTTTTGTATAAATCTTTGAAAAATAAATATAGCCTGGATAACTGGTAGTACACATACAAAATAATAAACTTGGGCCCTTTCCTCACATCATACACAAGAATTAACACAAAGTTGATTATGGATCTAAATATATGGTGTGAAACTTGAAAACTTCTAGAAGATGAGTGAAGTAAACTTCTGTGAACTTGGATTA
Source organism: Octodon degus (assembly GCF_000260255.1). Classification (NCBI taxonomy): domain Eukaryota; kingdom Metazoa; phylum Chordata; class Mammalia; order Rodentia; family Octodontidae; genus Octodon; species Octodon degus. The sequence goes on along the minus strand of NW_004524606.1, from coordinate 8,604,214 downwards.
TGCAGTTCTTTCTTTGCCTCAATACTGAAAAACACCAAACCATGAAGCAAAGTATTACTAGATATAGAACACAGCTTAGTGGTTGTCGGGTGATGGAAGGCTAGGAAGGAGCTACTAATATTTATGGGGTTTCTTGTTGGGATAATGCTTTTTTAAAATTAGATGTTGATAATTTCATGATCATGAACATATTAACAAAACACTGACTTATCTTGAAGACGTAGGGGTAGGCAAAGAGTTCATGAACAAAAATCAAATTGCATGGATAACACTTGAAGGAATTAACGACTGGGACCTCCTCTTATTGAGAGGATTTTGCATGTCAAAAGAAATTACCAACATAGTGAAAAGAAAATCCACAAATTTGGAAAAAATATTGACAAATAAGTGCTCAGACAAAGGTCTGCTTTCTAGAACTTATAAAGACTAAAAAACATTAGGTCCCCAAAATTTAAAGACTAAATCCATAAATGGGCATGAATGGCTATCATAAAGAAGTAACCAAACAACAACTGTTGGAGAGGCTGCGGGGAAAAAGGAACCCTTCTCCACTGCTGGTGGGAATGTAGACTGGTACAACTATTATGGAAATCAGTGTGGAGACTCCTTAAAAAACTAGGATTGGAAATCCCATTCAAACCAACTATTTCCCTACTAAGAATTTTCCTGGAGGAACTGAAAACATCATGTCATAGTGATATATGTGTACCTATGTTCATAGCAGCACAAGTTGTGATAGCCAAATCTTGGAAACAACCAAGATGCCCATCCCCTGAGGAATGGATGAAAAAAATGTGGTATTTTTATACAATGGAGTATTACTCAGCTACAAAGAATGATAAACTCAAAGTCTTCATATTTAAGTGGATGCCACTTGAAGATATACCCATAAATGAAATAAACCAGACACACATGTGTAAATATCATATAGTATCCCTAGTATAAGAACTCAAAAGAAGAAATAAAAATAGAAAGGCATAACAGAATTAAAAGGAAAGCAAGAACTTGAGGATTAGACAATGAAGAGAGCAAGGAAAAAAGCTAGGAAACATGACAGGGGCAAAGCCATACATTTATATGTACAAGATGGGCAAGGCAATGATCCTAAGAATCTTTAGGAGGTTTTCAAAACTAGCAGTTAAATGGTAGGATTCTCTCCCTGAATAACTATGCTGATACCTGTGAACTAAACAACTGCACTGAAGATAGTAATGTGTAATAGTAGGGTCATGCTCGGAATGCCTGTCATTCTGGTCTTCTGAATACATGCTGCTTGTCATGACATGCCAGTTGATGCTGTGCTTTCTTTCAGGTAGATGTTTGTTTAGAAAGGAAGGGGGTAAGAAACATCAGCAGGTTTTTGAAACTAGCAGTTAAATGGTAGGATTCTCAACCTGACTAACTATATATACTGATACCTGTGAACCAAGCAACTGCACAGAAGATAGCAATGTGTAATAGAAGGGTCATGCTTGGAATGCCTGTCATTTATTTTATGCTATTTTATTTTATTTTTTTGGTACGACAGTTTCAGTAATTAACACACTGCATACATTATTCCTAGTAGTTAATTTCTGTACAAGATATGGACATGATATCCTATTTACAAACACCATT
>NW_004524606.1:8598214-8602179 GCF_000260255.1 Octodon degus | reverse complement strand
CATTTCTTGTTATATAGGTCTTGCTTTATCTTGGTCTTAACCATCCAGCAGAAAAGTATAAAAATGAGGTATAAAAAGTAAAGCCATATTAATATACTGAACTGTGAAAGGCTCTAGTCAAAACTTCTGCAGATAACCCACTACTATTGTGGACTGCTGGACTGTGTTGGATTGTTTTGCTGAATTCATGCACCTATAGTGTTTAGATGCCAATGGAATACCCATCTCGGACAGGACTAAAACAAAGGGGGATACAAAGGAAGGACCATTTTGTATCTGTATACACAGAATAGTTAGGATAGATATACAGCCACTTGCACTTAATTCAAGTTCAAAGATTTGTACTAATAGTGTTTGGACAGGATATATAGTGAAATATATATATATATATTTATACATATATGTATATATAAAATTACATAAACATAGAGCTACTTTGTCATCTTCTTAGTGGTTATCCATAGTACAAGATGCAGACAGGATATCCTGTTTGAATTCAGCAAAGTAATCTAATATAGTCAAGTAGTCTATAATAGTAGTGCGTTATCCATGACTGCCAATGTCAGAAGTTGTTGACTTAAGCCTTTTACAGCTCAGCATATTAATATGGCTTTACTTTTTATACTTCATTTTTATACTTTTCTGCTGGATGGTTAAGACCAAGATAAAGCAAGACCTATATAACAAAAAATGTAACTTTTGTATCTGACAAGGTCAGTCAAATCCCCTCATGATTTACCCTGAAACCCTGTACAGCAGTTTGTAGATCTTTTTTGACTTCTTTTTTTCCTGTTCCTGGAGATTAATTGTCTTTCAGCAGGTCTTGGCAGTATATAACATGAAGTCTTAAAGCAGCGCTACCTTGGAGTGTGTGGGTGTGAGTGAGTTAGATTTTGGGGAAACTAGGGAAAGTAATGAAATAAGTTTTCAGCCAATGACGGGAGGACAATCTGAGCTCTTAGGAACTGTGGTTGATTTTGCAATTTCCCACTGAATAGCTAACAGAATCCCATAAACATTTTCACAGAGGTCCATGGAGTAAATATTTTAAATCATAATTTTTAGGTTGGAACATATCTAATTTGCTACTTTAGCGCAATAACATCCATATTCAGTATGAAGCGGTAGGCATGGCTGAGTTGCAGTAAAACTTCCTTTGCATATCTGGACAAGGCTGGAATGGGGTTATCCTATAGTTTGTTGACTTCTGGACCTAAAATCTCACAAAAAAACTAAATATTTGAGGGCAGAGGTATATCCTCTTTTGTACCTCTAACTTCCAGGATAATTCTGATCTGTCTTAGGTATTTAATGAAATTGTAACCTTTATTAATTTGTATATTATTTCTAGTATAATGTGTCATGTTTTAATATATATCTATAAATATGTTCTAATGTCTATACCTTTTTCCCTGTGCCATATGTGTGTTTACACTACTCTATTTACTTCCTAAATATGCTCTCCATAGTCTTCTCTATAAATGTTTCATTAGTTAAAAATAATATAATTTTTTAATTTGAGTTTATAAGTTTCTTTTGCTGATTTTTAACAAATTCTAAAAAAGCGTTATTTAACAACTTTAAACAAGAAATAAAAGGCCTTTAACTTGTGTACTAACCACTCCACCTGACTAGTACTATATTTGTCTATGTCATATCATGAAGCTCCTAGTCTCATAGGTTGGCTGGTGTTGTTGGTCACAGATGGGGTAAAGGGGTAAAGAAGGCAGTCGTCTTAACATTCTGATTGTACATCTGGTATTCTTCATGCAAATGGATTTATATTATATTATATTAGCTAATATATATCTCATTAATTATGGTTCTCTAGATAGCATAGTGATAGAGTTTTATTTATTATTTTTCAGATTTTTAAAATAGTAAGCCACAGGACTTTGGAGCCTTCTGTTCTGCTGGTATGCAGGGCTAGATACCCTAAAGAATCATGTTATATGCAACCCAGATCTTAGGTAATATAAGCTTTGGTCTATTGCTAAGCTTTTGGGAAAAGTAATGAAATAAATTCTTAATAAGTCATTTGTTACCACAACATCCAGAGAAGTTGTAGAAGTAAATGTCAATGTCAGTACTGGGTCTGACAGGCTAAACTGTGGGCTGCTACACAATAAGGAAGATTGAAGTTCTTCTCTCTCTCTCTCTCTCTCTCTCTCTCTCTCTCTCTCTCTCTTTCTTTTTTCAGAACCGGGGAGGGGATTGAACTCAGGCCCTTGAGCTTGCCAAGGAAGTACTTACTGTACTGAGCCATCTCCCAGCCCTTGGAGTTGTGATTTCTGAATTAAGCTGTGAACTTGAAAACATTGATGTGGAAATCTTACGAGGAGATTAATCCAAAAGTTCACCATTGGTCATCCTACTTGTCAAGATCAACAAGATGTGAGCTCATGTTAAAAAGGAAACCACCAAAATTAATAACACTGAATGAGAATCAGCACACTTAAGATTTAAATCTGCATGAAAGAGTTTAGATACTGAGAGTCAGACATAAAATGTAAAATAGAACTCTAAGCTTAAATAAATAAAGAATGGAATAAAAAATTAACAAGCCAAAGGAAACTGTCAAGAATGACTAAGCAAATTAAGTTTTTAAAAATATAAATTGTAACTTGAAAACTAAACTCAGTGGGTGAATTATAAATCAATTAAACATTGTTAAATTGAGAACCAGGAATGAAAAGATAAACTCAAAGAAACTACTCACATATAATTAGTGAGACAGACATGTGTGAAGTTAAGATACATGACGAGTAGCATAAGAAGGGCCCTCGTTTGGCTCTCTGAAGTCCTAGAAAAACACAGTAATGTGAATTGTGACAAGAAAATGCCTGGGTTTTTTCTGCAACTTCTGAAAGACATGAGCTCACAGATATAAAAAGCATCACATATTGGATGCATAGGTAACAATGCTAGAACTGTAGTGAACAAAAGAGCCAAATTAAAAGAAAGAATCTTAAGAGGAACTCAGGAAAAGAACTGATGAAGAAATTGCAAATCAGACTGACTGGTAGGACAGGTGTCTGCAGCACTAAATAAGAAAGAGGGCAAAACACATTCAGGTCTGAGAGAAAATAACAGCTGAACTCAAATTGTGAACTGCAAAACATTGTTTTAAGGAAAAAGATAAAAACAGATTTATTCACTCAGAATGTAGCTTAAAAGTGTAATTCTTTATATCTGGTAACTCCATTTTGGCCTGGAGTTTTTTTAAATTTAAATTTATTTATTTATTTACGTTTTTAATGCTACAGGGCCTTCCTATTCAGCTTAGACTGCCAAGTTATTTCCCCAGCACATTTGCAGTTTTCTTTGTTGGATGTTTTAATTTTCATACAGTCTTTAAAGTAGATATAGAATTTTCTGTTTCTTCTTGTGTAACAGCAAGATAGTGGTGTCTAAGAATTTAAAATTTCAGCTAAGGTTTTATACTTATTAGTACATAGCTGTTGAAAATATTCAGTTATTGTCTTTTGGGATATTTATTAGTCTTTTCAGCTCTGATATTATTTGTGCTTTTCTCCTTTCTTTCTTTCTTTTTTAATTTTTAAAAATATATTTGGTTGTTGCAGGGTCTCCCTATGCAAATTGGTCTCGCTGTGTTCCTCCTGCTTCCAGCCTCCCAGTGCTGGGATTATAGATGTGCACCATTACGCCCAGACTCTGGCCAGCTCAGCCCGCCCTGGGGGCAGGGATGGTGCATGTGGTGCCAGGGATTGCACCTCAGTCCCTGCACTTACCTAAGCAGGCTCTTTAGTTCATGAGCTATCTTGTTGGCCCCTCCTTTTCTTGCTTGTACTTTGTATCAGTCAGTGTTCACTGGAGAAATATAGAACTATAGAACTATATAGAACTATATAGAGAGACCCAGTCCTAGCCCAGGTCCGGTGAGTGTGCGGAGAGTTTCCTGCTACCCTGCGCCGGCGGGACCAGTCCCAGCCCAGGCGCAGCGT
>NW_004524606.1:8588296-8592603 GCF_000260255.1 Octodon degus | reverse complement strand
TATATAGTTTATAATGGCTGCCTCCAGAGCCGGGTGCAGAAAACTGCAAAAGAGCTATCTGAGCAATGGCGATCCAAAGGATTCAGTCTAGTCTGTGGGGAGTGGCTGAAGCTGGAGTCCATCACACATGTTTAGTGCAGAGGCAAGACATGCAAACAAGCTGTTCCAGCTCTGAGAACAGGAGGTTCCCGAGGCAAGCTAAGCAATCAAGTTGCTAGGCAGAGGAGTTTCAACAAACAATGGCCTCCTGAGTGTATAAATAAGTGCGCGCAGACCTTGAGCAGTTCCTTTTCTTCCATCTGGAGAGAGGGCTTCCCCTGACCTCGGCTTTGCACATTCTGGTTCTTGGCTTCATTCATACATTCTCCAGCGTCCTTTGCCCCAAGACTTTTGAGAGCTGTGCTAGACTGGACACGCCACCAGTCAAAAGCGGAAGTCCTGGAATTCACAGTACTGTCAGTTGTGAGCACATAGCAGGAAGCTGAAGGGTCTGGGCCACAAGGCTGAAGCATGCACCCGAAGCCACAAGACAGACATCCAAGCTGACAGAGAAGACAGAAGATTCTCTAAAGAAACAGAAGCGACCCTCTCTTCTTCCCCTTTTACATTCTCTTTAGGTTATAAGCTTATGAGTTGGTGCCACTTACACCCTGGGTAAATCTCCATATTCAATAAATCCATTATTCACTCCCAGAACTTCACTCTACAAATCACTTGGGCATTTCTTAATCAAGTTAACACAACATTTAACTGTGATATATTTTTAAAGGCATTATTGATTTTTCTTGTTTAAACAACTACTTTGGAGCTTTCTACTTTTCTATTTTACTTTTTCTGCTTAATTAATTTTGATTCTTAGCTTTGTTCTTTGTCCAACTGTTTTTTAAGGAGTTATTCTTTTCCTAAATTCCTAAGATGAATCCTCAGGGTAGATCACCCATCTTCTTAATTTTTTTTTTTTTAATTGAGCTGGGAACCTCACACTTGCCAGGCAAGCACTCGTGCTGCTAAGCTGTATCCCTGGCCCCTTTCTGATTTTTTCAATGTGTGTGATTTAGCTTGAACATTTTCCATGTACATCTCCAGAACAGGAACATTAGTACCACCCAGGAAGTTTTTAGCCAATTTCTTGGGCACAATCTCCAATCAATTAAAACCACAATTCTAGGGGTTGAGTTAGTTTGTGTTTTATTTGAAATTAATAACTGAAAATTGTTCATAATTATCAATAATATTAAAAATAAGCATTTATGTTAGAATTAGCCTAAAAGCTATCTATGCAGGTGAAATTATCTATCTATCTGTCATCTATCTATCTATCTATCTATCTATCTATCTAATCTATCTATCTATCTATCTATCTATCTATCTATCTATCATCTATCTATCTATCTATCTATCTATCTATCTATCTATCTATCTATCATGGTACCAGAGATCAAACTTGAGACCTTGTGCTTACAAGCAGGCACTTATGTCACTGAGCTATATCCCAACCCCATTTTTCTATCAGAGAAAAAAAATTGCTACTGAATACATGCTGAACTAGATTTCGTTAAGAATATCCTGGGTGGCATCAGTACCAAAACCTAAACAAATCCATCTACCAAACACAATTTCTACTGAAAAAAAAAGCTGATAGGTCTAATATTAGCATAAAATTCATAAATCAATTACAATATTTTCTAGAATTATAATCCACCCTTGTTTTCTTATATCAAATAATCTTCCTGAACAATGGAAAATGTATTTTTCTTAGCCATTATTGTACATTTCAAATGATATCAAAAGAATTTTCTATGTGATAATTAAACATTAGTTTCCTTAAGGCTAATATTCAAAGACAATAGTTAAGCTATTTATAAAATTAGTAAAGAAACAATTTTTACTGAATGGTAACAAAAGATAAAAACCTTGCAGTAACACTTATTTGAAACAGATGGTTTCAAATAGTTGGAACGCTAGTCTGTGCATGGTTCAACAATTTCTGAAACAAAATGTAAGTCCATAAATATTTTTGAAAAGGCAAATAGACAAATCAGATGCAATAATGAGCTTCACTTATGGTTGGCAGGGGTGTGGTCCTGTTTTTAGAAGAAATGTCCACAACCAAGTGCACATCATGTACTCCCTACTGCTGGATTAAACTTTCAGTTGTGGACAGAATGGTATGCCGGATTAGCACAAGCGCGAGAAACAAAACACTGTGGTCATCTAAATTTTAAAGAAGAGGATCAGCAAAAGAAAGTTATAGGTAGAATCTCAAGTCTTATTAAATTCCAGACAAAAAGAAATTGCAGTTCTTTTAGCACTAGTATACAATATGAACTGAAAGTTGTCTTGTTTGTCAGGCTACAACTTAATCACCAGTAATACTCACTGATATAATTTTATCACTATGTTTAAATTGAGAACTTCTGAATGTTTTACCAGCAAACCAAAGAAGCATGAACTTTCATGAGGGAGGAAAAACTGGCCAATGTTTTTAATATAAGAAGTAAGTTTTACTTTTTTAAATAAAAATAAACAAAAAGACATATTTTAGATCTGTAAGCAATAACTGGTTTGGCTACAACGATTGAAATTTGTTAAAAAATTTTTTTTAAATCTCTTTTCTTAATCAAATCATTGAAGACTAAACCATATTTCCCATTTTCATTTCTTCTTTTTAAAACATCTCACTTAAAGTATTTTGCAAGATATAAAATTAGTAAAGAAATCACTTTGAATACTAACAAAATAATTTCTTTACTAATTTTACATCTTGCAAGATATTTAAAGGGTGGGGCCGGGGAGATGGCTCAGTGGAATAAGTGCTTCCCTGGCAAACTCAAGGGCCTGAGTTCAATCCCCGGTTCTGAAAAAAAAAAAAAAAAAAAGATATTTAAAGGGGATCAACAATGAAAGAATAGCAAGTAAACCAAATTATTCGAATGAACTAGGAACTTATTTGAATTTATGCAAAAATTAAAATATAAACTCGAAATATTATTGACTGCTAAGATTGTTGAAATTAAAATCTCATTGTAAGACTTATGTAATATTTTATGTTCAAATAGAAAAACATAATTTCTACATACTAATAGTTAAATTTCTGTGCATGAATGGCACCATGATTTTTTACCAGATTCTATAGGTGTTTATAGTAAAATATGAATATTAAATACATTTTCCAAGTATATTAATGTTGTTTTATAGTCAATGCATAATTTGTACATATCCTTTTAGTATGCATAATTTGTACATATCCTTTTAGAGATTTAAGTAAAAGCTTATTTTTATTCATATACTTATTAATAACATAAGCTTATCTATACTCATTAAATTTTGCCAGTGCTCTATAGAATGAAGATCTCTCTCTCTCTCTCTCTCTCTCTCTCTCTCTCTCTCTCTCTCTCTCTCTCTCTCTCTTCCTCTCTCTCTCTCACCAGGTTTTGAACTCAGGCCCTTGCAGTTGCCAGGGAAGCGCTTATTCTACTGAGCCATCTCCCCAGCCCCAAAGATATCTCTTGAAAATAACTATTAATATAACATATTCCTTTTAAATCCATTCTCTGTAAAGATCACTTATTGGTATTAGAGAAGAAGGTAAATTAATGTATCAATATTCATTTTTTCTAGGATGGGATAATTTTTAATATTATGAATGGAAGCCAACATAGTGATTGTCAAGCATTTTAGATATTCAAGTATTAGGGTTCATAAAAGCTAATGATCTGTTTCCTAAATTCTAAGGGAAGCTTGACAATGTCAAAAAAAATGAGAAAATAAAATAAACTAGGGATTTTAAGTAGAGTAAAAACCAAGTGAATAGAGGCCAGATGTGAAGAATAGACAGGTATAAGCAATAGCTAAGCTTGGCTGCAGTGTTTATTACTACTCTTCTTGTGCTACACCAGGGTCCCATGTAGATTGATGTGTGATGCGGAGCAGTGCCCACACTGCAGAGTGCAACATGGTAAGGGTCCTGTGGTGCTATCTCCCAGTGGCCTAAAGCAAGGGTTTTTATATTCCCAGAAAGGCATTTTTTCCCAGGTACATATGTTTGGTGAGATCATACCCTAAGCGTTACTTTCAGAGTCTGCACAGTCTGTGTCATTCATTTTTCCAAGATGGACAACTGTGTCAGCTACTATCAATATGTTATTTTAAAAAAGGATTGTGTCTTGGAACTTTAAAAAAAGTCCTACATATAAAAACTTGTACTGTAACGTTATGTAACTCAGTAGTGTCCCAAATTTTCTGATCAAGGAGATTATGGAGCCAAAGAGGAAAGTGATTGATGATGTACAGTGTGCCTAAGGAGA
>NW_004524606.1:8586478-8587441 GCF_000260255.1 Octodon degus | reverse complement strand
TTTTTTCTTTCTTTTAGGATTAAGAAGGGTGTAGTGAGATTGAAGCCAGGGTTTTTGCCCTGAGCCATATCCCTAGCCTTCCTATTTTGTTTGTTTATTTATTTATGTGAGACAAGGTCTAAGTAGGTAAATTGCCCTACCTCGGATTAATTTTGTAGTTCTATCTCAGCCGCCCAGAGTGCTGGAATTCCAGATGTGCAAAACCTGCCTGCCTCAGGCTTATTTCTTTTAATCCAGGCATATCATTTATAAAAATAAAGTTATATAAGAAGTAGAATTTAAAAATTCAATTTTTAGTAGAAAGATGACACAGTTTGGCATCAGGATAATTTTTTTCTATTTTTGGGCTGAATCTTCCAATTTTTTGTCCTTTAGATTTCTCTATAAAACTGGGATATATATATATGAAAAATGTTTCTTGGACAGTCTAAATGGATATAAAAATAAATGTTATCATTACATTATGTTAATTTCTCCTCGTATTCAGGTATTATTTTTAAATATTTAAAAATATTTAGAGAAATTCCTGGCCATCATATACCATTATTATAAAGCTATCTTTCTTAGCTACATCTTAAAACAATTACTCATTTTCTTGGATTTGCTTTTGATACTTGCAAGTTTTAAAAGGTGAGAAGAAAAACAACAAAATCATACATTTTCAGTTTCCATTAATAAATGCTGTTTTTTTTATAAGCACAATCAATTTGATCTCTGCAGCTCTAGAAGCTGCAATTTTCAAAATCAGTGCACCAGTGCATTTGGTGTCTGGTGAGTGCTCACTCTCTGGGTCCTGGGTGACACCTCTTGCTGGGTCCTCACATGGTGAGAATTCTAAATTAGCAGCTAAATTTATATCAACTCAAATCTCTTTTTTTTTTCATAATTTTATTGAGAAACAAATAGCAATGAGACAGTTTCAAATCAAATTGGTAGGACAGTTTCAATAATTAACACATTGCA
>NW_004524606.1:8528057-8585278 GCF_000260255.1 Octodon degus | reverse complement strand
CTAGGGAAACTATACAATATTTACACATGTGTGTCTGGTTTATTTCACTTATGAGTATATGTTCAAGTGGCATCCACTTCAATATAAAGGCTTCCAGTTTATCATTCTTAATAGCTGAATCAAATCTCTTTTGCATACAAAGACTTGTTCAAAATTCTAATGACACAGAGATGAATATGGTGTGGTTCTTACCCTGTGGATCTCATAGTCATGGAAAAGAAACCTGTAAAATGTAACTGCCAAAAATCACAACAGAAACACAAATTAATAGGGAAGGATCTAGTTTAACTTAGTCTAACAACAGTAGGTAACAAAAGGTCAGTTTATGTTGGAAGTATTATCCTGCTGTGTGTTTTCTCCTTGCAAGTTCTAGCATATATAATGCATATACATGGGAACAATCGTATCTGACCATTCATCACTGAATATATTATATATCAGGTATCTACATCCAGTTTATTCATATTCCAGTAAATCTTGAAGCCCTTATAAAAGTGAGTATAACTGAATCACTTTTTAGTAGACAATAGATGTTAAGTTGTCTAAGTTGCTTTTCTCTCATTTCTGGCCAAAATACCTGATCCACAAAATTAAGAAAGGAAAGGTTTATTGAGCTCACAGTTTTTGGAGGTTTCAGTCCATCATCAGCTGGTTCCAAGACAGAGTAGCTCATGGCAGAGGGCCTCAGCTTGTGGTGGCAGAAAACATCAAAAGCAGCCAGTGCAAAAGGAGGAGCAGCAGCAGAGGACAAGAATGTTTCCCTCCCTTATGTTTCATTCAGGCTGTCTATCCCAGGGCAGGTGCAGCACTCACTCCCACAATCCCAGCATCAGATCATTATTTTGTGAATTAGTTAATTTTGTGAATTAATCACAAAATCCTGAAGCCTACCCCATGACTCCATGAGGCTTTGGGGGGACATCTATATCCAAACCATGATATAAAACTTTCTTTCTTAGATTGATTATGGCATAGATTTACAAATTTTCTCATAATTATTATTAGTACATATTTGTAGTATATAATGTTTATTATACTCCATGTGTGTAATTGGTACATGTGCAAAATGCATCTTAGTTCTGTCCTTTCACTCCCTTCCCCTTCACCCATCTCTGGACCAATTCCCCACTTTTTTGTATGTAAGTATTTTTGGACAACAAGTCACTCTGGATGTATTTTATTCTGATTTTATTCTACTAAAAGTAGTCAAATAATATTGATTTTGTTATTATTACTTTACAAATCTTTATATATTATAATAAATGTTAATCAACTATTTATGTATGTGGAAAAATAGGCACTGATAAAAACATCTTAGTTCATGGTAGATATAAACAATAAAAACAGCAAGTACAAAGATAAAACAATGTTTTATGTAAGCAAAAAATGCTTTTTTTATCATGTTATGACATTCAAAAAGAAAAAAATGTTTTGATTTAAAAATCTGTCAGCTATCACATAATTTAATATGTAGTGACATATTCTGCTAAAAGGTATATATTAACATTAAAGACCCAAACTCCAATGATTAATATTATAGCGATGACAGAAGGAGAATGCCTAATTTTAATCCACTGTTTATCTATGGGGGTAATTTATGGATCACTCGACATGTTTTAATAGTAGACATAGAAAGATATCCTCTAATACCCACTTGCTTTCAAGATCTGACATTTGCAATTATAAATACAAAGAAATATCAAGGCTTGCCTTCAGTGGATATGTATACAAATAGCCAGTCATCCTATGCATAGTTTATAAAGTGATCTTTTAACAACAAGACTGCTCCAAAGACCCAGGGTCTCTTAATATTCCAGCTGAATATTAGAGGTTGACTTAAAATGAGGGCAGAAACGCAAAGAGTGGTCAACACATTGATTTGCCTGCCAAATATAGTTTTACCATCATAAATCTCAGGCTGACAACTGCACAAAGCTTTCTTCACCCAAACACTGCCAAGCAAGGGCGTTTATTCACTGATTCGCTGATAGTCTCCATGACAACTGATGCCACAATTAGACAAGTACAATCCCACTTTCAAACAAGCACATAATTCATTAATTCAGCAAGACTTTGTTGACGACATATTATGAGAAAAATATTTAATACTATTTGGAGACTGATATATTTGCCTCTTATCTAGAGTAAAACAAATTATAAGAAATGATTAAAACAATCATTTAATTAGATTAAAGTAAGTTTGACAAGAATCTCTGAATTTAAGTGTTTTTAATAATTTCATAGGTGTTTCATTCTGTAAACTCAATGACTATTGAGTTAATCTTCAAGTTATTTTCCTATGGGCCCTTTTTAAAAGGCTGGAAAGAATGTGAGTCTAATTTCCACACACTAAATAAGATAACAACAAATATTTCTTTGACACTTGAGAGAAAATAGTTTTACTCAATGTTGAGTGATTTTATTAAATTTAATAGATATTCATCTGTAGAGACTCTAATGAAAATTGCCAAAGAAGTCATTTGCTTATTCTTTGTCTACATAGATACCACATTTACCAGAAATGTTTCTTAAGAAAGACTGACCATATAGATTCAGAATCTAAGTGCTAATAAAGTAGATTTTAATGAAGAGTCCTATACAAACAAAATTGTATTTATGAACTTTTATTCAATTTCAATATGCCAGTTTTAGCAAATAACTAACTGGAATGTTGACATTCCTAAATTGTCAGTTGTCTCTATTGAGCCCTAATGGGTACCTGATAATGAAGTTAATGAATCTAAGTCTTATACATACTTTTGTGTTTCCATTTCTTCATATTTGTAAAACACTCAACACAAAGTTTAAAATGCTGCACACCAAATAATTACTTTACAGATATGGTTTAAAGAAGTTGGGATATATATCAGTCAAGTGGAAGACCCAATACTATCATGGACTACTGGACTCTTTTAGAATATTTTGCTGAGTTAACACCTATAATATTCAAATGATGGAATTAAACAAAAAAGGGATACAGATGAATGTCCATTTTGTATCTGTGTATATAAATATATATATTTACTTTTTTTGCTGGACAAAATACTTGGAAGCCCTGACTCAAAGGAGAACAACATACAGGCTCATAGTTTGTGAGGTTTCAATCCAAGTTCAGCTGACTCCAAGGCAGAAACATGGCAGAAGGATTTGGGAAAGGAAAGTTGCTTACCTGTCACAGCTAGAAGACAGAGCAAGGTGGAAAGAGCCAGAAAAAGAAGGGACCAGGGACCCAATGTTGTTCCCAAGGTTATGGCTCCATGTCCCTTTTCCTCCAATGGCCCATTCAGCTGTCAACTGCCCAATGAATTAGCCAACTGAGGAGGTCAGTATCTCACAATCCAGTCATCTCTGCAGGAATCTTTTAATCTAGCCAGGTTAGCAAAAAAGATTAACTATCACACATAAATCAGTGCCCATCAGAATGCGTGTGACTATATGTATATCATTTGTGCGCAAAATAAAAAAATATGTAAGGATACACAGCCAAATATTTATTGTTGATTATTTCAGTGTAGTGGTAATAGGACTGTGGGTATTTATTTTTTGCTTTCTTCTTTCATTTGCATTGTTTATGCTGAGAATGATACAATTCTTTTCCTAAGAGGAGTTATAATTTTATGATCAATAAAAAGGAGTGAGATGAAGTGACTAACGGGAAAGGTTGATCAATGGCACTGTTATAGTTAAGAGAAAGAATGAATGTGCTATTGTATACAATCATAGGATGAGCATAGATAAAGATATTGTACTGTATATATCAAAAAGCTAGAAGAAAGAAGGTTGAAGACTTGAGCCATCGAGAAATGAGAAATGTTTGAGGAGATGGACATGTTTAACCTGATTTACACATTATATATTTAATATACGTATTGTATGGTCACATGGTACCCTACAAATACACACAGTTTTTGGTTTTTTTTTTCCATAATTTTATTGAGAAACAAATAGCAATGAGACAGTTTCAAATCAAATTGGTAGGACAATTTCAATAATTAGCACATTGCATACTCTCTTCCTAATGGTTAATTGCTGTACAAGATGCGGACATGATATCCTATTTACAAACACTATTATGACAAATCCCTCTATTCGTTAAGAGAATGTAACTATATATCTATCCTAACCATTTTGAATACACAGATACAAAATGGACATTCATCTGTATCCCTTTTTTGTTTAATTCCATCATTTGAATATTATAGGTGTTAACTCAGCAAAATATTCTAAAAGAGTCCAGTAGTCCATGATAGTATTGGGTCTTCCACTTGACTGGCAATGTCAGAAATTGTTGACCTGGGTCCCCTACAGCTCAACATAACACCATAGCTTTACTTCTTATACTTTGTTTTTATACTTTTCTGTTGGATGGTTAAGACCAAGATAAAGCAAGACCTATGCTACAAGATTTGTAGTTTTTGGGTCTGATAAGGTCAGTCAAATCCCCTCAGGATTTATCCTGAGATCCTGTAACTCTGATTGTAGATCCTTTGTCAGTGTCAGTCATGTGGATGAGTCATGATCTGTACATCAATAGAAACATAAAGTTAAACTTTAAAAAGTACACAAAGACATGGTGTAGGGTTTGAGCCTGTGGTTATGCTATTCAAATCATGAGTATTGATGCAAGGCAAGAAAAATAAGGATTTTGGGACAGATGAAAATAAATGTTACCATTTTACTTTAGTAGTTGGCATCTTGGCCACTGTGCAGGGATGCTGATCCAGCCCATGTTGTGTATCGTAACTGTTTTTCCTGTTGCTTCTTTTATGTCAAAGCATTTCAACCATTTCACCATCCTCCACTCTTCCTAGGATTACATAGTTTTTGGAGCTCAGTCAAATGAAATAATTCTGGGCCAATTAAAAGTAATAAAAATGTTTGTGAAAACCATCTACTTTTTCCTTTTTTTTTCTAGTTATTGTCAAATTTTCAACTCAAATAATAATTAAACAACAGGAATAAAAATAGCACATGTTTTCATTGGAAACAACATATTCATTGTTTTAAGATATATTCTAAATTCCAAATAAATTCTCACATGGACATTCATTTTATAACTACAGAAAAGAAATAAAAATTTTGAAAATTTTCTTTAATATTTTTCTTGAAATAGTAACATAGTATTGAAAATCTGAAATATATGTTTAATATTTTTGAAATAAAAATATAAGGAGCTTTATAGAAGTACCAATTTTTCATCCTTGCTCTGTTTAAATCACATCTAGTATTTGTTATTTTAAAAGATCATGTAAATAAATGAAATATACTAAAAAAGGAATTCACAATAAAAATGTATGAATCAACATTTCTTTTTCTCTTTCTACTTTCATTCTTACTGTTAGGAACCAAAGGAGATAGAAAGAAATATAAGAGGTTCTGTCTTGAAGGTCATTACAATTTAATGGGGAAATAAAATATGTAAGTATAAAAAGCTGTAATACATTGGATGGAGAATACAGATGACTTTTTGTATGGACATTCAGAATAATGGTCTACCTATTTATACATATGCACATATTTACACTATCATCTTTGGTAACATTTAAAGACTATATTATTTGATCCACATATTGCCTGAACACTTATTTTTTCAAAGAATATCTTCCTAAAATAAATTTGTTGTCAATGAAAACACTTATTTGAAAACTACTTTGAAGTAGGACCACAATAATTTAAAAACTTGAACCATTCCTCTTACAAAACGGTGCTGTTTAAATGGGCCAAGTTTAGAAACAATCCCAGAATGCAAAATATTCTATCTTATTCTTTGACTCTGGGTGTAACCCAGAAGCTCATTTTAAAAAGTTGGCTCAGCCTTTAATGAGGTTGTATAAATTAACACCCATATTTACCACCACTTTAACATGCCTCCTTCCTAAGAATATCTCACATCAATTTCCCAATAGCTGGGGGGCTGTCATTATTATGAAAGTCACATCTATTGCTTTACAGTATTGGAGAATGTTTTTCTTATTTGTTTGTCTAATTTGTCCTCTACCTAAGTGTTAGCCTCTTATTTAATTAAGGTTTACTGGAAGAATCACTCCACATGATCATAAATGATTATGAAGATGAAATCCAAGCTACATCTTCTGAAATGACAAGTTCAATTTATCTATAGGCCACTGGTGCAATGCCTGGAATCAATGGATTATAGTATCTAAAATAGATAAGTTATCTTGTGTCCAACAACTCATCTAAAGTTCTCTGAAAAAAAAAATCTCTATTTTGGCTTGGATTCTCCTCAGAAGACAGAGCATCAACTAAGAGACTGAATAGAGTATGCTTTCAGAAAGAAGGGAGGCAGTTAGGGAAAAGAGACAAAGAAGAAAGGAAGGAAAGACCTCTAAAGGGTGTGTTCCTAAATGCTTAACCCCACCAGGTTCTTTCTAGGAACCACGGAGAACACACTCCAGAAAATCTTCCTGAAGGGCCCCAGAGAACACAGGCATCCATCCCCTGGTTGTAAATCCCACAGGTCAAGAATTACCCCACTGGGTGTGAACTTGGCCAGGATTTGCAGCAGGAATTTTCCTAATAGTATTTCACTCCCAAGATATCATTCAAATCTTAGAGGGAAAGGAGGGAGATGGAGTCAAAGGAGTCATAGGTTGTAAGTGTGTGAAACCAGCTATACCAGTTACTGCAGTCATCCCTGTTGTAAAAGAAGAGTGAGATGGATGAGGAGGCACACAGTGGGTCATGATACTACACTGGGTACCTTGGCCAAATCTGGCTTTTGTGATGGGCACCTGGCCCAGGCCCCACCATCCATGGAGCTTTCTTTCAGGCAGCCCCATTTATTCTGCCTAAACAAGTACATGACTATTGGGATAAAAAGCTCTTGTCTCCCTTGGACAACTGAGGTGGAGAAAATATGGACTTGGGTTCCCAGTGGCTTTTTTAGGTGGCTATGAATATTTTTCTTTGTAGCACAGAGAAACAAAGACAGATACAAAGAAAACTGTGAAGTCCCAGTGCTTGCCGCCTGGCCTTTGATGTCTGGAGCTGTTCTCCCTGCCTCCTTGCCACTGAGAGCCAACACATTCCAACTGCTAATCTGTTGCATATTTAAATAAAATTGGGTTATTCTGTATCACTTGTAAATTGTTTTAATTCTAATTTATACTCTCTTTAAAAATAAAAATAAAATGAATAAATGCAAAAAAATAATAAATTGGGTTGATTTTTGGATACTTTCAATGAGTAGTCATCAGAAGATACAGGTGATGTAGGGGATGCTCATCTATCAGAGTGGACAGATTTAGTACTTAATCTCAATCTCAATCTCCCTCTCTCTCCAAATGTTTCTATCCTTTCCTATTTTTTTTGCCTTTCCTATATTATATTTTGTTATTGAGAAGTTTTCCTGCACACACCGTCATCACTCTTTCAATTTCCTAGAGCCAACTCTCAGCTTTTCCATGTTTTTCTTTCAATTTTCCTCCATGTTTTTAAAGAATATGCACGTGACTTACTTCTTGATCTACCATTCCAGACTTGATAATTCATGGATCTTCTGGTTCTTGATATTTTGCTGCTACTTGACATTTTTCTCTCTCAAAATTTTTATGTCCTCCCTTTGAATCTTGGGTTTTCAGATTTTCTGTTTATTTGTTTTAGTGTGATTCTATTCTAGCCATTGTCCTGATGAATGAAGGCCCTTGAAATTTTCAATCTTTAACTTAAAATCTCATGCTCTTTATTTCTGCAAAGGGAATTAGAAACTGAAATTCTTGGAAAGTTCCTCTTCACAGTCCATTTTTGTGTCTTTTTTGGTATCAATTATGTGTATTATTCATAATTCTGTAATGAAGTACTTCTAAGATTTTATTTCCTCTCCATTATTTTTAAGAACTTTAAGTTATTTCAATATCTCTTCTGGTTTCATGGATATAATTTTATATCTTACCTTTGTAACAAATGATAAAGTTAAAAAAATTCTATCCATACTCTCCACAGTACACTTTTCCTATTTGTATGTTTAGTTTATTGCTTTTGGTATGGAGCCTTTGTGAAGATACCTGGCAGTCTTTGTTGGCCTGCTCATTTGTAAGCCTGGGCAACTAAAGAGGCAAAGGGAAGTTATGTATGTATGATGTCACCTACCAACACTGCGTCTCACTGCAGAGTGTAATAGTGAAGATGGAGCCTTGGCAAAACACCAGACAGTGTCCTTAGGTTCCTGCTCTTGGTCTGGTCAAACACACGGAAGAAGAAGCTATCTCCAAGTTGTGAGGTGTACAACTGAGTGTTCACCTTCTGCTGGTGAGGGTGGTGGTCTCAACATCTCCAATTATGTAGATTACTTAATTTCTATTTGTAGGGAGAATCTCAAATTATACAGCTTCAGACACTCAGGGCTTCTGTTAGTCATGAAAATGGGACAGGTATCTCTTTCCAATGTTAAGGAAGAGGCAGATGAACTTCACAGCAAACAGGATCTCTTCTGGAGTCTGAATTCTGTACTGTTGGCAGGATGTATGGTGTTAGGAATCATAGTTAAGACTGTGCTGGGTAGGTCTGAGTTGTTCTTTCTTGTGAATATTATCTGCAGTTCTTGCTGTGGAACCAGGTAGATGGTGAAAGATACATGCCTGTGTTCCAAGAATGGTGCCACAAGGCTTCTGTGGATTTCCTTAGCCTCTTAGAGTCTGGCAGTAAATCTTATTTTGCCTAAGAATACCAGTATCAGTTTCTCTTTCTTGCAACCAAGAATCCTAAGTGGTACAAATGCTAATGCTTAAGTGGCATGGTGCCTAGTGAGAGCGTCTAGAATGCCTAAGGTCTGTCCACATAGTCATTATATGGCTTTTACACAGTCCTATTTTACCAAAACAAGGGGACCATTTATTGGCTAAAAAATTTATACAATCCCTATGCAAATTGAGTTAACAATAAAATTTAACAGAAATAATCAGGAGTAAAATCTCAGAAGTAGCTTCTGGAATTTGTTTAAATTTTGTTCAATGGGAAGTCATAAATAAAGGACTTCAATCCAAAATTTATCTTAAGCACTATTTATTTACTACAGACATTTTTATGACCTTTCCTTGGTATATCAGTGATTTGGAGGGAATGGTTACATTTTTACAATTAGTAAACACGTTTGTCCAGTAAAGCAAGAGAAACAAATACTCTACTCTGAACTCACACTCAACAGCCTACTTAATTCATTTACAGTGTGTTCAAAACATTTTCTCAAAAATCCTGGCCATTCTCTGCTCACCTTCTGTATTATATGTCTTTTTGTTCACTTTCTAGTTAAGCTCATGAAAGTGCTGAAGGTTAGCATTCTCTGAGGCAGTAGTCAGAAAAATAGCCCTTCAGCTCATATTTTCTCTTACTAACAAGGATTCTGGCTCAGAACTGGCATTAGATAGCAGGTCAGACACAATACCAGCCTTTTTCTTGATGCCCATTCTCTATTATACTGAGTAAGAAAAGGCATTAACTAGTAACTCCTTCTCTATTTTGTTCCATTTTGCCTTAATTGGACCTCACTTACACAAATTCTAGTTTTGATTGAAACTCTGACTCAGTAGCAGCAAAGCACAACCAACTGAAGGCCTCTTCTGTGTGCTAACTGGACTAGCCTGGGATTCTAACTAATTTTGTCTTAGCCACACTTGTCTCATTTTTAAAAATAGAAAATGATACTTTTTTTCCTTCCTCAAAAGGTGGCTGTAAGGCTCCCATGAGAGAATTGTGTATGTGACAGCACTTCATAAATTGAGAACCACCTCTTTCATGAGGCTGATATTCATAGAGGCATAGACAATATTGTGTGTGTAAGGCCACACTTGCCTGTTAGCAATTCAGCGATTCCCACAAAAGCAAATGTTTACATGAGAAAATGTTCATCCTCACCAAGTATAAAAGAGATGTAATTTCAAACAACAAAGAGATACCATTGTTTACTTATTAAAAGAAATGTTTAGAAAATAAGGTTATCCAGCAGCAGTAAGATTGGGTGGAAATGGGGACTCATTGAATGCAGGTAAGATGGTAATAATAGTTGTGTCAAATAACTGACAGTATGCTGCTGTTGAGTGTTCCAACATTTCATGCCTTTCTTCCACTCATTTAATTTACCAGGGATCACTACAAATGCTTTGCAGTGTGATTATTTGTGATAGCCATAGAATGAAAACAAACTAAATGGCTAGAAATAAGAGGATGGCTTAGCAATTTTTATTACATCGATACACTGAAAATATGCACAATCATGCCATTAAAGTATGCTTTTAGAAATTTTCTAAAGCTAGCAAAATGATTTAGATATATATATATATATTTTATAATATTATATATTAAATATAGTACATATGTGGGTATGTGTATGTTATAAATTAACAAAAGAGAGCAAGATATTGCATTTGTATATGATGTATATTTAAAGTGTGCCAAAAATAACTTTATTTAGAGCTAGTACACCTAAAAATACAGACAGACATCTCTGGATATTGGCATTATTAGACCTTAATTTTCTATTTTCCTGTACCTTTCATATTTTCTATATTAAGTGCATATTCATGTAAGTGTTTGTATGTGGTCAGAAACATGGAAATACCCGGCAGGATCATGACATGTAATCAGAGTAAGATGACATTGCTTTAAATATCATATTACTCTGGCTTTTGTCTTAAATCTTAAGAATATCAATGGTAAAGACTCTTTGAGATATACATATGTCCAATTCTTGCACACAGTTAGCTTTACTCCTGACTGCCCATTACTCCACATACTCCAAGTACATGCAGAGCTTTTGTGCTGGTGTTCAGCTTCATGACAGTCCAAAGAATCTTGTTTTCATGGAAGTCTTGGGAAATGTCATGCCTCTTGAAGAGTGTGTCTGGAAAGGTTCCTAGTTTACGCATCATTGTATCTGGTTTCTATGACAGAGGGTACAGTCTAACCGCAAACTCAGGAAGCCCTCTGCTTTCTTGCTTCCCCATGGGAAGAGGTCTACCTAAGAGCCATGGGTGGTTTTAGGAGATCACACCGTTATAGTTTGGTCCCTTAATGTAAGTTGTCCCCTTTAGTCCTACTGTACCACTCCTTGGGGAACAACGCCTGCTAGTTATCCTAACTGGCAAGACATCACAGGCAGAGGAAAGAGAAAGTGAGACAGAGACAGAGGCAGAAGGAAAGCAGGCACAGAAAAAGCCTTTTATCTAGTTGTGACATATGTAAACTAGTACTCCAGAATGAGTGCTTCATGATATTCATTGTTTGATATTCACACAATTTTGCTAAACTCAGTGCTATGTATTTTATGTTTTCTACTTTAGGATGTAAGTGGAATAGAAATGTGTCAGCATGTCTTCCAAAAATATACAGATTACATTTAAATTATTTTTGGTCTATTTTATAGAAAATACACATTATAAAAAGTGGCACATTCATTATAGTTAGAATATCTCTAAGAAATCAGTTTTTATGGTGAAACAGTTATAAGAAGATTATTAAGAATGGAGACTTTAGGTTTAGTATTAATAACCAATAACAATTCTTTACAAATCTTAACACTGGAACATAAGCAAAATGGATACAAGATCTCTTCTTCTTCTTCTTGAAGCTTACATATTTCCATAATAGTTTTGCCAGCAAAGGGCTGGTGGTGCCAAAAGAGCAAGCTCCATCTCTCAGCTCTGAGAGAGCAAAGCCTGAACACCTGACTGGGCCTGACAGCAGTGACCAAGCTGGAGGAGCTGCAAGTACAAAAAAAATGTTTGCACTTTGGGTAGACAATGGAATTTCGGTAGAAATGAGGTCTTTAAGGAAATTTCAGTAGGGAAGTTGGGTCACATGAAATGCACGTGATAAAACAGAATAAAACAAATGGGGCCAATCATGTGGGACTAATTTGTACAATTTTCAGCTTTAAGAAAGAAGGAGAATTAAGAAATATTCAAAGCAGATAGCTAAATGTTGGTTGGAATAAAAACTAGATGATGGAGCTGGTGGAGAGTAAAAAAAAAATTATGTACATTTCTAAGTGAATTTAAAATGCAAAATAGGAAAGAAAGCATAAAAGGACTTTGGGCACTAACGCATTAAATTCTGGTCCAAATGTTTAAAGTAAGAGTTGCAGGAAATTGTAAGCCATATTGTGGAACTTCTGACCTAAAGATAGAAAAGATAATTTAAGTATAACTTACACCATTGAAGACAACCACTATAAAAAAGTACTGTACTGTTGAATGATAAAAGGTAGTTGCAATACAAAACATATTGAATGATTCTATCTTTAAGGACCTGTAAGTTATGCAATTATAGGGGATGCAGAGAAAATTATTTACAGAGATTTCCAATGAGAATGAGTAATATTTCCATGAGTCTCATTTGCTTTATCCCCACCATAGACCACTTTGGATTATTAAATTGCATTAATTCTAAGATATATTTTCCTACAGTTCTCAAAGTTAGGATTGGCATTAAATTATGGTTGACAGTGGCATATAAAATAGCAGTGTAGGATGTAATCAAGGTATCTGAGAATCAACAAAATATGATTTTAAAGTCTCAAGCAAAATCTTAGGAAACTCACACAATTCCACTTCTCTGACATTCAATGCCCTTAGAAAATAATCTGGTACTGGCATTTCTCAGCTTTTATCTCATTATAAGAAATATGAAAAATATTCAGAAACAAAGGAAAAATTCAGTTTCCCTGTTGGCTGACTATGAATCATGCCAAATTTACACTAGAAAGCATCTGAATTATTTCACTTCTCATTTTAATGGTTGACGCATTAGGCATCAGAAACCAAAATCTGGAAGGGATCCACACTCAATCTCAGCAGAGATATTGGAATATTTAAAAATTCTTATTTGTAAAGATATTACAGAGTGAATTATTAAAGATGAAATTTTCCAAACCTAAATCAGCCCCCACAAGCAAGATGATCTTTATTGCAGGTTTCGGATCAGAAGCAGAGTGCGCTCCATACGGCTAGCTGCATCGTGGATCTGGGCAGTTCTGTTCGGCACCAGCTAAAGCGTCTACAGGGTCTGGGATATGCAATATTGTTAGATGAAATTATGAATAATTCCTGGGATATTCTTAATGAATAATTTCTTTCCCCCTCCTATGTGCCATTATGGCCTAGACCCTGAAGAAATTTCTAATAAAAGTATATTACATTCCCTTTTCTTCATTAGTAACTACAATATGTATGTCACTGATGTCAGGGGAGTACCGTATAAACTTACAACCAGGTATATGGTGCAGAATATCACAACAGTAGCACTAAAAACAGCACACACAAATTTAGTAATGTGATTTTTTTATGCTATAAACCATGAAATTATGGAATTTCCTATAGTTCTGACATATTATTTCTCCTCTTAAATCATTATAATCACCAGACCCATCTCAGGCCTCAATCTTTAAATGATAATGGAAGCAGAATCACAGTATAATCAAGGAAGCTCTCAAGATTCATTTTCAGAAAAATATGATGCTCACCCTCACTAAGTAGAATTCTTCATTAATTAATAGTGTCATTGATGGCATTATGCTACCCACCACCAAGTTTCTCACAATTTTACTTTATGCTGCCGTAAAAATCAGAATCTGTGGAAAGAAATTATATGGATAATACTAAAATTATAGTCAGATAGAAACAATGATCTCAAGAGGCTGCTCAAAAATTCCTCCAACCTTGTTTCCAGGGAAAGATTAATCCTCCTCAGATCATAGGCATGGGCTGAACTTTGCCCTCTGGCCTTTCACCTCGTACTGCCATGAAGAGGTGGTGGGAGGAACACATACCGTAGACTTCGCAAGAGGCAAACTGGATGGTCATAATCTTTTTTCCATGTGCTCCCAGAATGAAAATCTTAGTCTTGGTTGCCAGTCAGCTCTCTTCCCAACTATAGCCTAACACCAGCAAAATGATTGGTGTGGTGCTTCTCCACTAAGAAGCTAGAGAGCAAGCCTGAAATGTAAGTGGCTAGAAGAGTGACATCTGGCAATTGAAAGCACACAATAAGTATATGGTAACTTAGTAATTTTTAGGGATTGCAAACATTACATACATATTATATACATAAAGATGCATAAGATATATAGACAGAGCATGTATGCAAGTAGAAGTCCTATCAATAGTCACTCCATCACATAATCCTGTCTACATAGGTGCTACTCTCAATCATGGGCATAATGTTGACTCCATATAATATACACAAAAAGTTGGTTAGATGTACATGCGATTCTATAACCTGTCTTTATTTTCACAAGGGTACCATCATTTGAAGTCAATGTACAGAAATCCACTTCATTAACTATACTGGTTATATGCTATTCTATATTATTTGTTTTTCTCCCTACATCTATTTATGAAAGTTGAGTCCACTGATGTATGATTGTAAATGGAGCTCTAATAAATAAGCTCATCTGTTACAAAGTTTATTTTTATTTCTATCGTGTCTTCATCAGCTCTCCTTTTGTTTCATAAGTGTGTTAATACTATTTTTTTGAGGAAGCATTTTCTTGGGTGCTCTAGAACATAGTCATTCACAATGCAAAGAAATTCTGGTTTTGAAGTTAGACACCTATGTTGTGTTTTTTTTTTTTTAACAGGTGAATCTGGTAGCTGCTGCCTGTGTGGCCAAACCTGCTTGAACCTTGATCTCTTGGCTCATTGCATTGTGTGAGGGCTAGAAAACAAGATGGAATGAAATGAAATGTGAAAATTAGAATGTGGGAAGGGATTACCTGAGCTCCTGGCATATAGAAATGAAGAAGCAGACATTATTGATGCAATAATAAACTTGTTAGGTGGTATGATGGTACCATCATGGAACAATAATCTAGAATATAATAATTCCTTAATCTGAAAGAAAATAACCCTATCTTCCAAAAAAGAGGACATGGGGTAATAAGCATCCGTGTGAGCATACATGACACTGTGCCGTAGGCACGCAACTGGTATTATTGCAAAATGACTTCAATTCAGTTATATACTTTAAGCAAGTTCTATTTATGTCAATACGAGGTTATTGACTAAAATTGGAAGTCATTGAGAATCTGAATTTATATCTTTCAGACTTCACACTACTACTATTAATTAAAGAAAGATCATGTTTTCTTCCTTGTCAAGTTAAAAAAGGAACATTTCTTATGAAACTGAAAAATTATAAATATTAATAAAATAAAATGATTGTTGATAACAGCTTTATTGAGAAATTATTCATAAAGTGCACAATGCATTCATCAAATTATTATGTATTAAAATGTTTCTGTTGACTGTTAATGACTATATAATAATGCTAATATATATGAATATATATAAATATTACATACATTTACTGGACTGCCTACTATGTGGAAGAAGGAAATTATAAAGAATTATTTGGAATTATATAGAACATTAGGAATTACTTCATTCTAGATTATTGCTCAGTGATGGCATTATCATGTCACCTAACAAGTCCTTTGGCAGCAGCAGTTGCATCAGTAATGTGCACTGCTTCATTTCATGTGCCAGGCACTCAGGTAATCCCTTCCCACATTCTAATTTTCACATTGCATTTCATTCTCTCATTTTCTAATCCTCACACAAGCCTATTATGTGGTAAGCCTTGACCTGGGTCTTGGAATTAGGATTAAATGCTATAAATTGGTGGTTGTCAACTTTGGCAACATGGGCATTAGGGCTAACACATTTTTTGTTGTGGGGAAGACCACCCTGTGCACTGCAGGTGCCCAACAAAAGTCCCACTCTCCTAACCGACTTTCTCATCATCAAGACACAACACCAACACCCACTTCTTGAAGGAGAAGATATTTAATTTGTTCTGAGATTCAGTCCGTAGTCAGCTGGCTCCAGCAAAGCATTGTGGTTGCAGAGTGCAGCAAGCAGTGCTGCTTACTTATTGGTGGTCAGGGGAACGGGCCAGAGCAGAGGGAGCTGAGGATCAGATTTCAGCCCCAAGGCCACACCTCCATGACACACCGGACAGACATCAGTGTGCTGTGCCAAATCCTCCATGGTGGGTCCCAAGGCCAAGCAAGTGGAAGCTCCATCCTGACCACCATGTCCAGCTTCTCTTATGTAGATGCAAACAACTCCATTTGCCTTAGTTGTGAGAGCATGGGGCTGTCTCTGGACATTTCCAGTGCCCAAAATTAAAATCGTTCCATTGAAAGCCCTTGCTCTACACCATGCAGTTATCCTGCATCCATCATTGAGGGGAATTGGTTATGATAACATCTTATCTGCACACACATCATTGCACCCATCACGGCCCCAAGTACAGACTTGGACCCAGTGCATGGATGCTTACCTATTTGTGGACTCAAATGGTGCTTCGCTTTTATAGTCAGTGCTTTATCAGGGGTTCAAGTTATTGCTTCTATTGTACAACCCAAAGCACATGTGTCAGCCAACATACTTAAAGCCCATAGTAATCTCAGAAGTGAGAAAAAATAAAATTCTTAATTTGTACAGTTTGTGCTATAGTCCACACCAGTGAATTCATTTATCAACTTAGCTTTTACACAGATGTATGAAGATTCACCTGCGGAGCTGCTCTGGTCAGTTTTTATAAAAAAGAAACAACAACCAAGTCAATAATTCAACAAATAAAAACTGCTTCATTGGAATAAATGTTCTCATCCATATGTTGTGTGGCATGGATTGATGCTTGCCTGCTGGCATTGTTTGGACAACTCAAAATTTAAGGCACTTCACGTGGCCTTTGTAATGTCCTGCCTGGTTCTGGTTTCCTAAGTAGAAGTTTTTCCTCCCACAGGGTTGGGACCCTGGTTTGCAAGACCCTCTACGTCCCTTATTCTCTACTTCTGTCTAAATTGTGATTCAGATACATCTTTCTCCTCTGACTGCTGTCAAATGTGTAGAATGTGACCAAAAGTGGTGGCTCCATCCCTCTTTAGCTTAAGGCTGCATGACGAATGACAAGAAAGAACTCCATTTAAATTGTGGCCAAGGAAATCTATTTTATTCATATGAGTTAGTCGGAAATGTCCCTGGTGGAATTTAGTACAACTGGTGAGCAGTCGGATCATCCCATATCCAACATGCAGGATTCCCACTTGACATCCTTGATAATAATTCCTATCTGGAAATTACACAAGAACTATAATGAGGCGTCATTACCTAAAAGCTACTCTCCTAAATGATTGCATTAGTGAGGTGTAAATCAATAAACTGTGATTAATGAGGTTACATTTCATTTGTGTTAATTCAGTGGTACTCAATAAAATAAACATCTGTTGCTTATGATAGTTAAAATAGAAACAGTCCTGAAATACGTTTATTTTTCTTTTTAAAACTTTTCTTTTAAAATGTGTTCAGTTATTTTGGCTTTTTGCTATAATTATTCAAAGAAACAAGGCATTATGATTATTGTAATGTAGGTTCATGTAGTATTGAGATCATGTAGTGCTCATGTGGTAGGCAACATCTTCAGAGGTCATGGTAATCACAGAAGTAAGAAGAAGTAAATGATCATCGCAGTCAGAGAAGCAAAATCATTAGAACGACCAGGCTTATTGGCACTTGCTATGTGTCAGACACTATACAAAGAGCTCACTTGCATTACATCTTTTAACTTACAACAGCCATATGAAAATGTGAACGGGACTCAAGTGCAGCCATTAAGAAAAAGAAGATTAAATTGAAACCACAAGGCAATAATCTGACCTGTCACTATAGGTAAAATAGAAGACACAGGCAATAGCCACTATTGGTGACAGTATAAAGCAACTAGGACTCCCTAAGGACTAATTTGTTAAATCACACAACAAGTGTTTGGCAAGTGTTCTAAAGTTGAAAACGTTCATATTATAATGAATTATTACTTCTTTAGTATATACCCAATGAAATGTGTACATATATTTATTAAAACAATATTAAAGTTTATGGCAAAATATTTAAAATAATTCAAACCCAGAAACTAAACAAATAGCTACTAATAATAGACCAGATAATGAATTATGATATATTCACTAAAGGGAATATTACTAATAACTATATTAGACAAATTCTAAGTATATGAAACTCAATGCATGAGCCTCTCAAACATGATATTGAGAGAAGTAAGACAAATTTAAGGGTCCATATAGTATGATTTTACATATATATAAAGTAAAAGTTATGCTGATCTATCAGGCTTGAAGTGAGCAGAGCATTAGACACTGCTGAGATAATATTGATCAGAGAGATTAGGAAGATAATTAAAAGATAATTAGGAACCCCTAGATCATGGGTTCCTGATCTAGGTGCTGTGCACATGAATGTTTTCACTTTGTAGAAGTCTTCATGAAACTGTTTATTTATGAACGATGCATGTTTCTGTGTGTGCTATGCTTTGTGAAGGCATTCTATAAGATTTGTTTAAAGATATGAGACACTATTATTTTCCTCTGATTTATAGACACAGAAATAGAGAACTGATGAAGTTAAGTACCTTGCTAAGGACATGAAGAGAGAATTTGAAATTTGGTAGTTTGTCTACAAATCTCAGTTTTACTCTGGCCACTCAGGACATGAGACAAAACAGGTTCAGTTTTGTTCCTTTTCAATGTTCATTTCTTGGCCTTCATTACCCAGAATGAAGGCATGGGGAGAAGTGAGCAGGTTCACTCAGGACCTGCCAGGCTGAGTCTTATTTTTCCTACTTGGTAAAACCTGGAAAAAAGATCTGACTGGCCATAAGGGATGGCACCGAGACCTGGGGCACCACTGTGGTTTTACACTGGCACATGGTGTGCTCACTTGTAAGCAATGCACTGCCCTGCAGGTCTGATCCCGAGGTAGAACTGAAAGTACACAAGCAGAGTTGACTGGCCTGGGTCATGGGATAAAGAGGTCCGGAAGTGGAAGGTCTTTTCATGAGATGTGCAGAACAGAAGTTGAGCAGCAAGATGGCGCCTCCAGAAACCAACACATAGATGGAAGAGGAGGAAAGTAAGGCGGGATCCCTAAGAGTGCTGCTGGAGGAAAGTGTGGCAGGCGTTTTACTGAGAATCATGCTTCTTTAAATGAAGCGTAAGCATGTGACAAATGCCATATTATTTTATTTTAATGGAACAGTCATAAGTGATGGTGTTTGGCGATAGCATGCATCAAGGTTCATTGAAAATATAGATGGTGGGATTTACTTGTAATGGTCCCTGTCTGAAGAGGATCTCACAGATCCGAGTGCATTTGAAAACCCAGTTTAGACAGTGCTGATGCAGCATCAGTGCTTTGGTTGCCACAGGGTTAGTGAGGAGCTCCCTAAAAGAACATGGCTAAAATAGGCAGAATCACCTGTTACGGGGATCTGAAGTGATGGGGCAAGAGAACAGTGAAGTGATAGAGGAAGTTAATTCATTTCATAAGTAACTGTCTTTCAGGTTAAAATTTATTATAGTTTTAAAATGCTTTACAAATGTGACTCTGGTTTAAAATATGAGAAAACCAAAAACTCAAGGAAAAAATAAAATAAATCTTTAGTAATCCAAGCTATGCAAACCAAACTCACTTCTTAAGTACAATACATACATATACATAATTTCTTAACCTTCACTCCAGGGCTTCTTTTTTATATGTATTTTTTATCTTTAATTTATTTGGTACAGGGTCTCCTTACACAGCTTAGACTCATAGTGATCCTCCTGTCTCAACCTCCCCAGTACTGGGGTAACAGGCACCTACCACATGGCATGCCCAGAGTGGGGCCTGCACAACATGTGACGTCAAGGATTAAACCAGAGTCCTTGTGCTTTTCTGGCAGATGCTTAAACTACTGCGCTATCTCCTCAGCACTGTGCTCCTGGGCTTCTAAATATTTTAGTGTGATGGGTAACCTGGAGTTAACTGAGTAAATAATTTGAATTGAATATTGATATATACTTATAGTTGGAATAAATGATAGCAATACCTATGGCATAGAATTTAAAAGTGCACCATGAGAAAATTTCTTGTATCTTGAGCATATAGATCAGTAGAAAATACCACTCTTCTCTTGGTGGACTGCTAATGATCACTGTATGGTTATTTCTATACTCTAGAAAATTAGTATCTAATTGAAATTTTAATCTAACTTGATCCAATATAATTATTCCAATAAAAAAATCAGAAGTGTTAATGTGTTTTAGAGAATTCTGCCCTTCCTGACTAAAGTTACTAATTAGATATAGTAGTTGTTATTGTATAATTAAATTTCAGTCTGAATTATTAACATATTTGTTAATGGCTTCTAATTTTGCATAACCAAAGAATTCATATGCTTTCACAAATTATTTAGAGGAAAACAGAAACATCTGTTCATTTGTAACAACATGAATAGTATGAGGATACATACTGGGCCTGCCCTGCCGGCCCTGCCCCTGGGACACGCTGAGATGGCAACTGAGACTGGGCATGGTAGTGTGCACCTGTAATCCCAGCTCTGGGGAGGCTGTAAACAGGCAGATCACTACAAATCTGATCTAGTAGTGAGAACTTGAACATCCTGTAGACCCTTCCTTTAAAAAAATACAAAAAAAGAGGATACATACTAAAATTAAAAAAAATTCTCTCATATGGCTTAGACTTCAAGTTTCTCAAAAATCTACTACTGTAAACTTCTGCTTTGAATAGGACAGAGTGGTTTCCTACAGCTGAATTATTTCTACTGACAATTAATCAAGGTTTAGCAAATTATAAAAGTCTGGGACACTGAGATGCAAGAGGGAGGAGACAGGAAGGAGGCAAGTTGGTGAGCTGTGTGCCTCCATGGCAAAGCACATGCTTCCGTGCTTCACAGCCTGGGGCCCTGGCTGTGGGCCTCAGCAGCAGACAGGAGGAGGAGGCGGGCTGAGCGAGAGGGAAGTGTGTGTGGGGCTGTAATCCACAGGTCTGTGGATTTGGTAGACAGAGTTTCTGGAGAAGAAGGCTGAAACCACATGAGCAAGAGGTAAGAACCAAAGAAGCAGGAAGGATGACACCCACCACAAGAGACTGGTACCCGCTATTGCCTGGAGCAAGTACCGATTCTCCATCTCCCTGGAGCTGAAAATCTGGACATGTGTTCATGAGGGATAAGGAAACCAGTTGATATTTTTAGTATTTGTGTAGTCCAATAAGTGTAGTTGAAAGCTTAGAAAACCTTACTATGTGGCCTAAATGTATATTTTAAGTTTTGAAGATACCATAGCTAAAGTTCAAAGACTGCAGAAGGAAAAACTTTGAAGGGCCAATTTGAACTTTTCAGATGGAAAAAGTGATGGGAAAGCTACAGCCCAGCTCTGTCTGGCTCACCACTGGCTTCATGCAGCCATCAGCCACTCCCTTGACCCACTGAAATAGAGGAAAGGAGATCTTGCTTCTGTAGAACTTAATATTGTTTGAAACCTGTATACTTTTTAAATAATATTCATTTTTAAATAATGCAAAATAGTAAAAAAAACACATTCAAAACAATACAAAATTTCACTAAAGAAAGAAGTAGGAAATCAACAATGGTTGCTGTATTATGTAATGAATTATAAAGGGTCAAAACTATGCACAGAAGAATGCTGAGGAAAAGCCACAACTAAGAGAAAGAGACAGTAGAGGCAAACACGTGGATAATTCAGTAATCGACATTAGTCAGCAGTCTAAAACTAGTGATGATTGTTGTGTTCAGAGAAATACACAAAAAGATGTCTAAAGCAAGGAAATTCTCAAAAGTATATTTGAATCTATAAAGTATGATATAAGTGGAATTTCATACTAAAAAGCATCATATCTGAGTTTCAGAACTCAGATACATTTGACAGCATATTGAACAAAGTGGAAGACAAAATTAGGAAAGTAAAAATGGGCCCATAGAGACACCTGAACTGAACTAGAGTAGGCAAGAGATAGAAGAGCAGAGGAGACCTGTACCTAGGTCAAAGCTCTGTCAGAAGTGGAACTCTCAGAAGGAAGTCAAAAGAAAGGCTCACAAACAGAAGATGCCAGCTACCGTGGTTTAGGTAATGTCTTCCCAGTGACCTGCAGGTCAGAGGCTGGGTCTCAAGGTGGTGCTTCTGGGAGGTGGCTGAAACATAAGGATGTGTGGGGCCCAGTGGGCGGTCAACATTCCTCAGGGTGCAAGGTATTTCAGATGAAATCTCTTGGCAGTTCTTAGAAGCCTTTAGTTCCTACAGTGAGAAGGTTGCTATAAAAGAGTAAGCCCCAGCCATTTTAGCTTCCTCTTTGCCTCAGACTGAACTGCCAATTTGGACACATGATCCTGCCATGATGTGCCACCATTCCTGCCTATAGCAGGAACCAAGCCAAGGAGACCACTTGATCTTGGATCTGAATCTCCAAAACTATGAGCTAAATAAAACTTTTCTCCTTATAATGTTACTTGCCTTTGGTATTTCATTATCAAAATGCAAAGCTAATAAATACACTAATGCATGTATTCTAAAAGCTTACAGAACTTTAAAAATTTTGTAAAAGAAAATCCAATAGATTGAAGCCAGACAAGGACAGGATCATCCTTTAGCCAGCTTTGTATATTGTGAGACTGGGGCACAGAGTACTGAAAAAAATGCTTCATAAATCTTTGGTGAAATAATTATTTCCTGCATAGCCTCCCACGACCACCACTATTTTGGCATCTGTTTCTGTAGAAATTTCACAACATGATTAAACCTGTGAATCAATTACTTCCTAAAACTGTGGAACATATTTATGAAAAGAGACTTTAGGAATAGGAATCCTCTAGTGAAATAGTGTTATGCTGAACTTTGCTGGCTCCCAGGGCTTTGATTTTGCTGCATTGAAGAGGGCCATGATGGGAAAGGCACTGGGTAGCTGGCTCGGGGCAGCCATCCTTCTTTACACAGGCACCCTGCTTTTATCTGTTTCACTGTTTGCACACACATTTCACTTGAAAATAGTATTCTTCAGATAAAAAAGTGACTGTGGAATTATGAATGTGCTGCTGCTCCCTCCCCTTGTACTACAGACAATATAATCAAGGCCTGAAGACATAATATGACCTTCTCAAGGTTATATTGCTAATTAATGGCAGAACAGGGACCAGACAAAATGTCTTGAATTTGGGTTCATGATCTTTTCTAATACACCATACTGCTCCTCCTCATCTAAGAATTTATGCAAAAACGAGGTAATTTTTCCAACATAATCATTAAGAACATGATGCTTTTCACCACATTATTTGAATATTTGTTCAGAACTGTAAACCCGTTACCTTGCTCTTACTGCAAATATGATACGATTGTCATATTCGCTTCCACCCTTTTTCTCTGTCTCTGTAATCTCTACCGCTCTTTCCCCCTTCTTTATCCCATCGTTGCTTGAATGCTTCACACATAAGCTTGTACCAACAAAGTATGATTATGTCTTTCTTAGTTCATGGTCTCATCTCCTGATCTCAGTTTTAGGTTCAAGTCTAGCTCAAGATCCATCTACTCTAAACATCTGTTGAATAGCACTGTGGGGTGGTCATTTGCTACTTAAAATTCCCCAGTAGTTAACACACATTTTTATAATTACCTTCATGTTGTTTTAAAACTAGCATCTTCATTTTAAATCAAAGAGACCCATTAAATACTTGTACAAAACTCAAAATATATGAAAGGGAGCAGAGCAATAAGTGAGCTATCATGTCAGCTCTGTCCTGCAGACTGCAAATTCCTCCCATAGGAGATGGTCACTTTTCTTCAATGTACCCATAATAAACACACCTGTTGGTATACAAACACACATTATATTGTTTCTACCCACATAGGAGTATACTGTAACACCTTTCTGCATCTTGCTGTTTTCACTTAACAATATTCTTAGACACAATCCCTCACTTATAGTTTCTTTGGTCTAATGGTTGCATAGTATTCTACTGCAGGAATGTGCTAACAATTATACTTTTTTCAGTTAGCTTCTATTAACTGACATTTATTTCTAATGTTTTCCTATAGCAAACAGTGCTGCAATCAGTAATCTGAAGTTTTTCTATATTTGAAAATGGCATAAAAATGAAATTATGTTCATTTTGTGATAGATATTACTAAGTTGTTATCTATTTTTTAGTTTTTTATTTTTGTATTTAGGACAGGGTCTACAGGGCCTACAGGGTCTCACTGCGTAGATTGGACTCCTACTGATCTTCCTGTTTATAGCCTCCCAAATGCTGGGACTATAGGCACGCTCCACCATGCCCAGTCTCAATTGCAGTCTCAGCCTGCCCCTGGGGTGGGGCCAGCACAGCAAACCCAGAGAACAAACTCCCAGCTCCTGCATCTGCCTAGGCAGGAGCTTTAATCCACTGAGCTATTTGGCCAGCCCTAAATTGTTATCTAAATCATGCTTCCACTCTTAAAATGTTTAGGACAATTTATACTTAAATGATTGTGAACGCATCACTTACAAATTTTTTTATGCAACACGAGAAAAAAAAAAGCATCACATTGATTTGCGTTTATCTGATGATAATATTATAAGATGAATATTTTTTCAAATGTATAAGTGATGATGGTATTTTCTTTTTGTTTTGTCCATTTTCCTGTTATTTTATAATGAGTTTTCTTGATTGCATGATTATTATAGCTATAACAAATAACCCTTTATTGTGAGAGGAATAGGAAAAATATTTCCCAATTTGTGGCTTGTGTTTTGTTTTATGACATTACTTTGCCACATGAGGTTTTTTCATGTTTATGAAATAGAATTTTATCATATTGAACATGGCCTATGAGCTTCTGGCCTTATGTAGAAAGGCCTTCCAATCTTTAAGTATGTTTAAAAGGGTTTGGTTTGATATTTCAATGATTTCATTTTGCCAACTTTTCTTTGATCAGGCTGGAATTTGCTATAAGCTAAGAGGCTGTGAGACAGCTTTGTTTTTTCAAGATATTACACCTAATTTTAAGATACCCTTCCCTTATTTGTGCTGTTGGAGATCAAACTAAGGGTCTCACACATGGTAAGCAAGTGCTCTATTACTAAATTACACCCCAAATGCTTTCCTTGCTACCATGACTTTTCTACTAGTTGTAACTTGAGATCGTAGTCTTATTTTCTTTATAATTTCCAGGTGCTAAGCATAAAGTTGCTCCTCAATAAATATGTACTGAACTATAAGAAAACTGACTATATTGTATATCAATGATCAGCTTTCATAAAGCATGTGAGCATGAAGTCAATTTAACCTTATATCCTTCCTTTATTCAAGCTCAAATGAGTAATCTAATTGATTCAATTTCTTTTTTCCTCTCTTGCTAATGTTGCTGGAATACCTATTTTCATGACTATATTACGTTCTTCAACATACTCGTATTTATTGATATTTGTAAGTTTTCATCAGTATTCTATATTTTTAACCGAGAACATTGTATGCCACTGTCCATAATTTGTAAAATTACTCAGAAAAGGAAAATTCCTTCTAAAATACAGTAAATCCTGTAAATTTTCCTAGAAAACATTTGAAGCTCTTTTGTGTTTCCATGCTTCTGTTACTTCCTTCAGCATCTTCTCCAGTATACATATGCAAACCTGGGTTTTAAAATCATATTTTGTAATTATTGAAGCTATCCTATTAATCAGTTTTGAAACTGTTTCATTGTTATTTGTTTCTAAATAAAATAAAATAAATCACATTTTAAAAACTTTAGGCAGTTGATGAAAGTAAGGAAATAGTGATAAAATGATATCATAATTAAAAAATGATTTCAGGAGTTAACAAGAGACAAGAGTGACCGTAAGTTACTAAAGTCCCTGGGCAGCAGACCCAACACCCATCAATATTTTATGCATGTTTTATTTTCCTATTTATTCTGCCGTTCAATAAAAATTACATGTTGCCATGGAAACATGAAAAAAATCACAGATACCTGTTCTACTTAGAGGTATGGCATTTCATTTTCTTAATGAAACACACATATCATAGGAGCTTAAGCCCTGAATTTAGTCATAACTTTTGCAAAGAAAAATTGTTATAGAGCAATCAGTTAGTTACTTTTGGTATTTGTACTGATTTAGCAAAGGTCCTAGCTAGATGTAATACATTTTTTACAAAAAAAAAACATGAAAAGCATAAATCAAGAACAAGGTAAGTAACATCTCTATCTTGCTTAAAGTAGAAAGATATTCTTTTACACTTTTAAAAATAGTATCCAGGGTAAGGCCCACCTGTGGGTAACATAAGATTCTTATAAAAATAAAAAGAGAGATGCTTCACTTTCTACTGCAGAGGGGACAGAAGGGTGACCTCGTGAAACACAAATCCCCCCTCCCATCCCCAGGCAGCCAGGTTGGGACTGTTCTGTGTTTTCAGAATCCATTCCAAGGGGACAAAAAACTCCACACCGAGGTTTCCTGGTGCTCACCATCAGTGCAAACATTACCTAGTGATGTCTGTGCAAGTGTCAGAGAGGTGGAGAAATCCTTCAAATCTGTTAAATGTGGAATAAAGAGGAGAATAACTTGAATTAAATTCCTGTCCCCACTTGAAATAGACTCTGACTGTGCCTCTGTACCTGGCCCTGATTTTTGCATGAAAATATTCCTTTTGTGCCTATCTGGTGCTAGCCTTCAAAAAGGAATAGGGTTTAAAAAGCAGGAAATAATGTGAGATTTTAGGCAAACAGTTCAATATTCTTTTAGAATGCTCTCTGTATTCAAAAGCACTTTGATTTATATCTTTAGGAGTCTTTGAAACTCTACCTCTTTTAAAAGACCATCCCTGATTTTGGGTCTTTGTTCCTTTATGAGCTTTGTCCCTGATTTCTAATATAGAGACCCGAGAAGCATGTTGTTAAAGGAAAGAAAAATAATTTTTACAAAGCCTGGCAAACTGTATTAAATATGCTTTTGAAAATTAAGTTTAATATAAAGTTCGGTATAACCATCACTATTGAAAGTATTGTCTGTGCTAAATAACTCTTCCAATGAAAATATCCTTTGTTTTCCTGTAATGTAATTAAAAGTGAACCCAAAAGGGTAGCAATAAATCAAGGTGCACAAAAGCAGGAAAATATTATAATTAATATTTAACATAAGTTTTGATTGCTTTTAGAGTAAGTATTAAAAATATCAATTAGAATATATATTCAAAGTTTTCTTCCTTTCCCATTACACAGTAGAAGGGGCTATTTTTAATTTTGGATACTACAAACCAAATAATACATAGTCCCTAATTAAATAAAAGACTGCAATTGAATTCAGAGTTTCTGCTGATGTCATACATAATGAGAGCACAGCTCGAGCTACGAATGAATGGCAGCCAAACCCTGAGAATGAATTACAATGTTAGCATTCAATCAGGGACTAGGTATTGTTATTTGTAATAGATGTAAAATGATTATTATTATTTTTAAATACAGACAAAGGGAAGGAAATTTGAATTCAAAAATCTGAGGCTAGGAGGCAAAAAGATTAGAGAGTATGTGATTAAAGTGAATACACTGTATTGGAAAATGAAATGTACAAATTTACCAGCGAATAATTGGTTTATATATTATATATAGATAAATAGCTAGGTATAACCATATCCATATCTATGCGGTAATAGATGTGTGTAGAAATCCTCTAAAGATAAGAAGATTTCCAGTTTGCAGACATTTATTTTAAAATATTAAAAAGGAACTTATGATATAATGAAAGGTTAAAATGCTATGTATTTAACTTATCTAAGATTCCGCACAAAATACTTGGATTTACAGTTTCTACCAGACCATATCACAGACTCTTTTTTTCAGAACTTATTTTCAGGGGCATATTTTAATCTCTACACATGGTAAATTAAATATATAAATCCAATATGGCTAATTATCATTGTTGAGTGTTGACCATACGCTTGATTCAGCATAAGGCATGGAAAATAATGTGTTTTCTACCCTAAGGGGTTTCGAGCTAAAGTTAGACGATGGCTCATCTCTCTTCTCTTTTCCCTCTTCCTTCCTTCTTCCCACATCAGAAGATCGCTGCAGGCCTAGTGCTTGAGTGGTTCCTAGCCCTCCATCTTTCCCTCCCCAGCCTCTTGCTAACTCCCCATAGTTCCTGCTTCATTGCTATGTGGGGAAACATAGGCTATATTCAGCCTAAGCTGTACAGAGAGGTGAAACACTGTAGTAGGGTGGCCTTTAAGCTACCAGGACCGAAAGCCTGGAAGTTTCAAAAGCCAAACAAGTAGATAAGAAGTTTCAAAACCATTTCAGAAAAGTAATGTAAGAATAAGACACTGATTGATAATGATAAAGAAAAGTAATACAAGAGATAATCTCCACGAGTTCCAGTATTTCCGGGTTATAAACTTCGTAAAGTAAACAAAATGTTTCCGTAAGAACATTGCTTCTTGGTCTTCCATCACCTGTTGGGGTCACCTACCCAGAGTGAATGCTCAAACATTAGCAAAGGTTCCCAAAGGGATAAATGTTTTACTATCTCCAAGTACTGAAATTTGTGCCCTATATTTTCAAAGTTCAACGTGCAAGTAACTGTTGACAGTCCTAACTCCATACCCTGAAGCTCTTTTTGGTTGTGTGTCCTGGGATTATTTCTCAAATCTCTCTGTGCTTCAGTGTCTATAAAATGGAGACCTTACTAATGCATAACTCGAGCATGGTAAAGTTTGTTAGAAAGTAGGTTGGAGGTTAAAAGTAGTGCTCTATCTTTCTTTTTCTTTTCTTTCTGTATTTAGTACAGGGTCTACAGGGTCTCACTACATAGATCGAACTCATAGTGATCCTCCTCTTTTCAGTCTCCCAGGTGCATGCCATGACACCTAGTCTCAATTGCCACCTCAGCATGCCCCAGGGGTGGGCCTGGCATGGCTTGTGATGGAAGGAATTGAATCCCGGCCTCTGTCCTCTGCCTAAGCAGGCTCTTTAGTCCACTGACCTATCTGGCCAACCTTAGTAGTGCTTCTTCATATGTATTGTTAAATAAGTTAGTATTTATTATTATTAAATGCTCAAAGAAATAGTGTGGGATGGAACTGACTTATCTGTACTGTCTCTTCCTTTGTGGGAAAGCCTTTTATATTTTCAAACAATTTCACACTTTCAAAATTCTTGACAAGGGTTAAGGGTGCATGTAGTTCAATAGTAGAGCACCTGCATAGTTACACGAGGCCCTGGGTTTGGCCCCTGGCACCACAAATAAAAGTAGTAAGCATCCTCCTCCTTCCTCAGCCTCCTCCTTGTCCTCCTTCAGCCTCCTCCTCCTCCTACCCCTCCTCATCCTCCTTATGCAAAAGGACAAAGAACCTTCCATTTCCTTCATCCAGTTTAACAGTAACATCTCATATTACCAGAATATAATGATCAAGACCTATAAATTTATATGATACAATGGTATAACTAATCTAGACATTCTGTACACAACTTTCACCAACTGTTTAACTGATGACTTTTTCTATCATCCAGGATGCTACACTTCCTTTAGTTGTCGTGTCTCCTGAGTGTCTGCCTGCATCTGACTATTCTCTTTTCTTCTGTGACTTGGGTATTGTTGAAGATGATTGTCTGATTGCTAGAATGTCTCTGTGTTAATTTCCCGTTGCTGTTGCAGCACATTTCCTCAAATTAAATGGCCTAAAATAACACATATATAGTCTTTTATACTTTCTAGCAGTCAGAAGCCCAGAATGAGAGCTACAGGACTAAAATCAAGGTGTCAGCAGAGCAGCATTAATTTGAAGCACTAGAGGAGAATCTATTCCTTGCCTTTCCCAGCTCCTAGAGCTGTGTGTCCCACAGTCACCCAAATCTCCTGTCATCATTTCTCTTTCTCTGAGTCTGACCTACAGCCTCCCTTGGATAAGAACATTTATCATTAAATTGAATCTAGTGTGCTAATCAAGACTAATCTTCCCACATTAATATCCTTAACATAATTGTATCCTTATATGTTGTAACAGAGTAGACATGGTATAATTTGAAGAATGGCAGGTCCTTAATTTTTCATATTTGAAAAGTCTCTTAACTATGTAAAGTAATATTTCCACAGTTTTCAGAGATTAGGGCATAGTTGTCTTTGGGGAACTGTCACTTCTACCACAGTCTTTACTTGGAATTATCAAGTGTTTCCTCAAATTTAAATAGAGGTTATCCCTTTTTTTTCATAAGTGGTGCTGTGCCCTTGGTACACTATATTGCTTTACTTTTTTAAGAAGAGAAACAATTAGAAAGATCTATAATCTTCTAACCCATGATCCCAAAAGTTCCAAGAATCCAGTCATTCCCTTCTACAAGTCTGGTATAAATTTATTTGGTAGCAAAATTTGCTTATCCATAATACTTTGTTGAAATACATGTATTTTTCTGCAGAAGTATCAATGTGCTTGATGGCAGTGTTGTGTCCCCAGCCCTGCTGGGGAAAATGGGACAGTTTGATGTAAGATTGCATCTGTCAAATCTGAAAAACCTGAACATACATTGCCCCAAAGGCTTCATATACAGGTACTACAAACCTGCATACTTTAGTGTAATTTAAATAAAAGATTTTTTTTTTCGCTAGCAAACAGCCTTTACTCCCATTTTTAGGGTGTTAATGTTGTTTACTTAAAAATACACAACAGCAAATGATTACAAATCCCAAGAACTAAGTGAATCATTAATTTTTCATAGGCAGATTTTGACTTTAAGACAGTGATGACTGCTCCAAGTAAAGGTTGTAAGTTCAAAAGCTGCTACGGATCTGTACTGTTGGGATTTTTAAAATAAAAATGTCACTGAAATGTCCTTGTGTATTTTCTGTTCCAGAAAAAAAAAACCATAAATATGTAAATAAATTATTTTATCTTCTAGATATTATTTGATTTTGAAAACTTACTTTTAATTAATTGATTTACTCATTGACACCTGTTTATAGTACATAGCAATTCCATTCCTTATGAGGTGTGGACAGAGGTATACAATGTAATTGAATTCTTTTTTATTCACTTTTCTCCCTCCCTTCCCATCTCTTAGTCCCTCACTGCATTTCTTGGTCCTCTTTCCTTTTGTCAAAACATTGCATAAATTTTAAAGAATTTTTAATGTAAATGTTTTGTTACCATAATTGAATTCATTTAGCAAAGTCAACTAAAATTTAAAAATTAGAATAGAATATTTGAAAGTGTTGTATGCTGATTTTTAAATTGCTGGAATCAATGAATCAATGCTTTCATTTTTTTTACTATAAAATATAACTTTGAAGAAGATTAAAAGCAATTTTACATAAAGCATTAAAATTATAAGACAATATTGGAAAAATACATTATTTTTTTAAGAAATGCTGATATCAGTCATATTTCCCTGGGACTCTTTGATTTGGCTTAACGGGTCATGGTATTCAGCACTGCACTGAAGAGAGAGAGAGGTGAAAAGTTAGGTAATAAGGTAGGGACAAAACCATACATGTATATATACAAGATGGATAAGGCAATTATTCTAAGAATTTCATCAGGTTTTTGAAAATAGCAGCTAATGGATAGAAGTCTCATCATGACTAACTCTCTATGCTAGTATCTGTGAACTAAACAACTATACTGAGGACAGCAATGTGTAATACTAAAACCATGAGTGAAATACCTGTCATTTTGGTCTTCTAAATGTGTAACATTTCTAATGTCATATCTATTAGTAATATACTCTCCTTAAAGTAAATTGTTTCAAAATGTAATAAAAGAAAATGAGAGAACAAAAATAAAAAGAAATATAATTATAAGACAATATTGGAAAATACTTTTTTCTTTTTGTATTTTAGTATGGGGTTTACAGGGTCTCACTACATATAGTCTCTTGTAGATTGGCCTCGTAGTGATCCACCTGTGTTCAGCCTCCCAAGAGCTGGGATTACCGGCGCGCACCACCACACCCAGTCGCAGTCACTGTATCAGTGCGGCCTGGGGGTGGGGTCAGCACAGCATGTGGGGGTTGGAGCCTGGCCACTGCAACTGCCTAAGCAGGAGCTTTAACCCACTAAGCTATTTGGCTGGGCCTGGAAAAATACATTTTTAAAGAAATGCTAATATCAGTCATATTTCCCCAGAAATCTTTGATTTGGCTTAATAGGATATGATATTCAGCAACATATTATAAATAAATCATTATTTCCAAAATTCACTGAAAGAAATAAGGAACACACATACAAGTGTGTAAAGGTATATATACATAATATATATGTATATATTATATATAGCATATAGTATATATTTTAGAGAGAGTGAGTTGCTATATTCCTAAATACATGTATGAATATTTAATGTATATCTATCTATCTATCTATGGTTCATAAATTCACAGTGGTATTTTTACTCAATTTAGGACACAAGTTTTCTTAGTGTCCATTACATTACTCACATGCTGAGAATTCTGGAATCTTGGTTCTGGTTCTTAAGGACATAAAAAGTAACAAAATTCGAATATCATAAAATCGTGCATTTGTTTCATGCCACCTTGCAAACAAAACTGCCTGAGAACAAAGTGAATCTTACCACCACACACTGTATTTGCTAAAAGTACAATTACTGTCCCAATTCCTCAGCCATTTCTTTAAAACTGTTCTATATCTGCGTTGTTACCCACATAACCTTGGCTCTACACGTGTGTGTATCCTTGTAAAATTCTTTTGTTATTGTCCCTTGTCATTTTGGATGTTAGAAATATCCTTGGCTTCCATGCAGCTATCCATGACAGGTAGATTGGGGGATTCAGTTGGTTTATTCTCACCTCATGTTGGTAAGTTTGTGCTGATATGTCATCACAAATACTGGCTGCCCAATTGTGATTTTGCTGTCCAGATGCTTTGTTATTTCTTTGTGTACTGACCAGAACCCAAAAAGAAAAACATATAGCCATGCCCCAGGTTTCTTTCCCCAATTCTGCTCAAAGTGTTTTTTTTTTTTTTTTATGTGTGTGTGTGTGTGTGTGTGTGTGTGTGTGTGTGTGTGTGTGGCCAGCTCAGCCCACGAGGGGGCTGGGCTGGCTGGCATGTGGTGCTGGGGGATTGAACGCGGTCCCTGTGCTTTGCTAAGCTTGTTCTAAGTAGGTGCTTTAGACCACTGAGCCATCTCACCAGCCCCTTCAAAGTGTTTTTGATGTATCATTTCACCTAATCTTCATAACAAATCTGGTACCCAGTCTTAGAATAGACAAGAAGTTTTAAAAATGAAAAATACTGACTTATGATGAAAAAGTTAATTGGTGACATGAAACTACAAGCTATGCAACCTGAATTGTAGAAGGAATTAAGTTCATGAAGCAAGACTGAATTGGACTCTAGGTCTTTCTGACTCTGAAGTCTATATCTTAACTGATGCATCACAGTGCAATAATTTCATATATGGTATGAATAGTTTTTATTATTAGGTAGACTAAAAACTTGTAGCTTCTATATCAGTTAAGCATTTCACAGGAATGTTCTAACAAACTATCAAGTTGCAATAATCTTACTTCATAGTGAATAACACTACACAGATAATCATGTAGGCACATTATTGTATT
The DNA here is from genome assembly GCF_000260255.1 of Octodon degus. Taxonomy (NCBI): domain Eukaryota; kingdom Metazoa; phylum Chordata; class Mammalia; order Rodentia; family Octodontidae; genus Octodon; species Octodon degus. Next base: position 8,551,854 of record NW_004524606.1, on the reverse strand, counting down.
TGAGACTTTTTATTCTTGCTAAAGAAATTTCCATTGAATTATGTTGAAACTCCTTCAAGGCTTCTGTCTATTGCTCGTGAGTGGATTGCTTTCAACACCTTTGCTAAATACCAACAATAGGCAGTATAATTTGTGGACAGAGAAAAGACAAATGGTCGGAATTCCTGGGTTTCATTCTTGATTCTGTCACCAACACACTGTGTGGCCTCTTGAAAGCCCATTTAGTCATGATTATAGGCTCCTTCAACACTGACATTAATTCACTCCTGCAAAGCTAGTCTCTGTATCTAATGTCCTTCGACATCATCTTGAGACAATAGTTGGAGCAAATATGATAAGAGGCACATAATGGATTATGTATCGATGACATCAAGAAGGCACACATAACAATGGTGGAAAATAAATTCTGAGCAAGTATGACAATAAGGGATTGTTTCATTCCCTCCTAGTGGAGAAAAGAAGGGTTTTTATTTTAAAAACTCCATTAATAGACAAAAGTTTCAGAAATAAATTAATTTCTCTGATTATCTTCATCGGAACCTGAAAGAGACTTTTTATGTATAAAACATTCATATAGAATATCCCATTTTTAAATTTCTAAAATGTAGTTTGGAAACAAGAATGCAAAAAAAAGACAACTCAGGGTTATTGAAGAGGAACCAGCTGCAAGCCTCTATTTGTCTCTCTATTTATCTATGGAGATACAAATATTTTGTTCCTTCTAAGACAAGCATTAGAATAAGTATGAAAGGCTAAAAGTGGGAGTCCAGAGAAGAGTGGGAATTCATGTGTATTTTGATTTCAAAGCCTTGAATTTTCCTGTGAACATTTAATGAGAATCCTTTCTCCTTTCACTCTCAGAAACATATTTCTTGAGTCTGTTCAGAAATAAATTTAGAATTATCATTTTAAATTATTTTGTTATTTAATATCTGTTTATAGAATAAGGAGGATAATTAGTCCCTGTGGCTTAGTTTTTCTTCTTCTTCTTCAAAAAGCCCTAAAACTTTAAATACACTGAGGCTTTTTCTCTGGACATGCAGGAGGCGGACACAGAGGAGAGTCAAGAAATACAGTGCCTTGGGGAAAGCAAAGACTCCAGGATTCATTTGAGCTATGCATTGTAACTCAGTCTAGCTGGTTAACCAGCCATCCTTGACTTGCTCTTCCACTGCAAGATGACATTACAGAGTGAATTTCGCCTAATAGGATGAAAGTTTCAAAGTGTTGTCACATAAAATATACAAGAAGTAAAGAACAGTAATAGAATCATTTCACTTCATGAGCAGGGCAAACAACATTCATCCATTATAATTTGAAGCTAATTATGTGTGGATGACACTGGATAGCAGTCACTGTTTTAGACCCAAATCACAGAGTCTTCAAGCTGCAAGACAGGCAAGAGGACATAACATATTCTGAGTTTTCTAAGTGGTTCATCCAGAAAGTTCAGAGCTCCTCTGGGACCATTTTTCAGTATCTAAAAATGTAGATGCTATTGGACTGCAGTGTGATAGGGGTGGGGGTGAACTGCAGACCCACGCTGACCTCCTCTTCCCCAAATGGCCTCACCGTGCCGCACTGAGACACACCCTCACTTCACTTCCTTCTATGTTCTCACATTCAACATACTCGTGACCCAACCACTGAGCTGTTGAAGTTTAACATTTTCTAGGAAGTGGTAAAGATAAGTGAATCTAAACTTTAGCTAGATAACCTTATTAAAGTTAGAATCAATGTGTCATATGGAAGAAAATTGGATATAGGAAAATGTTAATGAAATGGAGGCTCTGAAAGATTTTTAAAATTATAATTATGAGCATATTAATTATACAAAATAATAGTTTTCATCATGATGTTTCCAAAGATGTGTATATTGTGTTTTGATTGCATTTACTCTTCTTGCTTGATGAGTACAGTTTTAAACCTTAAATCTTCTTAGAAACCGGCTAGAAAGGCATTATAAAGTTTCAACAAATTGCTAAAAGATGGTTTATGGTAGGAGAAGGGTAAAAGTATCTTTCCTATTACTGGCTGTTGTTTCCAATGTCTTGTCTCCTCCCCTAGAGTTGAGTATTTCCATCTGAGGTACAGGCTTCTTTCCATTGGAATATCGCCTTTATTCACAAAGTTCTGTTACAGAACTTGAATAAGCAGACCAAACTCATTATAAACCTAATATATTGACCCTGGAAGAGACATGTTCCCTTTGGACAAAAAGGTAGAGAGAATGAGGGTTGCTTGAGCTGCAATGACTCAGTGTGTCCGCCAATCACTTCCCTCACCTATGTGAGGTGATCTGGCTCACCTATGACAGAAATGGAAAAGTAATGGGAATGAGTAAATAAATAAATAAACACTAAACCTTGGCTATCAGCTACAGCCATATACTGTTGGTGAAAGAGCCCTGGTCATTGGGATCTAGTCCTTCCTGAAGCCAGCTCAGTGCTCATTTTCCTAGTGACATGAGGCAATCTCTTTCTCCTCCAACTTCAACTATCTTTAATGGAGTTTGGTTTGAGTTAGTTTTTTTGTTACATAAAACTGGAAGAGTTTTAATGATTATGACTTGGAATAGGCAACTTTTCCCCCAACTGCATAGCTTAAAACACAAAAACAGCAAAGAAAGATCAATCAGAATGGATAAATTAGTTTCATAATTACTTGAAGTGACAGTCAGTTTGCTAAAAACTAAAATATAAACAATGAATGTCTCATAAAAATGAATGAACTCAAAATTCACACAACAACAAGAATATAGATCTTTAAAATGCTTAAATTTGTCAATTAAACTGCACTTTTGGTCAGGGGCTGATAAGCTTTTACTGCTTTTTCAGCTTTATAGGCCATGGAAGTTCCATTATGGTTCATCAAATCTGTTGCAGAATACAAGAAGCCACAGCCTATATTATAAACACACTATGACTGTGTTCTAATAAAACTTTACTTACAAATACAGGTAGCTCATGGGCTGAGATTTTTCTAGCCTCTATATAGAAAATTAGTTTAGGATTCTTCTTAATTCACTTTAATATGAATCCCTGCAATAGCTACACTGTACTTGGTGATAGATTTCACTGTATAAACAATTCACAGCCATGTACAGAAAAGTTCCTGCAAGCAGTTTAATATAATAGGAAAATAAAGCCAGTTTATCCTTAAATTATTATTCAACCCAAATATCAAATGTCTTAAAATCAAAAGGAAATTATATGGAAGCCCAGAGGTAAAGATTAAGTCTAACGAGAGCTCTCTACCACCACCTCCACCTCCAGGATGTGGAGGGCAGTGTTTATTCATAATAACACTTAAATCCCATGTTATTCTATGTTGCTATATGACAGCAACAACACCCTATTGATTCTACTCTTTTGCTTTTTCCTTGCCTTGCAAGAATTTTTCTTCTATTCAGCTCCCAAGACCTTTGTGTTTATGTGAATTTAATGTTGCAAGTGTTTAGGTAAAGACCAAAAAAATAGCTGGTGGCCATAAGCTCTGCAAAAGAGGGGGCATGAGGATCCACGGAGAAGTTTCACCCAGATCCTACAAATTTTCGTCTACCCTGTGTTTTCTAGGAATTCCCAGTTCCTTGTTCCAGATCGCAAAGATTAGTGGGAACAGATTGCTATTTCTGATAAACATCTTTATTGCTCCTAATTGGTTTCAGATTTCCGTTGCTTTTAGTGAAAGTGTATAACAGAGGGCAATTAGATGGGCTAGAGAAAGTATGCATTACATGGACTGTAAATATAAAAATGGCATTGGATGTTCAGAGTCCAAAGTGCCTTTGGAAAGCAAAACTAATACAGCCCATGACAAGGTATATTCTGCAAAATCCTGGGGTTCACAGCAGTCTGGGAGCAGGTGGATGGAGACACAGGAGTCCATGTGGGCCGCACTCTAGCACAGAGCCCCCAAATCAACCAGAGCTAGTGAGTTTGGTTTTAGCAGATTTGGTTACTAGCAGAGTCCTAGGTCAGATGATTGAAAATAAAGGCATTGTGGTTCTAAGGGAAATATTTCAGAGCTATGAAGTTCAGCTGGGGGTATCACACAGGCCCAATGAGCTGCGACCTGATTTGATGGTTGGCTTCCCTCAGACTTCCCTTGGAGGCTCTTTCATGTGTGCCCTCCAGTGCAAAGATGAGCTACCTTTAGGCATTAAGGAATTGAACTGGGCCCACATGATCAGCTCTGTGCTCATTTACTATATGTAACACTAGACTCTCTTCTATGACTAAGTTATAATTTTTGGTGTGTTTGCCTACAACAAAGGCCTCTGCACCTATTTGCTAAATTAGAGGATGTAGTTGTGCCTCCATACCTGATTATTTGAATATAAAATTCTCTTCTCCTAGGCGGTCAGTCTCCTTGGAATGTGTCTCTATCTTTGCTTTTTGAATGACCACTTTCACAATTTCATTTAGAAGTCTCTAAAAGAGTGCTGGAAGGGGAGTTCCAATTTTCTTTTTATGAGTACATATTTGAAATATATAATTATATTCATTATGGGGAGTCATGCATGCATATAACACCTCTTAATTCTTTTTATTTCCTCTTCTCCCCCTCTTCTCCTCTCTTCTTCCATCTCTTTCATCTTCCCATTTGCAAAACATTTCTCTCCCTGTTTCCTATTATCTGGACCTTATTTAGATCTTTAAATTATTTATACTTAGAGTTTTTCATATAAGAAACTATGTGATATTTATGCTTATGTGTCTGATTTATTTCTCTAGATGTCATTGTCTCAAAGTGTTTGAATTATTCCACAAATATCTCAAATTTATCCTTTGTGACCCAGTAGTCCTTTGTAGTACATACATTTTTCTTACCCTTTCATCTGTTGATAGGCATATAGGATGCTTTCAAGACTTAGTTGTTATGAGCAGTGCTACTATAACTTGGGTATGCATATATCGCTGTAATAGGATGTCCTCTTTTGGCAAGATATCTACAATGGGAAAAGTGAGGCTGAAAGGAATTTCTACTTTTAGTTTTTTGAGGAATCTCCATGATGATTTCCATAACAGTTTCACTTGTTTACATTCCCACCTGCAATGCAGAAGAGTTCCTTTTTCCCTTGTCATCTCAGCAGCATTCATTTTTTTTACTTCTAGCCACTCTCAGTGTAGCACGATGGAATCTCAGTGTTTTACTTTGAATTTTTCTAATGGCCAGATGTTGTGAACATTTATGTATGTTGGCTATTTGTATGGCTTCTAAAAAAAGTGTCTGTTAATTTCAATTACCGTTTCTTGATTAAATCTTTTATTTTTGATCAATTTTCTCTTTTATGAAATACTGAGTCTTAGGACGATTGGCTCTGAGTGGATCTGGTCAATCTCTGAGGACATCTGTAATTTCATACCATTGGTTTCTCATTTACCGCATTTTTATTCTGGTTTCTACAGTCAATCCAAGTATTTCATTTACATTTATCTTCTCTTATGAATTTACTATGTAAAATTCTAATTTATGTGAACTGATGGCTGACTTCCATTATTTTCTCCTGAAAAATTGTATCCAAATTGAGTAGTATTCTTCTGCATTTCAGTGGAAGTAAACAATGTGTACTCAGTGAAGTGATAGAACTTACCTCTCTGGCCAATTTGTCTGGTAACTCTTTATTTGCCACCATAGACAATAGAGCTTGATCCTTGACATCATCAACAAGAATGCTACAACATTTCTAAAGAAAAAGATAAGTTAGAGAAAAATAGTATTCATGAGAAGAACAGAACTAAGAAACAGTGATTATACATGGATGGCCATAGGGTTTTGTTCCTCGAACATATAATCAGAGACAAAACCTTAATGTACTGATGGATGACAATGACCCCAACAACTATAACAGTAATATAGAGAACCAGTGCATTTGAAGACTTACAGAATCTCTGCTTCTTTTTTTAAAGCATATTAAGATCAACATCTCATGATTATCAAAGGCTAAAAAAGAAATCAAGGTTGCTACTTAGATGAAGACAATAAATAGAAAAAGTATTTATATTATATATTCTCTAAATTATAGGAGGGAACCACAGTTTATAGAAGTGAAGAGATTTATGGTAGCATCCATAAAATTAGCAAGTTTAAAGAGCATCCAATGGAGGTACAGAAAGCATGGTATTATTAGACAAACCATGACATATTGTTCCTTCATTTTTTGAACATTAGTTTTTTTGATAAATTAAGGCATATATTAAGTATTTGCTATACTTTAAAATATTTTGTATAACTATTTAAAAAGTCTCTGTGATGTATCAACCATAGAATATTTATATAGGTCAGTTTTTATTAAAAACATTACAAATAGAAGGCATGGACCTATATTTAATTTTTTGTTACCTTTCATAAGCAATCTTCCTTATCTAAATACAGGCTGACATTCTTAAGAACAAATTTTTTTATCAATATTTATGTGCAGGTAAGCATTAAAACTTCAATTTATGTCTAGAAAGTTTTAAAACTTCCATTAAAAACAAATATCTTTTCTTATTTTAAAAGAAAAAATATTTTAAATGATCTTTCACATAAATATTTAGTTGCTAGAATCAAGGCTAAAGTAGCAGAAGCCAAGGGGAAGGGAACAGTAACAGTTTTACAGGTAACAATAGGCTCAAAATATAAAAAAGACCAATTCAGTTGGTTTAAAAAAAGAAAAGAAAGCACAATAGCACAACAGTAAGTTCACCTATTATATAATTACAGGTTTTGTATACAAGTGCAGACAAGCAGACAGAATAAAAACCTCCTCTAGGAAATCCAAAAAACTTGGCAGGGCTGGCCAGGTGGGATGTGATGCTGGTACCAACAACAGAAAGCAGCAGACTCTAGCTAGGATTTGGCCTAAGTCTGAATTTGGCTTCTCTTCCCTAAACAGCAGTTTGCTGCAAAACTCTGGGAAACAAAGGGAAAATGGAAAGTGTTTGAAAATTAAGGCATAGAGCTCAGGGAACTAAAAAAAGATGTCAGTCACAGGCTTTTGCCAGACAATATTTTCACCCTCACTTATGAGTACAACTCACTTGAGATCTTGCAAGAAGTTCAGAAGACAGGAATTTCACAAATAAACCTCTTCATCCAAAGGCAAAAAAAGGATACAGACAAACCCATGTTGAGAACATGCTTCCATGGCAGTTATGTACAACCTGCTGATGGACTTTCTTCCCAAAGGAACTTGGGTGTGAGTAGATTCTTGGGGACTGATGAATCAAGACTCTATAGATGTATGGGAAGCTTCTTTCAATTCTTAGCATGTTCATTTTTGTCCCATTATTTTCTGTACTTATTTGTTGTGTGGGAACTCAGAAGATAATGGATCCTGCAATTCCACATCTTTGTATATACCCAAAGAATTAAAAGCATGACTTTGGGAAGTATTTGTGTACTCATACTTATAGCAGCAGTATTGGTAATAAATAGCTCCAGGAGGCTGTAACTAAAGTGTCTATTGGTGGATGAATGGCTTAACACAATGTGGAATACACATGAAATTAAATATTATCTAACTTTTAAAAGAAAGGAATCTGTCTTTCTCACTGTGGTGCCATCTGCCAGGAGGCCCTCACCAGAAACTGAGTGGTGAGGGATACCCAGTTCTGAACTTTATACCTTCAAAGATCTGAGTTAAATAAAAATGTTTTCTTTTAAGACCTCCCATCCTTGGGTATTTTATTACACCAAAAGCAATGGGGTAGGGTATGTTGTAATGTGGATGAAGGTTGAAGTCACTAAATCCAATGAAATAAGGCAACTACAAAAAGTAAATACAGAATTCTTCTTATACACAGGCCCTAAAATAGCCAAATTTGTAGAGACAGAAGGTAAAGTAGAGCTCACCAGAGTGAGGAGAGGAAGTACTGGAAAGCTAGTATTTAATACAGACTTTCAATTATGCAAGATGAAGGGTCCTAAGGACAACTGGGGTAGTGGTAGCAAAGCAATGTGATTGTATTCACCACTAGAGGACCATTTACCATAAAGTGGCTGGCACAACAAATTTTGTGATATGTGTATTTAATCAAAATTTTTTAAAAATATGCAAGTACATGATGGCTTGGAGAGAAGAAGCAACAAAAAAATGATAGCACTACCACCAAAGATGGGCCACACCAGCCAGTGGTTGGGCCTCAAGTCAAGTGATGAGCAGGGATTTTAGCAGGTGCTGTTGGAACCCTTTCCATGGTCTTTTGTCACCTGAAATCTTTTCTACATTCTTGTGAGTTCCAGCCACAAGGACCAATTCCTTTCTGCCTGTTGAATTGCAATGAAGCTTCCAGAGCCTTCTCTTTCCTAAGCACACAGCTGCTGGGACTATCAGAGCACTAAAGCATTGTTGGGAACAGAAATTTGGTACCCTTTGCCACAATGAGAAACCATTAGACACTTTTTTAATGTATTTGGTACAGGGTCTCACCATGCAGCTTGCATTTGTAGTGATCCTCCTGTTTTCAGCCTCCACAGGGTTGGTATTACAGGCATGCACCACCACGCCCAGTCTTGGTAGCCAGCTCAGCACACCAGGGAGTAGTGCTGGTATAGCATGTGGTACCTGGGATCAAACCCTGTTCCCTGTGCTTGCCTAAGCAGGTACTTAGTCTGTTGAGCTCTCTTGTCAACCCTAGACACACTTTGTACTCTTTCTCAAAGTTTGATAGCATAAGTGTGCTCCCATTTTTGTGAGACCCTATTTACTAATGAGCCTTTATTGGATCTTTCTTTTCCTTTTCATTACGGTTCTTTTTTTGTGTGTCAACTTTGTTAGGCCACAGTGCCTAGATATTTGGTCAAACATTATTCTAGTATATTTCTGTGGAAGTATGGCTCAGATGAGGTTACTATTTAAATTGGCAGACCTCAAACAAAGCAGATTATCATTCACAGTGTGGATGAGTCTCATCAAACCAGTTGAAGGCCTGAAAAGGAAAAGATTTACCTCTACTAAAGAAGGAATTCTGCCTGAAGACTATTTTTGGACACAAAATGCAATGTTGACTCTTCTGTGGGTGTCTAGCCTGCCAGCCTTCCCTGGAGATTATTGTTTGTATCTCCACATTTGCATGAATCAAATCCTCAGAATACATCTGCGTCTGCCTGTCTGTCTCCCTGTGCTGATACAGTGCTTAGGTAAATGTAGATGCTTAGGTATACATGCTAGTTCTGTCTCCAGATAACCTTTTTAAATGCTATATTCATGTTTCCTGAATCATTTTGCAATCAATCTGTCCTTGCCCTTGAATGCTTGACTTACAGAAGCACTCTTCCTTTACAGTCACCATTTGGCAACATCTGGAGCTATCTTTGGTTCTTATGAGGGTGAATCCAGTGGGCAGAGCCCTGGTTTGCTGCTCAACACACAACAACACCTAGCCAGCGTAGATCCTGAAAATTTACCCAGCCCAACGTGACTACAGTGCTTAGGTGGAAACACCCTGATTTGGAGTTGGCTTCTGGGCAAATCCAGACTAAGGCAAGATTCAAATTAGAAAAACACAGGTGCTGGTAGTGACCTAGGAAGAGGTCTTAGAATTAGGGTTATTAAAAGTTTGAAAAAAAAACCCAAATAAACAAAAAGCATAAATACTTGCAGATGAAAGGTCTAAGACTGAGAAAACCCTCTTTACTATGCCAGCTGAGGAGCTTTTAAGTTGGCTAGCTCCCAAAATGGGACCAAAATCATGTAGGATTTTCTTCTGTGTAGTCAACTGCCATGCAGAGAAATCAGGATTAAAGAAGAGCCTAATAAGAACATTGATGACAGGCAGATTCTTCCTGTGTGTTCCTGTGTGAATGCCACCCAAGCTCCTGTTTCACAATGTGGGATTCAGAGTCCTGTCCCAGCAAAGTCTAATTAGCTAGCCTCCTTGAGTTTTAGGAAAGTCCTCAAATGTCAGCCCTGAGGAGGCTGCATGCTCCTTGGATACTGGACCTCTGGCTCTGTGCTGACTGGAGTCTGCATTCATGTGTTTTCCTTCATTGGAACTAGGTTCCTCCTTAGCCACACTAAGAAGTTCTGTCATGTGTTTCCCAGGAAGCCCGGTCACTCCCCTTGCCAGGAAGTCTCTTCTCAATATTACCTGTCAAGTCTCTTTTTTCTCCTGAGAGACGCCGTTCCCTTCAGTCATCTGGAGGGTTCTGAGTTCTGTGGGTATGTGAGTTTAACAAGCGCTGCAGGGTGTCACAGTATCTGTTCCCTGCTCTCTGTGTTGTTCATTTCCAGACAATCCAATTGCAGAGCTTGCCTTGGCGTCTTTGAAAATGGGGTTGGATCCAGGGCAGAAAAGCGAGGCCAGCAGTTGGTGAGAAAGTAAGTGAGAGTCAAGTAGAAGCCTCCAAGAAAACGTTTCTGGCTGCTTTGCTAATGCTTGGATTGATGTGATGCAGAGATATTCTTGGAGAGTTTTGATCATTAATGTGTCTAATTTTACTGCTTCCATGCAGGAAGGCAGGTCACCTGTGGTGTGGGACCATCTGAGGCTCACTGGGGTGTGATCAATGGTACTTCAGCCTCCTGCCCCATACTAGATGTTGACTAGAACATTGCAGATCAAAGCTCCAATACACTATTCTGGGGCTGTAACAATAGCTCCTCTGCCACATGATCCTATTCCAACATGAGAATAGCACAGAAGATCAGAACCTGTAGTTTTATAGATAACACTTGAAAAAAATATGAAAGGGAAATAGAAAAAACATTATATTTAGCTTTGAAAGCTGTGAGCTGAGACCCTTGTACTGAAAATGAATTGGTTTGAATTCTAATTTTATCTCTGTTAGGAAGGACAGCCTTGGGAACAGTAGCTCATTCTCTTGGGCCCTAGTTGCCTCAACTTTAAAATAAGGGCATGAACAGGATCAGTTCCATGCACTCTTTCAGCCCCAAAATTTTGATATTCCACATAGTAGGGGAAAAAAACAGACTTTCTATTGTCAATCTAGTTTACATAATATCAGTTAACTAATTCTCTGAGCCACTTAGTCAATGCCAACAACACTGCTCATAGAAACAAAAATTGTGGAAGACATGATTTTTTTTACCTGTGGATTGATGTAGAGTTGAATCAACAAGCACCTGTAAAAAAGACATTGATTTCTTTAAGGCAGTAAAATAGACTGCTAACTAAGCAAATGTGACTGGCATGTCTCTGTATAGGATGATCTTTGTTTATATATCTATCCATCTATCTACTTCTTTCCCTCTCTCCCCCCTTCCTACCTCCCCACCAACTCTTGTGGTACTCTGAACTTGGGGTGCTCTGCTACTGATCTATAGCCATAATACTTTATTATTTTTCTTTTACCTTTTATACAGGATCTCCCTAAGTTGCTCAGGTTCACCTTAAAATTCCAAACCTCCTCCCTCAGCCTCTCTAGGAACAAGGATTATGGGTAGAAGGGGAGATACAATATAGTAATAACTTGGTTCATTAAAATTTCTCTTCCCTTTGTGAACTCTGCATCAGGTGATGAACAAACTGCAGCCATCTTCCCTTGAAATGCCAAATGAATTAAGTCTGTAAGCCAGGATACAGCCCTGCTCTTTCACCAGGTGACCTACCTCATACTGCCCTGAACAGCTTACGGTGACACAATCTGGGATTAAGAATGTTGTGGAAACTGTATTGAACATGGCAGAAAATGCTTTGCACAAAAGAGGCAACTTTTATTAACTTCCATGGGCTGATGGGAACCAAGTCCAAATCATTAGCCCAGGCTTAGAGTGAAACAGCAACTTATATACATTTTGGAAGCAGAAAGTACAAAGTCAGTAATGGGTTACTTTGTAATTGGTTGCTTACACTTGGTCACACATTGTTGTGGCTGGGGCAGGTTTAATTAGGGGAGGTATTTATCTTGAAGCAGAAAGGTCCAGGGGAAATCAGGGTCCAGGAAAATGAGTAAGATTTAGTGTGAGTTTGAAAGGACTGGTCTGCCCAGTTAGATGGTTGTTGAAACAGTATATATGTGTAGGATTGTGCAGCTGGTCAGATAGAGCTGAATCAAATTATCTCTGAGTTGCAGCTGGGTAAGACTGGCTGAGTCTGATGGCCCAATTGTGAAACTATAGTTTTTAAATTTTCCACTATAAGAGAGCGGAAAGTAATGAACATAAAGCGTTATATGTAAAAATTATAAATTAGTCAATTTGTCTTAGTTTGGTTTCCCTGAAAGCAGAATGAAGAACTAGGATTTGAGGCTGGAAAGACAGCTCAGTGATCTAATCACCTGCTTGGTAAGCACAAGGACACGGGTTTGATCCCAGGTACCATATGCGTGCTAGCCCCAGAAGCCCAGGTGTGCCAAGTGAGTCACTGAAACCAGGTGTGGTGATGCATACCTGTAATCCCAGCCCTGGGGAGGCTGAAACACAAGGATCACTACGAGTCTGAGCTGTGTAGTGAGACCCTGTGCCAAATAAATAAATAAAAGATAAATAAAAGTAGGATTTTGATGCAGATTTTTTTAATAGAAGGGGAGGGGAAGACACCAGGAAGTAGAAGAGGGAGGATGAAAAAATGAGACAGAGATAAAAGACAAGCGAAGAGGAGACACAGATAAGTGGACTACCAGCATAGGAAGTAAGTGCTCAGCCTCCCTGGAAATGTTCTGAAGAACTCCTTAAGAATTCTTATAATGATCCCTGGACGTTCTAGGCATTTCTCTACTGAATCCCATTCTCCTTTAATGAGCTGTCATTTAGGGAATTGGGGAAATCAACCGACTTGTAACTGGGGATTGTCCCTCTTTGCTGCCTTGCCAGGCCTGTAGTCCTCTCGTAGCTTTACAGAAAGTAAAATGGAGATGGCTGCAGGAGCCATCCACCACAGCTGCCTTAGAATTGGGTGGACGTGACCTGGGATGTCACAAGGAGCACAGTTATCTTAATCAGGTACATCTTAATTTAGTGAGTGGGAGAGAAGCATTGTGCTTTGTGTCTCTGTACACAGGATATTCGTGGATGGAGAAAAATGACCTATAATTCTGAGCTAGACTCATGTGCCAAGGAAGTGTTCTTAGAGAAGAGGGGCAGATGGGGTCTGCAGACAAAAGGAAATCCCTCCTCTCGGCCTTGAGGCCAATACCTGGATTTCGAAGGAGGCCTCCTAAGTATTCTTTTAATGCTCTGACTTCAACACTGAGAGAACCAAGAAGCCTGAGTCAGTACCAAGCCCCAACTCCACCTTTTTCACCTCTTCTAGTTTGCAGCTTGCGCAGCCCCTGCTGCATTTAAAGACTTCAGAAGAAGAGACAGTGTGCTTTATCTAGAAAACTAATAGAAAAACTATAATCTTCATTCTTGGTTTCTCTTGTTCAGCCTTGGGCCAATCGGTTTGGTAAAGACCAAGCTTACAAAGTCCTATTTGGGCTTTGACATTCCAGCTTGCAAACCTTCCAATGGGGACCAAGATAGTGCATTTTATTCAACTGAAGAATTTGAAAACACTTCACTGGTTAATGAAGGCTCTTTTGATTTAAGGAACAGAGGCCCATATTCTAATGATGCAATGGAGATATGCACAATATAAACAAAACACATACTTCCCAAGGGCCGCACTCAGAAACTGAAATTTTAGCAAAGCCTCTTTATTTGTTCGAGTCAGTGCCCCAATTCTTCTATTGATATTTGTTCTAAAACCCCTAACCTTCACTCATAACCTTCCAGCTCTAGTAACCCTTTCCAACAAGAATTTCCTCTGTTTCTTAAAGACAAAGATCCCAAGAGAGGAATCCATTGGATCTATTCCAGTTCACACTAGACTATACAAGTCATAAATCACTGGAAATGATAGAGATGGGTCAAGTTCCCTTCCTTTGAATAATCAGCTGCTGCTTGGAGCTAGGACAGAGAGACCTCAATACACTCCATGCTATGGTTGGCAGGTTAGATGCTCACAGACAGGGCATATGCAGGGCTTTCATATAGTCCTCTAGAAAATAGAGAATTATGCTGGGCATAATGGTGCATCTCTATAGTCTCAGTACTTTTGGGGCTGAGGCAAGAGGATCTCAAGTTTGAGTAAGTTCTGGGTAACTGAGTGACTTAGTGATGCTCTATCTCAAAATAAAAGAATAACAAAATGACTAAGAATATGGCTTAACAAACCTCTGGGCTCCATACCCAGATTGAGCCATAAAAAGGAAAATGTAAATAACTATATTAATTTTCTATACAGCTAGTCTTTATCTATATATTTTCAAATAAATTTAATTAAATTTATCTGAATCAACATCCATTTACTTGTCAGACTTCTGTTGGTAAAAGAACCTGTTTTCTGTTTTATTTTTACCTGACACAAGTGACCTACCAATAGATTGAGGATTGGAAGAACACTACCTCTGGTAGGCCAAATCTGAAGCACTACCTGTTTTCTTATATAAGACTTTATTGGAATGCAGCCACACCCATTCATTTATGTATTACAAGGATACAATGGCAGACTGAGTAGTTGAGACAGAGACCATATCTTATATCCAAATAAAGACTAAACTATTTACAGATAAAGTTTGCTGACACTTGGCCCAAATTGTGTGAAGAATGATTTGATAGTGCATTCCAAAGCACATTGCCTAGTGATCATTCATCTTTTTCAATCTATATTAAGGTTCTTTTGCTGCACTTGGAGTACATTCAGTGGGCTTAGACCACACACTTTCGGGGGCAGAAAATCAACTTGCAAATTCAAGATGAAGGAAATGGTTTTTATGCATTTACTATACTCTTGAAATCTTTGTAGGTTTTCAGTTAATCTGTTAAATGTAGCAGTGTGTTCATAACTTAATTTGTATATTTTAGCTTTTTACCTTAATGCATGTAATTGGCAGGTAGCACATTAACACACAAAGGTGGTTAATGCCACACATTAAAAAAAGCATATTTAGTTCCTTATTATTTCTGCTAAATAATATAATGCATACATCACAGAATTGAAGGGCCTGAAAAGATGTGTGAAGGTGGTTTCATTCATCCTTCAGCTTCTGGGCAGCATTTCACATCAATTATCCTACAAAAATCATTGCATTTTATTCATTAAAATCACCAGATAATGGAATTCTGCAGAATCCCTTAGTAATATGCACCCGGGTCTCACAGTTCTTTTATCGGGGCATTTTCCTTCAGTGGAGCCCAAATTCTTCCTGCTGCTAGGCTTTTTCATCTTGTTCTCAAAGGTCGGAGCTTTCTGCCCAGGGTTTGTGCATTGCATAAAGTCAGTGAAATGCACCTGATCCTGCCCTTCAGTCACTGGAAGAAGGGGTGTGGCGAGCAGCCACATTGGCCTGGTACACAGCCCTCCTCCCAGCCAGGACCACTTCTGAGCAGAAGAAGAAAGTGAGCACCACTTTTAGTAACCTGTGCTCAAGAGGTGAGGAGCTGAGGCTTCCAGGATGAAATGAAGGATTTTTCTGTCTGGTACTCAGGGGCCACTGGCTTTTCTCTAATTATAAACAAAAAGAGTGTCACTGGTACAGTATTATAAACAATGTCACCTAGTACACTAAAAGGCAGTCATATCTTTGAAATGTGCTGTGACATTTTCTTTAAATATCAGAAATGCATTTTCTTAAACATGTATCCTTAATTTGAGGAGACTCCAGTATGTCATGACAGTAAAATGCTTAAGATGTTGAGAAAAATGAACTGCTACAACATGAGAAAGGGTTCTTTCACAGTTCTATCAAATAAGCAGCTTGAAAAAAATAAAACGCTTCCTGAGAGCATCAGGTTAAAACTACAGCCAAACATTTTGTTTGCAAAAGCAAATAAAGCAAAATAATGCAAGTGAAATATGTGTAATACTACTAAAAGCAAAATTATATAAATGGTAATATGCTTAATACCAAGTCTCTCTCTTTCCAGCAAAGAGATGCATTAAAATAAGGTGTGAAAATAATCTTTACTTGACACTTTTCTCTTCATTTTAATGATAACTCAAAATACTGCACAGTGTTTGGGGCTCACCTTCCACCCCAGTTCTTCCCTTTCCCACAGTCCTGTGCCCAGAGAATAACAGAACCTCCCTGCAGATGGATTGTTTCTGTAGCCTTAGAGCCTCCAGTCACCAGACTTAGCGACAGACGGCGCTACCCAAAGAAATCACATGTACCACTACGTGAAGGCAGAAGAGGAAATGAAGGCTTCTGGGTAGCAAGAGGTCTGCTGAAGAAAGCAGCCAGCACATAATACAGTAAGGGGTTTCTGCCCCCTGAGCTCCCTCTATTCATTTCTAAATTGTGGGTTGAAAGACACAAACCATTGGTGCATATTATGGTCTTGGCTGAGGTGGCAAAAGTTGGACTGTTTGTTGGCAACTATGTTGTATGTGCTAAACACGGTCTTATCAATATTTCTTAATACATAAAAATAATCATGATAGTCATCACCTTTCTAGAAAAGTACATATGAGTTTTATTTTATTTTTTTTGTGGAACTGGGGATTGAACTCAGGCCCTTGTGCTTGCCAGGGAAGCGCTTATTCTACTGAGCCATCTCCCTGGCCCCTATGTGAGTTTTAAAGAAACATTATTGCTAATAATATTCACCCTTACTCTCTTCTTGTTTAAAATGTGTTTGTAGTTTCAGCCACATGACAGCATACCAAAATGATAATGTTTAAATCCCTGATCTATTGTGTTATTACCTAAAATGGATTAGATAGTTTTTACAGGGGAAGCCATAAGCTTTTATTTACAGTCTTTGCAAAATAGATTTAAAATAGCTCCATTTTCATCATGGTAGAAATTTGAAACTTACATAGCATCTTTAATAATTTTTTTCCTGATTTCAGAATGCAGCTAACATTTGTGCTACTTCTTTCAAGAAGAGTCCAGGATGACTTTTAGGGTAGTTGGATTTAACTTTCAAACTTGATTAATGAAATATGTTATATGCGACAAGGCTACTGATTTTTAATTCAGCTCCCCATCACATACTTACCAAAACACCGCGAGAGGCACCTTTAATCATGCTAATTTCAGGCAGATTTGTAATGTCCTGGAGATTTGTATATTTCAAGTTGAATTAATCATCACCCCTCCTCCCCGAGCTCGTTACAAGCAGTCAGTCACCCGTCTGTGTCCTGTCTTTTCTATCCACTTGATGACACTGTCTTTCTACCCACAGCCAGAACTTCCTGGTTGGTGCTGCCTCATTACTTTTCCTTTTAACCAAACAGCCAGCGCACCCAGTCCACCCTGGTAGTAGGTCTCATCTCTATCCTTCTTCTTTATTTCTAGGGCATTCTTCTTCCAGCCCAAACCAGATATCTGGGACCTTTATCTGTACCTCAAAGGCCTCTGAAATTAGAATCACCTAATTTTTTGTTTTCAAAAATAATTTATGTCATGAAGTGGCATGAATAGCTTTTTGTACTTCATTTGTAATAATACATCGTCTGGGATTATCTGTAGAATACTGGCGTTTTGGCCATGGGGAAGATTCTGCAGATAGCGGTGCTGTTCAACATATGCAATATACCAATTAAGTAATACCTTTCTAAAGTCTGGAAAATTCCGACTCCCAAGCACTAACTCTAAGCCCAATGTTTAAAATGAGGGGCTGGGGATCTTTGCTATCATAACTTAATGAGATCCTATTTATTATTCAACCCTGTATTTTACTTAATCCACTCTATATCTTTCTAAGAGAATATTTTTGAATATACTTGCTCTAAATCTCGAATCTTAGGAGGATACTTCCACCTCCACCTTCTACCTATTAGGCCTTTTATATTGGTCTATCTTTTCTACTTTTTCCAGGCAAAGCCTGGAGAACATATAGTTTGTACACTGATGATCTTTGGGAAAAAAATGTTGAAAAGTGGCATTCAGATGCAATTTATTTTACATAACCAAAGTTGACTATGGGGTCCATGTATACTCTATGTATTTACTGACCAAATAAAAGAATATTAGATAAAAGGATGGCTGAAAGGATGAATAGCATTGATGTGAACAGATGTGAATGATAATGTGAAACTTTTATGCTGAATAATGGACATGTCCTATTAAAATTCGACTCTGAACTCCTTAATAATTGTTTCTAGACAAATTTGAAAAATACCAGTTTTTTTCTTTTATGAATGAATAGCAACAAGATGGAGGAAGCTCTATGAGAGTCCTGGGCTGTCCTGGGTCTCAATCTGTTATGGCCTATGTGACTAACCATAGAAAGGAAACGGGGTCAGAGGTCCAGGAGAACTGACATTTCGCATGTTGAGTAAAGAGGTGAAGGGACTTTGGGAGCTAGTGTGGGCTTCTTCTCCCAGCACTGAATTAAATTGGTTTAGACACAGTCAGAGGTATATATTTTATCTAAAACAAAGTGAATATATTTAGGAGATTTCAGGTATGCCTAATGAAGAAACATGTTTCAATTCTATCAGGATCTATTCCTTAATGCATAAAAAAAAAACCTTCATAAAATGGGTTAAAGACATGAAAACAAACATTAAATTTTTATTTTATTTTGAGTTTGATTTCTAAAAGAAAAATATAGACCAGCATGCTTTGGAGGAGTTTTAGAGCCATTCCAGTTATCAAGTACTTAGTAAGAAAACCTTAAGAGTATTTTGTGTGTGTGTGTGTGTGTGTGTGTGTGTGTGTGTGTGAAGTCTTTTGTAACATGGAATGTTCAAGAACTATATCAAAGAGCATTAGAAAAAGAAGGATGGGAGAAAAGCAAGTAAGCAAGCTACTGGTGACAGAAATAGAAACAGCAGAGGGGTCTGTGAGCCTTTGGCAATTCATAAGGTAAGCTCCATTTGTCATAACCCAAGGCACGGTGGAATATCTATGAATATTCCAATAATGATGGCTTATGTTTGAGTCAACTAGTCAGGAGCCCAGGTAGTATCAGTGTGACATGTAACACTGTGACACACAACCCACATCCCAATCATTCAGTCCACTCAAGTCCCGGACTTCTAGGACTGCACATTAAACACCCTCTCCCGTGCTCACTGCAGGTATCACTCCTGACAGTTTTTTCAAACAAAAGGACTATGCCTAACTTCCAAAGCAGGACGGAGTCTCAGCACTGAAAAGCAAGCCAAATTTACAATTTTAAAATAAATTCTGGCAATGTTCAATAAATTACATATTGCATACTATGAGAATTGCATTATTATTGCCACAATAATATATAGCAGTTATTAGAATTACAGCAATAAGATATGCAATCGCTAATGGACTTATAATGTAGCATGCCATTGGGAAATAAAAACTAACTATATTTTTTCCTGTTACTAAACAAATGCTGCTATAATCTATCTAGTAATTTAAAACTCGGTAGTTACATGCGGAAGTTTATACCTATATTTGCTATGCATATGTAGGCCTCCGTCACATAATTTCCCACTAAAATTAAATAAGTGAAAAATATTACACAAACTCTCCTCCCCTCGTTCCCCACCTCTCCCACCACTGTACTAGGGGTTGATCCCAGAGCCTTCACACTGAGCTATATCCCCAGGCCTTTTTACTTTCTTTTTCTTTTTTATTTTGAGGTAAGATCTTTCTAGCCACTAAATTACACAGGCTAAGCTCAAACTTTCCATCCTCCTGCCTCAGCCTCCCAGAATGCTGGGATTACAAGCATGTGTCAACAAACTGTCCTTACTTAATTTTTAAGAGCATAAAATATAGAAAACCAAAGCCATTATAAATGATACAGAAATTCACTAAACAAAATGATAAGATATTCAACAATGGTTATATTATGTATTTGTGTCTTCTGATTATTTGTTCAGATTATTAGACATAAATATGCAAAATTGGTTTAAAAATTAAAAAGAAGATAGGAAAAAATTTAAGTATTAACTGCTCCTATCAATAGGCCAGTGGAAATTCACAGTACAGTTGTCCTGTGTACGTAACTATATATTTCTTTTTCTCTTCCATTTTTTTAATTTTCTCATTTCCCTCATCCCCGTTGTTACTTCCCTTTGCACTGTTACTTTCTCAGAAAGAGTAAATAAAATCTAAAAAGTGCAATAGCTACCTTGAAAGGGAAACAAACTGTTTTGAGATGCCCAAACTTTTTTGATCATTTAATTGAGTAACTTGACTAAATCAATGTTTTTAAAATTTGAACTTGATCAAAAAAAAATCTATTTGGATTTTGAAGCTGAAAAAGTTTCAAGAGTAAGACCAGAAATGTTTCTAGCTACATACAAAGCCCCTAAAACACAGTAATTTAATGCAGTGATATATTATTTCTCAAAGCTCTGTAAATCGAATGGGTTTCTATGCACAATTTTTAACTGAATTTGGTAAGAACTGAGGTCTCTTATGAAACTATTTAACTCAGAGCTGCACTGGGGCTGGGAAATCGAAGGCTGATTCTGCCTCTCAGAGGATTCTCTCCTTGTGGGCACTCGATTCCACTAGCCTAGCTGGAGAGTCTTGGGAGCCCACTGCCAAACAGAAACATTGCAAGGGGACAAGAGCCAATGTGGATGTGCCAAGGCTTACTCTGCCAGCCTTGTTCGCCCATGTTCCACTGCCCAGAGCTTGCCCAAAGACAACGAGGGAAGGAAGTCCACAGTACAGGAGCAACAAGGATGTGGTTCCACCCAAGGCACCAGCATAACATTTCACCACCAAAGAGCATCCCGTCGGTGGTGGCATGTGGTGAGTAAGATAAGAACTGAAGCCTTTTTTTTTGTTTGTTTTAAAAAAAGTAATGTACCTGGTAGAGAGTCTAACTATGCTGCTTGGACTCAGTGATCCTCCTGTTTCAGCCTTCCCAGTCCTGGGATTGCAGGTGTGCACCACGCCTGGTCTTGGTGGCCAGCTCAGTGTACTCAGGGGCAGGGCCAGCACTGCATGTGGTGCTAGGATCAAGCCTAGATCCTGCTCTTGCCAAAGCAGGTGCTTAGTCTGATGAGTTATCTCACCAGCCCAAATTGAAGCCTCTCTAGTGTGGTTTTCTTCTCATCAGACCAAGCTCAGTCTCCAATGCCACATCAATTCTTTCTTTAGTAATGTTATAAAACATTCAGAGTTGTAGCATTAATCAGCAGGTAAATAATAGTGAGAAGATAGTTTATTATTATGCAACAGTTAGAAATACAAGTAGAATTTACTTAATTTGGATTCTTGGTCATTTTTATGCAAGAAGGAATTCTGAAATAAACATATCTTGATTAGTTTTTGATAAACTTTTATTTTCAACAACTTGTAAACTTGTAAAGATCCAAGACAGATCTTGCTATGTGTCCTTTTGCTTATGTTGGTCCAACATTGGAAAGAAGAACCAAGATCATAATGTTTCATATTGAAAACCAGAGAAAACTAAGGATCAGAGAAACAGTTCCTTCTCATAATCTCACAGTACACGGTAATGTCCAGAATCCAGCACCAAGAGCTTCAAACATAGAGCTCTCTGCGGCATCTCAATGTGGCCTCCTCTACTTCTGACTGCTTATGGCAGTTACCTATAGCTCAGCCATTGGAAGCATTCCATTTTTCATTTTTCTTCAGCATTAATGTGTTTCCTTTATTTTTAAATTAATTTTAGTGAGAAACAAATAGCAATGAGACAGTTTCAAAACCGATTAGCAGGACGGTTTCAATAATTAATACATTGCATGTTATTGTCTTCGTAGTGGTTATTCATAGTACAAGATGCAGACATGATATCCTGTCCAAACACCATTAGAACAAATCTTTCTTCCCATTGAATTAAGGAAAAGTAACTGTATATCTATCCTAACTATTTTGCATATACAGATACAAAATGGTCCTTCATTTGTATCCCCTTTTTTGTTTAGTTTTGTCTGAGATGGGTATTCCATTGCTATTTAAATATTGTAGGTCCATGAATTCAGCAAAATAATCTAATATAATCCAGTAGTCCATAATAGGAGTGGGTTATCTGTAGGACTGGCAATGTCAGAAATTGTTGAATTGAGTCTTTTATAGCTGGACATATTAATATGGCTTTACTTTTTGGAAGCATTCCATCTTTCAATATGGCTCAAAGTATACCCCAAATCTACAGTTCTCTTGCTTCTTGGTCTCAGAATCCCTTTCTGGTCTCAAACTATGAAGAACCTAAAACTTTTGTTATCTAAATTGTAGCTACCAATATTTGCTGTTTTACATATTAAAAGCGATTTTTTTTAATTCATAAGAAGGGCATAGAAGTCTATATTACAGTTGCTATTGAATGATGATGCTAACTCACATCATGCTGCTCTTGTGTACTACACAAGGAGGGAAGGAGAGTGGACATACAAAGGGGGTCTTATTTATTAGTATGCAAAGGGCTGGGCCTATTGAACCCTTTAAAAGGCCTCAGAGATATGGAGGCTGTTAGAATGCACTTTAAGAACTGTTGTTTTCAATAATTTCTCTTTGGGGCTGGCCAGATAGCTCAGCGGATTAAAGCATCTGCTTTGGCAGACACAGGGACCAGGGTCAATCCCAGGCTTCACACGTGCCAGTCCCATCTTAGGGGCACACTGAGACAGCAACTGAGACTGACCATGGTGGCATCTGCCTGCAATCCCAGCTCTTGGGAGGTTGAAAACACTACAAGTCCAAGCTGTGTAGTGAGACCCTATAGATCCTGTACTAAATACATAAAAATAATAATAATAATTTCTCTGTGAAAAAATAATATATAATGCTGGATGAAAGTTTGGAACATCTCTTTTAAACTCAGTGGTAAGTGGTCAAGAAGCTTACAAAATGGAAGTAAGAACACAAACTCAAAGAGAACAGACAGGCAAAGTGGAAGCCTGGGAACTCCTATGCACCTTTTGAAACCAATAGATTTTACTTTAACACATGCATGGAGAAGAAGAGTCTGAATAATATTAGAGCAGGCTAAATGGGTTGGATTGATATAAACCAATACCTCTGTATTCTCAGCTTTATGCCAAGACTTCAAGGGATGCTGTATCTCAGCATAATGCTGCATGAGACAAAATATCCAGTTCTCAAAAAGAACATGGGGAAATTTTCTTTCCATAACAGTTGTAACTAGAGAGAGAAGGGTTTATCCTGAGCAGATAAGCTTGCCATCTTATTTTTAGCTATACAAGTTATCTCATGTGGGATGAATTTTCAGGCACCTGCTGAATACAAATGCATTCATCTGGAGGAACATTCTTCTACCTAGATGTCACAGAACGCCCCCCCCATAAATGTTATTAAAAATAAACTCATGATGTTTTTAAAATCATAAGGAAACAAATCTCTGAATAAAATATGCAAAGATCATAAGTTTTAAACATATGAAAGAAGAATGTTTCACATACTTATAAAAACAAAAGATTTGAAAATGTGTTCAAAAGCAAGTCCGATTTGAAAAAAGGAGTAATAATTTCTAAGGATAATTAAATAGAATACAGAGAGAAATTATAGTGCTTGAAGTTAAATAGTTGAGATGATGGATTTGTTGAGATTCTTACACGCTACTGATGGGAGGAAAAACTGGTAAAACCAGTTTAGAGAATTGCTTGGCAATCTTCACTAAAGCTAAATGACACATACCCCATGACAAAGCAATTGCTGTAGATATACATTCAATAAAAATGCTCAACATATGCTCACCAAAATAAATGTGCAAGAAAATTTATAGCAGCACTATTTATAATAGTTATAAATATATGCTCATTTTATGAAAATTCATCCAGCTATAAATTTAAGAGAGCTGCATTTTATCTACTTTGCACTTCAATAAAAACTAACACACATGTCCTTTGAGTACAAAAATTTCTTACATCAGAAAGGAAAGGAGAAGCCTGATAAATCAGAGAAAATACTACATAGAATACAAAAAAAAAAAAAA
>NW_004524606.1:8510654-8527957 GCF_000260255.1 Octodon degus | reverse complement strand
AAAAAAAAAAAAAAAAAAGACATGAATCAAAGAATAGATTGAACACCTTTAAAGTGAGAGTAAGGTAGGCAATGTAATGAAACTCCCAAAA
Source organism: Octodon degus (assembly GCF_000260255.1). NCBI lineage: Eukaryota > Metazoa > Chordata > Mammalia > Rodentia > Octodontidae > Octodon > Octodon degus. Next base: position 8,527,866 of record NW_004524606.1, on the reverse strand, counting down.
TGTGATCCACAAAGACCAAGACATTCAAGGTACAAAAAGGAAGTTGAAAGACGCAAGTGACGGAACACTAACGTCGGCCTGCTTTTGAGTTCCAAGGGCAAATGCCAGAGCATGAGAAACTATATTTGAATTTAATGACTAAAACGTATCAGAACTGACCTCAAGCCTAAATCTAGAGACTCTGGGAGAAAATAAGTCCTAAGCCTGCTGCATACAAGGAAATACACATCGTAAAAGTTATACAACAGCAAAGACAACCAGGAGGACCTACAAGTAGCAAGAAAGGAAAGGGTAGAACACGATCATACGCAAACAAAAAACATGCAGAGGGCCAGTAACAATGGAAACCAGAATGATGTGCTTCAAAGTTTACAGAGAAAATAATTATCAACTTAAATATTGTCTAAGGTGAAAGAAAATAACATGGAATCCAAGCATATGAATACTCTATAAAGACAAGTTGCCAAGCGGAATTTTAGCTCTATGATTCTCTACCTAGAAGGGTATGGTAGACTCTTTAGCTGTTTGAAATATCAGATGCACTTGGAATCGGCTAAAAAGATATAATTAGGCTATTCTAAAGGAGATTTATTTTTCTAGTCTCTAGAACTTGGTTAAAAGTGTAAAAGATACTCTGGAAATACATAATCAGAGAAAGACATAAATTTATAAATGGATGAATGGATGGTGTGATGGACAGTGGATGGGCCTATAAATAGCTGCACACATGCTTGGACGCATTTTGGACTAAATTTGCTATCTGCGACTCATAGCGAAAAACCTTTTTGGCAGAGTCTGCTACAGTATAGAGTCCAAAACACTAGTCTTTTGAATTTTCAGCTTTTGGATCTGGTTAGCATCTTTCTTTCTTTCTTTCTTTCTTTCTTTCTTTCTTTCTTTCTTTCTTTCTTTCTTTCTTTCTTTCCTTCCTTCCTTCCTTCCTTCCTTCCTTCCTTCCTTCCTTCTTTCTTTCTTTCTTTCTTTCTTTCTTTCTTTCTTTCTTTCTTTCTTTTTCTTTCTTTTAAAAAATGTGTTTGGTACAGGGTCTGCAGGGTTTACAGGGTCTCATTACTAGATCGGACTTGTAGTGATCATACTGTTTACAGCCTCCCAAGAGCTGGGATTACAGGGGCGCACCACCACACCCAGTCTCAATCACAGGCTCAGTGGTCCCCCAGGTGGGGCTAGCATGGTGGCCGCTGCACTTTACCTAAGCAGGTGCTTTAGTCCATTGACTTATCTGGCCAGCCCTGGTTAGCATGTCTTAAGGCTAAAGGCAATGCAGAGAAGGCATTCTGTGTACCCATACAACAGGGCATTGTCTGTGTGAACAGTCTGGGCGCCACCGAGAAGTCACCCTGTGAATCGGCAGATGAAAAAAGATGCCTACCATGGAAGAGGCCAGGGTCTTCCTCCTTAATGTTGGGCCAGTTGTGAATATCTTTGCCTAAGGCCTAGAACTTATTTATCTCCTCTGGGCACTGACAAAAAAGAAAAAATGGTATGGCACACTTTAAAAAGCATGACCATTTTCTAAGAGAAATGATCTCCTTTCTAGGATCTGACTAAAAATCATGGGCAACTGAAAGCCTAGTTTATCCCTGTGGACTATTAGTCACCCTATAAAAGTTAATTTAAAACAAATTAATCCATAAATCTCTACATTGTCTGCAAATACTTACCACTATAAAAAACCTAATTTAAACCCTTTCCCCTCAATTCTGAATCAGAGTTGCACTGCATTTTAGAGAATGTCTTGCCAGCCCAGAATAAATTGCCAGTTATTTCTTTTCATATTGATGTCTGTGGAAAGTCTAACGATAATATTAGGTAGAGTATGACAATCTCTTAGTGCTCAAAGAGAAAGAGAAAGGACACTCTCTTACATAAGCCTTAATACATAAGCTTTATGCATTGCAGAAGTTTTTTAAATGCAGATTCTCAATCTCTTCCTCCTGAAAGTCACTTAATGGAGTTTTGTAGGTAACGCTTTGGTCAAACTCTCCTTGTGGAAGAAAAAGATGGTAGTTTTCCCGAAGACAGAACGTTTGCTCGTATTTGGACCATGGATAGAAAATGAAAAAGAGACCTCTGCTCACCACGAAATGGCTAAAATGGTTAAGTAGAGCCACCAGGTAGCCAGGTATCTGCGGACATTTCAAAATGCAAATTCTATTTACTTTAGAAACATTGCTTGAAAGTGTTTGTGGAACCCAGTGGATATGTATCCCTGTGTTTTCCAAGTAGATGAGTTAATAACTAGAAATATAGTTTGTTAAATATGAGTTTATATCCCCTCATTCTTGGGGGAAAAACTTGTTCTAAAAGGAATACCACTACTGCTGGTAATTTCACATTTCTAAAAATTCTTGTTTTGTGTTGAAATATCCTAGCTATCCCTTATCCAAAGCAATTTCTGTCATGTATATTTTTTTAAAAAAAAAATTAATTCCTGAGTTAGAGGAGGACTCAGGTGGTGATTAAATCAATTAAATCCACATCCCCTCTGCCCATATACACTCCACTGTGGACAGCCAGTGAGAATAAACAAGAGAGAATTTACTACAGAGACACATTTCATGGAAAGGTGTTCCAGGGCTGTCATTTCATAATCTAAAAAAAGGCCCTTATGGAGCAGCTAATTATCAAGCTCCCCCATACCACTATACTGATGTTAAATGGCACAGTTCCATTAGCTGTAATTATTCCATTTGTAATAAATAAGCATTAACCATTTTCAAATGTACACTCACAAATCATTTTTAAAGGATGAGTTTCATGCATTCAAAATCATATATTTCATAACAGCTCAGGCAACAAAATCCATATAAAGGCCTAAATTCAAATTAGAAGAGCATTTAAAATATTAAAATGAAATATATTCAGAAACAGGAATCATTACAAGGCTGGGAAATCTGAGAGACAAGAAAGAGAGAGACAGAGGCAGAGACAGAGACAGAGAGAGAGACAGAGATAGAGAGAGACAGAGAGAGATAGAGAGACAGACAGAGACAGAGAGACAGAAAGACAGAGAGACTGAGACCAAGTCGAGAAGAAAAATGTGTAGATGTTTCGCTGGCTGAAAGTACAGATTTTTTAAAGGACTAAGTGAGGTCCCTATAGAGAACTCAGCACCTGGCACATAGGAAGTGAGTTACATGAAAATATTCCAGGAGAGGTATCATAGCTACCCAGATTTATTTTTTACCTTTATCCTGGAGACATGGACAGCAAGAAAACACTTTGGAATGCAGAGATACAGGTATGGGTGGGAGTGACCTGAGGGTTGGATGTGGAGGAGAGAACTAGGTGTAGGGACAGGCTTAAAGTGTCTTTTCAGGAGCAAATTATCTGTGGCATTCAACAATCTACAGAAGTGTCATCACCTACCTCAGACTCAGATGAGAGCAATGAATAGTAGAAAGTCAAGGAAACATTTTAGTATGTCCACCTTCCCTATCTAAGTTATACTTGAATGGAATTTGCAAAACTAAGGCAAAAATAAGTTACCAAATTATAAGGTTACTGTTAAAATAACTACCACACTGTTACCTGAGTTAAAAAAAAGTACAAGAGATAAAGTCCCAAAATAATTTTTCAAAGCAAATAGAAAAATAATCCTTACTTTATTAATAAACTAGAGAGTCAAGTTGTATTTTGCTACCCATCTTGTATGGAGAAGGGCCCTTCCACACCAGTCCAATGGTTCCTGAGTATGTTCTGGGTGTAGGCCTCCAGAACTTCTCTGTGCTCTAATAACAGAACAGAGAGGGCCAGGGAGATGGCCCAGTAGAATAAGTGCTTGCAAAGGCCTGAGTTCAATCCTCAGTTCCACAAAAAAAAACAAAAACAACAACAAACCCCCCCCCCCAAAAAACAGAACAGAAACTATTTGTCGATCTCAATTGGTTTTATGAGCATCAAATAGTTTTGCTAGCATAAGATACTTTTTATTCTTCATCTATAATATAAATTACAACCTTAAAATCCATTTGGTAACAATAACAAGCAGAAATTTAATCTATTTGCTATTGTGAAAGAGCAATTACTTAAGATTGTGCCCACATGAAATACGTAGTGTGAATGCTGGCCAGTACACTAGCCACTAAGATGGCTGCAAGCTGTAAATTAATTAGAATCAAATAAAATTAAAATTCAGTTTTGCAGTCAGACAAGCCACATGTCAAAGTATTCAACAACCCCACTGAAGTGGCGGCTGTAGTGCCGAACAGCAAAGATGGCGAGCGCTTCCACCACTGAAGAAAGACTTACTGCACAGTGTTTCTCCAAGGTATTTTCTAAAGTCAGTGAGAAGACTGGACTTAGACAGTTCATTATTTTCTAACAAATCGCAGAAGGCAGTGAGTGGCTTTCATTGCTTAGGTTTTCTGCAACAAATACACTTTTCAAATTTTGTGGTCAAACATGCTCTGCTGTTTAAGATTTATCCCAAGAAATTAAGTCAAAACTTGAAATCTGAAGTTGAATGTCTTGTGGAGTCTTCTGCACATTTTCTGTAGACATTGGAAGAACACTGACTATCTGATTAGAAGAAATAACACCTGTGTAGATTCACACAAACTACTTACCTCACCTATGCTGGACTGTCAGTTCACTGTGCTTCTGCCTTTAACTAGATTTGTTTTTTATTCTAAGCATCTGTTTTTATCATTTCCTATAAGGGCAGTAACTAGCATCATATACTAGATTTTTAGACATGGAAGATAATAAAATCAGGGTTTTTGTTTTGTTTTGTTTTGTTTTTTTTTAGTTATCTTCATCAAGTACCATTGTCACCTTAAGGTTTTGCGTGGCTTGGTGGCTTAAGATTTTTCACCCTGCTATAAGTGTCAGCTTTTTTTTTTTTTTGTTCATTTAAAGTATTTTATAATATTTAGTATGGCTGAGATAGTACTCAGTTCTTAGCTGACAGTTAAGTAACCTCCCTCATCTAATTATGTATTATTAAATGATATATCACAAAATTCTTCTCTCTCTTTCTCTCTCCAACAGCTCTTGCTAAGTTCTCCAGATCCTAGCCTTGAACTTGCCATCTTCCTACCTCAGCCTCCCCAGCAGCAGAGATTAAAGGTGTGCACCACTGCCCTGGCGTTTTCTTCTCAATTTTTAAACCAAAATAAATGATCCTACATTTGATAGAGAACTAAACATAGTTCCATTTCTGACGTGTACACTAAGAGCTAAAGATTACGTGATCAGTACTTTGAGGTTTACTCTGCACTCAGGTACACTGGTGGGACATGTCACCTGGACTTACTCAGGTATGGTTGCTGGGAGACATGGGAGGGACCTGTTTCAATCTTGTGAATCAAGTTGGGCTGAAACAATGTGATCACTTGATCTACCTAAAAAAGCACTATTCTTACCTCAGAGCTTTTAACTGAAGTCTCTGTGCTGATTATCGACTTGCCCAAAATAAGATGTTTAAGTTCTAATTAAAGTTCTGAATTTTTAAACAAACTGATTTATTCAGAAGATGGCCTTTCTTTATATTAAAAAAATAAATTTTGCCTATGTCAATTGCTGCAGCTCTCTCTAACCCTGAGAACATGGTCTTACGTATTCCTCATTAATTAAATCCAAATCCTTGGAGTAGAGGCTAGGGAAGAGTATTTTGGAAAAGCTTCTTGGATAATGCTATTGTACTCACAGGTGAGGACCTGATTCGATCTGAGCTTGACTCCTATCACTCTGGGTCCACATCCTGCCCTGCCACTCATCTCTGATGGGATTTGGGGCATGATCTGGCTTACTGCCTTCATCTGTAAATTGGAAATAAGAGTAATCATGTGTCATTGTTGAGATACATTTTTCTTCTCTTTAGTAAGTCTGATTTCTTTTCATCTACCTATATTCATTGTAGTAAGAAGATGACTTATTTGGGGAAGAAGTACATTTCTACTCAGAGTTCAGCAATGAAATTTGTTGTTTTATTAGGAAATATCCTTAAATGACAGTATTCATACACTACTCCCTTGTGAGAAACAATACTCTACATCAGTAGTGGCGAAACTATGGCATGTGTGTGCCACAGTAGACCATCACTGAAAGCTCGAAAAGGCTCACAGCATTCCAGCTACGGACTCTGTGGTCATTTTATGCCTAGCATTTGCATTGGTGGAAAACTCAGGTTCTTTCTAAAATCACTAATTAGTAGACAGGGACTGGTTCCAATTGTTTATGGATATGATGAGAAAGAAAAAGCCTCATTTGAGAAAATTTTAACCTTTGGTTTAATTTGACTTGGTGAACTAAAAAAAGACCATTACTCCACTTTGGTGGTGGAATATTGCTAAACTGACATTGGTTGAGTGTTGCTTTGGGGAGCTCTGAAATCATGAAGGAGCATGGTTGAATACCACTGAGGCAAGGAACACATTTTAAGATCTAAGAAACTACATGGTAACAGTTCATGTTTGGGGTCTCTTGCACTTTTGAAAAGAGAAGGCATCTAGTGAATATTTATATAACGACAATTAAGGGAAATATGGGGGTTTTAGATTTCAGCTAGTAAATATTCGGAAACTCTGTGGTTTTTTTTTTTTTCATTTGAAAAGCATTCTTTTTTTTTTTAACCAATGCCTTACCTTCCCAACTGAGGTATGTTTTGAAAGATTCTTGCTGCATCAAATATCTTAGACAACATTATCTCATACCCACACCAATGCATTAAAAAGCATGACCAAGAGAGGAGAAAAATGCACAGGAGCTGCAGTTTTCCATGAATAATCTGCACGTGTTTTCCAATATTTCAAACACTTTTAAAACAAGATCGAGTGCTCTGGCAGAGCCGCAGACTTTTATAAGACAGCCTTGACAGACAGAGCAATTTGATTCCTGACAATGGAGGGGGTGTGACTCATGTTCAGCATAGTAATGTGTAGCTCTTCAGGTGAACAATTACAATTACCCTAAACGACCTACCCTGAACCCCAACATGGACCCATCCACAATCTCAGGACTGACCATGAAGTGGGATGCTTGGAGAACCAGAGCTTTGGAAATCAAGAGAGAAAGAAAAGATGCTGTTTAGTAAACCCACTAGGATCACATTGGGGAACAACTGAAATTATTTTAAAAATTCATAAATCCTAGAAACAGAATGGCCCTGATATCAATTTTCAATAAAGGTCAAAAGGGCTGACCCTTAGACAAATGTGAGAGGCACGGAGGTGTCTTCTTCACCTCTCACCTCTCTCTGCCCTCTCTCCCTACCTCTCCTAGGCACTCCTAGGGAGCCAGGAGCTCCCTGAAAGCTTGTCAATCTTGAATGATGGCTGAGTGATTGGCATCCTCTGAATGAAACTCATTCACTCTCAAGTGTTACCTTCAGCATTCATTTGCATTTAAACCTTTTTTCCTTCTAACTATGGAATTGCCATCTTTTTTTTCCCCTTTAAAAGATTTTCAAAGCCGAAAACAGGAACAATCTGGTTTATGATCACCTTAGGTGTTTTTTCAGGTCTGAAAGAAAAGATTAAAGTGCCTTTTGTGTTTCATTTGGAGAGTCCAAGAAGAATGGAAGGATGAAAGGATGGAGGGAGGGACAGAGGCAGCAAGATAGGAGGGAAGGGAAGAAGAAAGGGAAGAAAGAAAGGAAGGAGGCAAAGACAATTTTGGTATTTATCATAGAGCTGGAGATTTCTTCTGTCCCACTGAGAGTGGCCTTGGGTGGTACCAGGCATGAAAGAACACATCCTCCTGACAGTGATTTGCACTGGAGTCTAAAACATACCTATCTTCCCTTCTCGAAAGTGACTAGGGACCTGACAACTCTTCTGAAACCATTTTAATACAACTAAACTCAACCCATTTGCAAGCCCCAAATGTGGACATGCATGCATTTTATCCTGTGACAATTTGGGTATGGACATTCTCTATGCTTACATATCTGACTATCTTAAAGTAATCCTTGTATGTCATTCTATTATTCCAATTTATATTGCAACACAAACGAGCAATACACGTCTGTCTACAGTAATAAAGTGAACCAAAGAACACATTATCACTGTCCTTTGAAAAACAAACTCAGATTTCTTCACAGCCTGTCTTCCCAGCTGCACAGAGTTCAAAAATTGCCTTAAACCAAGTGACAGAGGCCTAGAAGATCACACAGGAAGGTGCACTTTCTCACAAGCACTTCTATAAAGGTGCATTAGTGAGAGGAAACTGATGTTCAACAGGAACATTGGATAATGTCTGCGGGGACCAGAAGACACTTGCTAACCTCTTCTTGTCCACACCTTTTCAACTTTCATGGTCCTGTGTAACCACAGATTCCAGCCCTGGGGAGCTGCACAAATAATTCTCCCTGTTATATTATTATGCATCACTCTGTTTTTCCCCGGTAGAGTGGCTTCAGTTAGTAGGTGTGCTGAAAGCACTCCAGGCTCAGTATCCCAGTAGTATGTCCTTCTTTCCAGAGACAGCTAATGTTACCCATGTTATGTACCATTTGGATAGATGAAAGTATCATAGAACATTCATGAAAGTAGTTACTATACAACTGCAGATATCTTTCATTTCTAGTTCTATGATAGCATTTAATGGTGCAATGCTTTCTACCAAGATGAGGCTGATGGCAATGGCAGCTACATATGTATCTTTATAAAACAGATGCAAAAAGCAAGTCCGCAGAGGTGCTAAGGAATAGCAGACTACAGCGCCCATCTCACTCCTTCTTGGGTGCACCATGGCAGATGGGGTGATGGGTCCTGGACCTCTACACGTCTTTATGGGGAGAGGTTGTTACTGTCAATCATGCGAAGATCACTTGTGGTAGATCCTTTTCCTGTAAACACATACTGTTCTAGATGCAATGATCATAACTGCAGAAGCTTCCTGTAATGGAAGAAAAAAGGAGGTTCTGATGAGCAAGTACATGTCAGTGCTGCTCAGGCCCTCAGCACAACCCCAGGCCCACATGGCCACTACCAAATGCTCTTTGCTAACTGAAAGAGGACTATGCATTGAAATAATGACTGTCAGGGAAGGAGTTGAAACATAGGCTTTGGGATGAGACAGGTAGAATCCCAGCTCTTCCACTTACAAACCATGTCACTGGGTATTTATTTAAATTCTCTATTTTTTTTCCATCTACAAAATGGGTATGATAGAACTCCCTTCATAGATAGTATAAGGATACACTGCAGGATAGGTATAGAATACTTTCTAAAGATACTGTTCCCAAGGCAAGTGCATTCTGGTCACATCAAGGAGAGATGGTTTTTGGTCTGAGAGGAAAACTGGATTGATGGGGACTGCAGTGACATGAAGAAAACGTGGTCATTGAAAGGGAGTATCAGTAACACATTCTAGACAGTTTTTGCAATACAAGAATCTGGCCCAGTATTTTCAGATTTTTCAAGAGATTTTTTTCCAAGGTGGTAAGATACACATAGTTTCATGTACATTTCCCCAACATTTATATTTTAGAAACATGTCAGGCCAACTAGATAAGCTAGAAATACCTTTCCTAGAATAGGATTTAGCCTGGGGTGTCACCTCTTTCCTAATGAATGCGATACATTCAACATGTCATAGCCAATGTTGTTATAGCTTGGCTATTTGCAGAAAAACCACCTGAGCTACAGCATCTCTTATATACATGGTGGTTGTCTGGTCACATAGTACGTTTGATGTTAGAATGCTAAAACCTGATTGCCTGGGATGTTGTGTGTTCAAACCTAATTACAAATTTATCAACTCATGGGTGCCCAGTTAAATAGACATATCTGAACTTAAATAAGCACAGCCAGGATTAGAAGTTCATATTTATCCTCTGAGCATAATAATAAAATGTAGTATAAATACCTGGGTACAAAGAATGCGTGACACGTAGAAAGCAGGTGAAAATGGGCAAAACTGCCTGCTTCAGTGTGTAAAACAATAGCCCACAAGTGCTCGCCACAGTCTTGGCTTAGAACAACACATACACAGAATCTTTATGCTACGTCTATAAACTTCTACATGGAGATTTAACACAAATAAGATGATTCTGTTTGATTGAGTTGAATTTTCACTTGTTAAGAGCTCAGAGCTCAGTTTAGAGTTTATCAAAACTCTTCTCTTGACTCACAGTATGCCAAAGAGAAAGGGACTCGGTATCTCTAAGCATCATCTGGTAAGCGGGGACACAAGGCTAGGTTCTACCTCAGAGCTGACTGAAGAATAATAAACTTAATGCAAAAGTAGTAGAACAGTGCCCAGAACACTGTAAATGCTCAGAAGATTAGCTATTCGGATGAAGTGACTGAACCCTACCTAGTGAAATTAGTATAAGGATAATTTAGCTTTTTAATTGGCACTATTTTTCTTGTGATATCTAGCTGGAAGCAAAATTAGAAAAATTAAGGATTTGTCTTTTTGTAACAGCCCCTATCCGCGCTCTCTTTTGAATGCCTTTACTCAGGACTGCTGTGGGAGATCAGGTATTCTACCAATATCTTTAGGGTTATGCACAGGCCACTCTTTGCCCTGTAAACTCCTAGGGTGAAAGCTCATCCCCTGATCTTCAAAGTGTGACAAAGAGCTATTGATTGAGAGCATACTGTCATTTAAATTGCCATTAGGGATAGGTGAAAGGTGGTTATTCAACAATTCAAACCTTTCTTTTAATATTGTCAAGGATGACTTAACCTTAACCCAAACACACTTCTGAAACTTCTGAGTTTCAGTATGTCTAAAATCAATGTGCTTTTCTTTAAGAAAAAAAAATCATGTCATTACTCTCAGATGTGGGATTTGGTAGTTTTGAATCCGTTGGTGAAAGTCTTCCAGAAAGCTTTGCTTTTGGTCACAAAGCACTTGTGTCTCAATGCAAATCCTGTGCTACATTTACACCTTAATATGAAATTAAACCATTTTGCACATTTTCCTAGAGTAGCTATTTACAAAAGTATGCACATTTTCAAAAATTAAGTGCTATGCTGGTGATATATGTTTTAATTTAGAGTATTTCAAATAGGAAACTACCCTCCTGAAGGCAAAAATTGCTAAGAACTTAGTCTTCTATTCTTTGCAAAACGGTGTTCAATTTTAAAAGTTTTAAGCTATACTTATCTTGAACAAAGCAATAGACAGGATGGAAACTCTGTGAGTGTGTGTATCTATTCATGTTATGTTACCAACTCTTGCATTTTACTGTGTGAATACACTCACAAATAATTTCCTTTGATGTTGCACACACACATGTGCACACAGGTACACACTAAATGCTCTGCTTGCATCGGTAAAATGCTGACCTCTGTCTCACAAGCTTGCTGAGGCCAAGTTCCCTGCAGCTTCCCCAGGAATGCAGACAGCATGAAGACTGTAGCTTAGGTCTCCTGTATCAAAGTACATTTAGAATTTATTTTGCAGCGGCATCTTCGCCCACCCCCTTCCCTAATGCATGCACACCTCTTTGTTCTTGCCAGGAATGGCAGACATTTCCTGGGATGACAGATTATGCCAGAGGTGCCTTTGGCAGCCTGGAGTCCTCAGGGCAACCATTGTTCTGGCAGCAGCGAGGCAGCGAACAGCACAAGGTCGTCCGGCCCTGCAGTCCCCACCCCTTCTCCAGCACGAGGCACATGCTCCGACATACACTTCACTTGCTTGACACATGAGGTCAGGCAAAGGCAATCTCCAGCTCTAGTCCACGCTAGGGGAGCAAGAGCACGGAGCAGCCAGCTGGAGGACCCGCTGGTGGGCAGGAGGCTTCTGCAGACACTTGCAGCGAGCCCCCAGGTCCAGTGATCACAGGATGTTTGCTTCTCCCTTGCGCAGGAAACCTATTACAAGGGTACTTTTCTGCACAGCAGTGGTTTATCAGCACAGCTTCTAAACAAATGGGAACCTCCAGTTTTACATCTTATCTGAAAACTCTTGAGTAGAAAAATCGTATGTGAATTACTCCTTCATACCATAGGATAACGAAATGAAGGAGAAAAGATATTAAGCACTTAAAGGTCAATAACAGTGACTTTTACCAGAAAATTTACAGAAACTCACTTGAAGCCTCAAAAACTGAAAAGCAGCCTTTCTTGTTCTTATAAACGGCAATTTAAAGTTACCAAAACTTTAAGGATTTCTACTCTTCTATTTATTGCAGGGAAAAATTCATAAAAGACTTTATCATGACTAACTCATATTTACTAATACATACCATTTAGGAAAGCAGAAATTAAAAGACAGAAGAGTTTTTGGTATTATTCAGGCAAATACAATATCTGAATGTTTAGAAAATGAATGCTCAGAAATGCAGGATATTAGGGGGAACCGAGATGTTTTACTGCCGCCTTGTGGACAATTAAAAATAACGAGATTTATTTAAACCAGTAGTGAATTTAGGAATCTTGATCAATAATAGAACTAGACACAAACGAATATGGGATAAAGGTGGAATAAAATTAAATATTAATTAAAAGAGTACAGTCAGATAAGTGTTTTTCTTTTTTTAACCAAAGAGATCCTCGGGTCCTCAGGTGCTGGTGCCACCGTATGTCAGGATATTCCTGCACAATGCAAGCAGGGCACGGGAAGGAAGTGCTCTTGGATTAGACATTAGGTGAAAGAGGTTAGTCAGAATAACACAGTCCCACTGAAAGAAAAAAAAAGCACAAGAATTTCCATGAACACTGGAGAAAATTTTGCCACTATATTTCAAGAAAATTGAGAAAAATCTGTTAATTATCATATAATTAAATTCAGCACCAGAAAAGCAGTGATAAGGAACAGTGGACATATTCTGGGGTTTAGTCCAGCATTTTGACTTAGAATGTTTATTTAAACATAACTTGAGTTTATAAACTTGTTTTCTAGAGAGATTTATAGTGCTTTCTGATTTTGGCTGGATTGAAAAAGTCCAGCTTTGTATCCTGCTAAAAATGTGCTTGTGTAAACACCTTCTTAAATTTTGGCATGAAAAATTCATTTTCATTGGATACATTTCTAATCACAAGCAAATGTTCAGGTAGAGGCTTAATTTAAACAGAGCTACTGATACCACAAAAATAGCATCGTAGCATCTTCTTCCATTCCACCAACAAGTTAACACTTGTTGACATGGAGCCGACAAGTACAGTTTCCAGTATCCCGCTGTTCATCTTTTGGATAAATACTTTAAAAATTTGACTAATGAAGTAAGAAAAAAATTCATTAACTGTTAGTGAATATAGTTGAAAAAAATTTTAAATTACCTTCTTAAGACTTTTAAAGTATATCAAGATATGAGATAAATGCTTTGAGTTCTAAACATACTTTCCACTCATTGCAGAGCCACCGTTAGATCATTGTCTGCATATTTTTAATAGTTTCACATTTTCAGTGAAACTATTTGAAAAGCAGACAGTTTTGAAATTCAACTTTTGCTATTTAGCCTATAATTTCAAATGATTTACTTTTATTAATATATTTTATGTGAGGAAAGAGAATTAAGTTCAGGACAATAATTTAAATAAAATAAATACATAGGTGTATTCTTATTAAGCAAGAAGCAGCCTCTCGGAGCTACAAAAGGCTCCGTGATTTTCCTGCTTTTGCCCTTGTTCTTGAACATGACAAGCCTTAAGTAAATACCATTTTTGGAATTTTTCTCCTATTTTTCTTGTAATAAGGAATACTTCCACATCATTGATAAATCTAATGAATCTCTACCATTACACGAAAGGATCCATTCTTAATTATTTCACAAACATGTCATCTGTACCATTACTCAAAGGAAAATGATTGTGTATTTCTCAGTGTTGTAGAGCATCCACTGTATGCTCTATACTTTGTCTGAATGTCAATTACAGGTTCATCACAGTTAACATCTTTTTGCACAAGAGGAAATGAAGGCTCAGGGAGGTTAAGTGAACTGTCCATGGTCACACAGCAGTTCAGTGTCTTTATGTACCACTGTATTTCTGGACATACACTGAGAAACTAATATCTCCTTTTTTCCCCTAGTGTACCTCATTGGCAATGCTGCTAAGCCATGCTCTGGCTTATAGTCAAATGCTGCTCAAGAGCATTCAAACAAATATGAAGGCTAGTTATGATTTCCCAGTTAGTTTGTTTAATAAATATTTCTTGAGTACATTTTCTGCACTTAGTGTAGTGCCCACAACATGCGCCAATAATGCCAGACCCAGAACAGTACCTGGATCTTTGGAATTCACAGGCAGATTACACATACTGAGCATATGAAATTGAGTAGAACCCACTGGTCCAGGATGAGGCTGGAGAGTGGTAGTTTGCAAACAGAGGGAGCTCAACCAACTCTGCTCCTCTCTATTTGTGGGTCCAACTGAAGCTATTTGTCCTTTGCCTTAGTTTCCTCTTTTGTACAAATGAGCTCAATAAGGTCTTCATGGAGTCACTCCTGGCTCATTGCAGGTATGTCACATATAGCAGCCGTTACTGCGGAAAGGGGAGAAGGGCAGACATTTAAGCCTAAAGTGATCCTGTGAAAAGCCACACTAACGGTGATGCTAACAAGGTTCTGTGCTGACTTGGGGGCACTGTACCAGAGTTAGTAGATTCCAAACAGACAGTAAAGCTTGATTTGGGTGTAGCCTAGTAGGAGACTTCATGTGAAGACACTGATGCATATTTCTGGGAGACCCCAAAGTCGGTACATACATGAGATTAGAAAGAAAGCAGTTTCTTAGCCAAAAGACTAAGCTCATAGTTCAGGAATTTGTTCCATAAATGAAAGTTATGATATGTTCTCCTGTTTCCTTTAGAATCTTTGACTGCAAGTAAGTGCAACTCAGGTTGTAGTAAATTGATATTTGTTCAAATAATTGGAACTTCAAAATTCCAATGGCCTTAGATAAAGCTTAATAAGCCCTCATGCCAGGTTCTGAGCTCTTTTTTGAGCTCTCTGTTCTTCCACATGCTATGCCATCTTAACACAAGCTCCATTCACAGTAACAATATCCACAAACAGTGGAGTGAGGTCTTATGGGCCCAACAGGCTCCCGTTTTGATCCTTTAACCAAACACTGAGTCTCAGGGAAAAGATATGCTGAGCACAATAAGCACTGGCCAACAGCGGGAGCCCCCCCCCCCCACTCCAAACCATATGGCTTCAAAAGGGGAGCCACTGGCCAAAGGAACAAACACAACTTGTCAAAATCTAATCTGCTTTTCTTACCTGATGGAGTCTCAGCGTCTCCAGTGAAGTTGGAGTTGATCCCTGGAAACGCTGGTGCCCAACTCCCTTAATAATGATCAAACTTTTTAAAAACAAAAGATAAATAGAGTAAGTCTATTATTCTACTTTTTACCCACGGAATATATCAGGGACACATGTTTGAGATTCCATGCTGAATGATTCATTGAAAAAGAAATTTTAAAAAGTTATTCTTCAATTATTGCATATGTATCTACAAAGTTGGGATTTCCTCTACACAAATAGAGGTTTGGGCTTTTTCTGAGACATGCTTTCCTAGAACTCTAGTTTGCATTTCTTTAGCGTCCTTTTTTTTCCCCTTTTAACATATTCCAGAATAAGTTCTTGAGAAGTGGCAAGAAGATAATTTAGATGAAACATTTATTGTATTTTCCATTTGTCTTTCTTAAAATGCTGCCCTTGCGAAGTTTTCTAATATCACTAGCGGTAGATGTGTCATCATTACTTAGCTGGAATGTTTGCATTATTAGAAACACATTAGGCAGTAAGCAAAAACACATGCCCGGGAGTCTAGTTATGAGATCTGTGCATGTTTTCTTTGAGTTGAAACAAAAGAATAATGACCAGCAGCATTCAGCAACTTAGCCCTGTCTCTATCCTATTAGGATCATATTCCCAGGAGAGAGCTCTGGTTTTAAAAGCTATTTGCAAATGTATAGTGACTTTTTGGCATGTAAGTTTTCACAGAGCAGTTGCAGAACTGAAGAGGCTTGAGGGGTTGAGGGGGACCATGGCACCTCTTAACTGGGACAGCTTCTTTTTCATGAAATAACTAGTGAGTGACAAAAGTACTAAGCAAATCAGGATTTGTGTTTTTCATTTATTCATGGCCAGGGAATTGTGTCATTTGTATTTTTTAGGTCATGGTAAACAGTCTTTGAAATTGATTATGTACCTTCCTTAGTTGGGATTACAGTCATGTGGTGAAGGAAAGTCTTGTGGTCTAATTCCTGATATGATACATGTATCTTATCCACATATCTTATCCAAAATCCAGAAATTAGATGCACTGAATATATCTTTATTATATCCTTCTATTCAAAGGTGTTTTTCCATACTTTACCAGAGAGATATATTTTTGACACTTTCCTTGGGATATCCATTCATTTGCTGAGCCATGTTACATGCCAAGCATTACTTGAGACCTCGTGGGTGCCTAAACTAACCATCTCTACCTTCATAATTCTCTGGCAAAGATCAAAGTGTCATTAATTCAAAGGATTTGAGGAACAGTTAAAAGAGCAGGGAGGTATGCAAGCAGCATTCCAAGAGTGTATGAGTAGAGAACTGACTCTGGGGTGGGGGAGTGATCACACACACACACACACACACACACACACACACACACACACACACACTGGGGCAGTGACTTTTCAGCTGATATTAGATAAATGAGTAAGGCCAAGCAGGAGGGAAGGATAGCTCAGAGAAGGCTCTGAGGTGAGAGCAGCATTCAAGGCAGGATTTGAAGACCAGTATTTGGAGCAAAAGTCACATATAAAGATATGCAGGGCTCATGGTCAAAGGAAGATCCAGAGCGGCGTAGGACGAATCCTGGTAGGCCTTCAAATTAAGATGAAGCATTAAAGCTGCACTTCACAGATGACCGAACACTGTTGCTGGCTAATCTTTGCATTGGCTCGAGAGTTCTGGAGTGTCCACATTAATCACTGCTCTAAATATGCCTGAGTGGGTGTTTGTGGGTAAGATTAGTTTTGAACAGGTGGGCTTGGTAAAGTAGATGACTTGCCCCAGTGTGGGTGGACTTCGTCCAATCAGGTTAGCACCTAGGAAAACAAAAGACTGAGGAGGGAGGAATTTATTCCTTTTGCCTGCTTCACGCTTCGAGTTGGGACATCTCATTGCATCACTGCCTGTCTTTGGAGTAAAATTGAGACCATAAGCTTCTCTGATCCTGGGACCTTGGCACCTGGACTGAGTTAGATCTCCAGCCTGCCCGGGTCTCTAGTTTGCAAGAACAATTCATAGGCTTTCTCAGCTTCCATAGCCTCATGAGTGAGTTTCATA
>NW_004524606.1:8386197-8510554 GCF_000260255.1 Octodon degus | reverse complement strand
TTTTCTGGAGAACACTAATACAGGGTTGACTTGAAAAGGCTTGAACTGTAAATCGATCACTCCAGCTGCTGCATGAGGAATGGCCTTCGCCATGTGTATAGACTATAAATAGAATGTTTTCATTCTTGTGGTCAACCCTTCTCTTCTTTTTAATTTGCTTTAAGATGGAAACAAGGACTCTTGACATAAAACCCTTCGGTTACCAGATCAACAAATATAAGTGACCGCATGTGAATTTGGATAGTTTTTGAAAATCTCTTCCCACCCACGAAAGTGATTATCTAAGTAGCTTGGTTATTTCCAAATTTAAGCGTGTGCATGTGGGGGTGGGGTAGGGTTCAGGACTAGGGACTTAACATAGGATTGGACATAGGGTCTTCACACTGAGCTGTATCCCTAGCCCATTTTTACAATTTTGAGGCAGGGTTTTACTAAGTTAGCAAGGCTGAGTTTGAACCTATAATCATCCTACCTCAGACTCCCAGAGTTACAGGCCTATGCCACTAAGCCCAACAAGGATTTAGCTTTGTAAGTTTGTTTTGAAGATCAGCAGAACTATTCTATAAAGTCACCAATCCACTTCTAACCTGTAAGATAAATTCCATTTCATTATTTTGATTCTGTTTGTTCACCCTACCTTATACTCCCATAACATTTCAGTCATATTACCTATGAAATTATTCAAGTCAGTGAATGACTTCTTACTTTTACCTTTTACCTAGTCTGGGCCACTCAGTACGTGCAATTATGAGAGATCCTTTTTTCCCTCAGCAAGTTTTTATCCAGTAGAATAGACATGTACTTCTAAGTTCAACTGATCTGTCCTGCACTAAGAGGAAATAAAACTTATTGGATCCAATTACAAAGAAAAAAACAGCAATTGGCAGTTTGCTGGAGAGTTGCTTCTTAGAATGCAGTACAAGGCAGGTACCGGC
The DNA here is from genome assembly GCF_000260255.1 of Octodon degus. Classification (NCBI taxonomy): domain Eukaryota; kingdom Metazoa; phylum Chordata; class Mammalia; order Rodentia; family Octodontidae; genus Octodon; species Octodon degus. The sequence continues at coordinate 8,509,619 of NW_004524606.1, read as the reverse complement.
CTACCCCTGCCACTGAAAGAGACTATAACAAGCATCCTGTAACCTGCAACCCCAGTGTGAACTCACATCTGGTGATGCCTCCTTGTGCCCACATTTTCTGTTTACTTCTTCTGAGCTACTGAGAACTTTTGGGTAAATCACCTCAGGATTCTTAACAGAGAAAAGATCTAAATGAACACTGTTTTGCAGTATTATGTTCTAGCAAACTAGTTCTTACCAGGTCCTTTTAGGCGTATGAAACTATGTGATAAATAATGTTAAAATATTAGTTTCCCACCTCTAAAATATTTATAAGGTCAAACTTCTCGAATCTCCCCCCACTAACTTATCAGGAATAACTTTCCCCCCAAAATTTATACTTTCATGTACCCACTGTGACAGCAAAGGCCCAAATTTTTCCTTAACCTTTGAAATAATTGATCTAACTTGCTATGTGTGAGACTGTGATCAGACTTCACCATGGCAAGGTGAGAGCTAGCAAAGGGAACTGTACTGGAGAGTGTTTCCCTGCCAGGGTCTCCTATTACTTGGGTGTAAACACCACTGTGAAGGGAAGCGACAGCCTGCAGCACCGCCACCTCTCTCCTTCACGGTCAGTCGGATGGGCCAACCAGTGCTGTTAACTGAAAAGAAAATGCTTTTGTCCTGTGAGCACTACACCCAGAGAGGAGAAATCCCATTCATTCATTTTTTGCGTCCTTTCTTCTGTAATCAACAGGTCTTTTCAAGTGATAATATTCAATTAATTTTCTTTTCTTTTCATTTTTTTTAACATTAAACATTTTGGTGGTTTAAAAAGAGTTTAGTCAATTCCAGGATGTGGACAGTTACGATGCCAGCAGTGCCCCCAACTTCATGTCATTAGATGTTCAACAATGACTCTAAAATAAGAAGCTTTTTGGAAGTTATGTCTTTGAAGTTTCATTAATTAGTCATATCATTGGGAATGTATGGCTAAAGTAAATTACAGTGTTTAAAATATCTACTCTTTCAATGTGAAAAATGAAAGGATCCTGCTACCTTGTCTTTATACTAATGAAGATATTATTAATTGGTTTAGCAAAAACATAGATCTAACCATAATGTGCAACAGTTATTAAAGATAATTAACTACAGATCATTGGTTTGAAACATCTAGTCCAAAATGATTTCTGAAGGGCACATTATTCTACGAGATAAAATAATTAAATTTCTAACTGCTGCATGAGACAACTGTGGCATATCTAGCGTTTTAATTTCTTTTGTTCTATTCTCAGGATACTCTTACTGTTTTAGGCTGTGAAAAAGCTACCCGTGTTTCACAGCGAGCACTCTGTTCAGCATGTTTCGCCGAAATCTTTCATGTCTATGTAAAAATTATGATTGAAAGAAAAGGATTACAATGATACTAGACCTAATAAAAAGCCCCCATAAATTCAGCTGCTCTTTACTGCAGAGAGGAGTATGGTAAATCAAACAAATAGAAAACTAAACAAGTTACTTTAATGAAATACCTTTCAGGCACATCCCTCAGAGCATCTATTTTTAAAAGGAGGAAAGCCTCACATTTGCAAAATAAATAAGAGAAAATATAAGTACAGACATATGCCAAATATGCGTGGATTAATGAATAATGTAATTATGTGCACAAGCATAAAATGCAACAATGACAGTAAAAACAGTTGAGGCATTAGAACAGAAGGCTGTTTATTAAAAGCTATAAAATTAGAGAGAAAAATATTCGCACTGTATTGCTAAAACAGTTTTGCTTGGTATTTACTATTTGATGCACAATTAAATTAAAAAGAATATATTATGACTCAAATGCTGGTAACAGTTTTTGGACTTTTATACAAAACTCTGACCATAATATTTAACATTAGTAGCACATTGAGATGCTCTGGATGACTGGGTTTAGAATGAGGCCAGAAGTCTGTATTCATGTCAGTGTCAGATGTCCAAAATTTAAAAATATTTATCATATGACCAGGAACTATGTTTTGTGTAAAAACCAACACTGAAAATAATATTAATATGCTTTCTTTTAAGAAGCAATTCAGATTCATATTAAGTCTAAATTTGGAGGAAGTTGGAAAAAGGCTGGAATCTCAACTCAATACTCAAGCATAAATTATTATTTTTAGAAATATTATTAGGATCTTGTTTTAATTCAATGAAGGTGCAGTTGGTAAGACAGGATTTAAAAAAAAACCATGAAATTAATGGCATTTCTGGTGAGCATGAAGTTGAGAACATAATAACAATGAAGAAATTTTGAACTTGCTAAGTTTGTAGTGATGTGGGCTTCAGGTACCTGGGATGAAAAAAACCAAGATGTTTAACATGTACATTTTTTCTGTTAACATATAATAATGTGTAGGTATCCCTGAAATATGCAAGCCATGAAGGGAAAGGCGTTGTAGAGGGTAAATGAGAATAAAGCTGTTGCAACTTGTTATTTCAGATCTACGTTATTGAAGAAGCATGCTGTGGACTGCTAGTTCCCTACAAGGGAAAAAAGAAGTTATTTGATTAAAGTCTTGGGAATGCAATGTATTCTAATCCCCCTTTATGGATCTACAGAACAAATATGCATAATTTTAAACACTCTGAAAATTCTTGCAGTCACAGTGTTCACCTAGTTCTCAAACTTTTGTTTTTGGTTGGACCTGAAAACTCCCAAAGTCCCTTTCTACTGGCATTATATCACATTCCCTCACCTTCAGCCACCTGACTTTCTTTCCACTGAAATCACTTTAGAGATTTGCTAGATATTTCCAGCTTATTATGTTACTTGATTTATTAGCTCTCTGAAGAATATTTGCTTTAAACTGTTTTGTTCTAATTTTAGAAGAAAAGACAAAAAAAAAAAGAATATCTGGGAAAGGAGTATGAGGAGCAATACCAGTACCCTGGTCCTGTAACACAGGCACACTTCTCTCAGGGTTGAGGAGAACAAGTCCTGGTAGCAAGACAGGTAGCGTGCCTGAGGACAAACATTCACTGGTGGCAAAGTAGTGGCTCAACCCCATGTCTTACACTGGCTGACTCAGAGCTTGCCTGATAACCTATCTAGAGGAAGTTGTGCCAAATTAACCAGAAGCCCCATCCCATAAGTGGCCAATTGCGTTTTCATTTAGACATTCTTATTTGTCTGTCTAGCATTTTATTTAAACCATAAAATTACTGACAACATTTCAAGTTCAGTACCCTTCATGAGATAATTTAGATTCTATCTTCTACTGAGAAGGTAGAGGATCTCATATCATCAGGCCTGGAGCCACCATGCGAATGGCTTCCTGATTGTGAAAGCATTTTCTTGGCTGTCCTGTGGGCCACAGTCCCTATCACTCCACACTGTCCCTCCAAATCCCTAGACATGAATCCAGACTTATTTGTCACTTATTGCCTTACACTGATGATTAACTTTGGCTCCAGGGCATCTTATATTTTCATTCCTTGGTCTTCATAAGGTGATATATTCTACTTTCCTATTATACTTCCCCTCCCACTCTCAAAATTCCCCTCATTTTTTGTGTTAGGACAATTATGTTAAATTGGTTTCCAGAACATTATCTTTACACAAATCTTTTTTGTTTTTCTTCTTTCTTTTTCTCAACCCAAGAACACTGCCCACAAGTTCAGTCTTAGGCAACTGATGGCCTGCCATGTTCCAAGAGAAACCCAAGGCTCACTGGGGCAAAGCCATCCAGATGGAGGTCTTTGGCACCTCCAAATCCTGCCACACCACCCTCTGGCTGCCCCCTCCACCAGCGCTGTGGCAGAGCTGTGCCTGTCACACCACAGGAAGCCCAGAGCCAGCTGGCTCAGAAGGCAAGTTTGAAGAAGTGTTCTACCAATGATGTGGACAGAAGACTCTTTCCTTTCATGTCTTCAAAGGAAAAAAAAATCCCAAATCATTGGAAAGAGGACCCCATGGTCTGTGCTATTCAATAAATGTAGGTGTTTCTGCTTCTGGTAGATTAAAATCTTACCAGCCTCTGGAAGGTGTGACATATGCCTTCAACCAGAACAGAACTTTCTACAATGTACCAGCCAGGGGCAGGTTAGAGCACAGACGGAAGCATGCTTCTTGTATATTCCTGAAAGTCAGAAAGAAGAGAGGTCAACACCTGCATTGCTCACAGGCCTGAGAGCAGCCTGGGCCAGGCTGAGTGGAGCTGTGGCTCCTCCTACCTCCTTGTGGGTAGCCAGCTGCCCATAAGCCTGCCCTCCTTGGCTCTGCTCACTGAGGGGCGCTAAGGGGAGGTAATGGATGTGCGGGAATCAGATGGAGAGGTGGAGCCATCTGCTCCAACTTCCAAGTTATTGTTGGCTCTGGAGCTGTAGCTTTGGTCTGGGTCTTTTAACAGTTCATTTAACTGAGGAGGATGGAGTGGATTCAGAATAGGAGGCCTGGTATTGGCAAGGTTTCATTTATTTATAACACTTTTTCTGTTGCCTCTTTTCTAGTTGCCTTTTCTAATTCTTTCTCTGTGCTTTCCCCCCACCAAATCTACCCTCTTTTCCCCCTACCCCCATTCACCAGCTTTTGTCCTTTTGTCTTTCCTTTGATTTATTTACAAGGAATTGCTTCTCCTAGATGGTTCTGAGTCACTTCTCCCCAGCATTACCTCCAAGATGCTTACCACCAACTATCACTTACTCATGTATTTCAAATGCTTAGCACACAGTGTCTTCTGGCATACTGTTGTTGCATTTGAAGTGCAACCAAAATGTCAGAACCATACCACAAATGTGTCCTGTTAACACAGGTTTTCTAAAAGTTATTTTTTAATGGCTGTTGAGCACTATTTAACAATTTCTCTCATCCACCGTATTCTGAGAGGAGGAAGGATAGGTGGAATCTTTTATTTTTCAGTTTTCATAATTTGTCCTGCTCTGAAAATCTGTCCTCTCTCCATTATTTTCCTTCTTTACCTACCTCTGTCTCTCTGTGCTTTCTCTTCCACACTCCTTGAAAAAGCGAAAAAACAAACAAAAGAAAAACTGCTTTAATTCCAGGATGATGTGACAGTGAGATCAACTGACTCAAACCTGCTCTGGATATTGTCTTATTTTTCAATGTGCAAACAGCTTCCCCCTCAAAGATTTCTATCATTTTCACCTGATGCATTGACGTAACTTCATGTTCACCTCTGGTGCCTCTCACTTAACATTTTTTTAAATTGACATTTGCCCTTTAGAATCTAAGTAAGTGGTGTGGAAAAGGAAGAAAGAAAAGGCTTACAATTTGAAAATGCATATTTAGATAGAAAACAAAGTTTACTTAGCAGATTTTTATTATTTTGTTTTTTATGTACTGTAGAAAATATAACAAAATCTTTAGTAAAGAAGGAAATCCAAGCCAGGTGTGGCAGCATGCCTATATTCCAAGCATGTGGGGGGCTGAGGCAGGAGGCTTGCTGTGACTTCCAGGCCAATTTGGGCTACATAGTAAATGCAAGGTCAGCCTGAACAATAGAGCGAGGCCTGTCTAAAAGAAAAAAAAATCTAAAGGAAATCCAATTAGAAATTCCTAGGAGGAAGCTAGCATTGCCAAAATAGAAGGAGAAAAATAAAATTCCTGATCAATTTATCATTTGAAAAAGGAGATGCATTATGATACAGGCTGCCATTTACTCCCTTCATTGCTATAACTTTCCCTGTTCAGCTCCAATTCAGCCTCAGGTTCCCTCTACCTCCAGCATCCTAGGTGGGCAAAGGTGACAGATTGACCTGGACAGGCAAGAGGGAATCTCTTTTCCTTTTCTGGGCTCTTCAATGTGAGTGTAGACAGCTCAGTACATACCCAGTCAATCCTCTGTCCAACCTCTGGGTAAACCAGGTCTATGTGTCTACTATGCAGGTTCAGGCATAGTAGACACATAGCTTCCATATAGTCATCTTTGTTTGTTCAGATGGAGAGTGCGTTCTGCCATGTGACTGTTGAGAATAAGAATTCCAAGGCTGTAGGTGTATGAAGTCATGTTATTTGCAAGGGAAAATTAGAATCAAGAGAGTTGAACTTGAATCCTATCTCTGTTGGTAAGCAATTGAGCATCACCTGGATTTCCCTGTCCCGTTTTCCCGTAAAACATGAACAACAAACAATACATCATGAGGATGATTGTGGGATTGATTAAAGAAGCTGGTGACAACTAAAGCTGAAAAATGCAAGGCCTCCAGAAGCTGGGCAGGCATAAATGAGTAAATAATGCAAGAAATACTTAGGCTAATTTGGAGCGAGTGATGCAGCCGCGGCAGACTTGTGATTTTCTGTTCTGCTCAAGAGGCAGCTGTTCTGTTCAGCTTTAGCAAGTTTTTGCATTGGAAAAAAGCAGACCTGGTGTTGCCAGATTTTTGGGGAAGCTGGAAATCCGGACTTTTACGTGAGGTCTCCCAATTTTTAGTTTTTGGCAATTAATTCAAGCTGAAAGGACTGTTTAGCCAAAGAAAACACATCTGCAGGCCACATACACCCCGAGAAACTTCTCCTCGTGACTTCTGACGTATATGAACGTGTTTGTAATAGAACCCACCTCATGGTGAGCGAGCCATAAATATTTGCCTCGTCTTTTCCTTGTGATAACCGACATGAGAAAAGAAAAATAATTGACTTGAGGTTTTTAGAGACTTTTGGCATTACTTACTCTTAAGGATTGATTTACTATTTAAGTCATGTATTAACATGCTTGTCCACTATTATGCTAAAATCCTGAACCTGGATATAGGTGGTACTTAGGAAAATTTAATTGGGTTCTCTGATTTTGTAACAGAAGGTTGATGTTTGTCAGAAGACATACACTTACAAGGTAGCTCGAATCACCTCAAGGAAACTATATTTTTCTTCTTTTCAGTGTTTTAAACAATTAAGTAAAAACTGTCCATATTTGTGGCACATAACATGGTGTTTCGGTATATGCACACATTGTAAAAGGACTAAATAAAGCCAGTTCACATGTGCTTTGCCTCACACACTTCTTTCTGTGGTGAGAACCCTTAAATTCTATTCCTCATGAATTTTCAAGCCCATTACATTCCACAACCTGGAGTCACTGCGGTGCTAAGCCATCTCTGGAGCTCATTTGTCCTGTCTTGCTGGAATTAGGTGTCCTTTGCCGAGCATCTCTCTGGTCTCCTCACCCCTCCGCCTTTGGTAACTGCAGGAAAATTCACGTTTCTCACACTACCCCAGATCTCAGCAAGTGAGCAGCTCCAGCCTAGACTTTGCTTTTTGTCTACTGATAAGCAGGACCTGGTTTTCACTGCCACATCTTCATGTCGCTCCCTCCTTGAGTAGTTTAACTTACTTTTTAACTGTTACATGCCAACAAAACAGGTTGCTTAATTGGTTTGACCTTTCACAGTATTTTTTAATTTTTCAATCTTAGTTTCATAGTTCCATCTGGCCCTTTAAAACGACATCTGGTTAACTGTACTTAACCAGCTGATCACTGTACAGTTATTTTTAAATGTAATGTATGCTTAAACAGATGTTATTTTTATAGATGTGGATCTAAACTGCACTTGTGTACGTGCTATGTCTGCATAAACTCTTTCTGCAATTCAAATGTTGACACCCAAAATTACAAGCCAGAATGCTTATGAACTCCACTATTATGGTACTGCACTTTTGTGCTGCTTGTTAGGTAAACATCAATTCAGTTCTTTTTTTCTCTCTTCATTGCACATAAATAAAACATTAGCATTTAGTTTATAAAGTGATGAACATTTTGCTGTGTTGGATTTAGCTTTATAAATACAACTGCTGTCAGCAAGAAAAAAGGATTTATTGAATAAATAATAAGAAAGCTAAGGGGAAATGAAAATATATATATTATGCAAAACATGGTGTCTGTCAACAGGTCACAGAGAGGCGTCACTGCTCCTGGTGTTGCTACTGGAGATAACTCCATCTGGCCCTGGTGCCTTGTGGATCTCCTCCTCACTGTGTGTGTCTTACATTTAATCTAGGAAGCCCGCGAGAGTAAATCAATTTCTTTGTAAAACTCTAAATGTTTAATTGTCCAGGCATCATTAACATTTAGGACCACTTAAATTTCTTCTTATCAAAGCAAAGGGAAACCCTGAAAACACTTGATGAAAAGAAATCCTAGATGGCTACTCAGTCCTATGGCTTTATTTTAAAGTCTTTTTCATTCAGAAAAGAAAAGGGGGAAAAAAAAAAGGACAACAAGCAGTTTCTAGACAGAGTGCAAGGTTTTGCAATCACAGCAGCATCTCAACACCAAGGACTGCTTGTTTCAGGGAGAACTGAGCCCCACCAGCTGCGAGTTCTCCTTGGCACCTGATGGGGTAGTTTGCATATGACCTCAGATTGAGTCTGACTTGAGACAAAGAAAGTGGTCACAGTTGAAAATATTTTGCCTAGAACTTTAAAAGTCTCATTCTCAAGGTTAAAAATTGCTGTTATACATAATACCTCAGTAATTGATAGACATTTTCTCTCTCCAGAGTCCATTTTCTGTGAAAAACACCACATAACATCTGTTCATAAACAGTCCTTCTGTGAAAACCCTGACACAGGTCCTGAGCTTCTCCCGGGCTCAATTCCCCCGCCATGCGCAGATGGCACGATGTATTTATACAGCTGAAGCCGGGGAAACAGAAGCCCAGCAGCATCTCCAGGTGAGGCTGCAGGTTGCTCTCCAACCTCACCCTGAGTCATTCAAGGGGCTCTTTCTGACACAAAGATAAATTGTTTCCCAGGATAAGTGGGATCCATTGGAAAAGCACCTTCGGCAATCAACATGTAACTCTACGGAGATAAGGACATTGCCTGTCTTTTAAAAAGACTCCACTGAACACATTAATGAAAAACTAATTAGGTTACCAAGGTGTTTGGGAAACTAAATATGACTATGATCATTCAGGTTTTTTTTTTAACTCTATGCTCTGTGTGATGTTTAAGTGCTATTACTTTTTGTATCTAAAAGCAAAAAGTTTGGAGTGAGGGGCTTAAAGAATTCATATCCAAGGTTTCAGTAATGACCAAGAGAAGGAAAATGTGTTTATAATAGAAGGAATTATTTACCACATGACTTCTTATGTCTGGTGTTAAGCATGAAGTGAAATGATAAGGATCTACAGAGATATAGCTTTTGAAATGAGTATTTATAAAAAAGCTGGGGCTGGCCAAATAGCTCCATGAATTAAAACACCTGCAAACAGGCACAGGGGCTGGGGGTTTAATGCCTGGGCCTGCCATGCCAGCCCCACCACCTAGGCAGGCTGACTGAGACTGTGCATGGTGGCCTGCGCCTATAATCCTAGCTCGTGGGAGGCTGTAAACAGGTGGATCATTACGAGTTGGATATAGTAGTGAGACCCTGAACACCATATAGACCCTTCCCTAAAAATACAAATATATATATATATATATATATATATGAATGAGACTTGCAAACTTTGGTGAGATTTCATAGCTTTTCAAATCCATTTCTCCTAATAATTCCTGAGATATAGGTCCTTTGGCACTCTGTAAAGCTGTCCCTTCTTAGAAAGGGCACAGATTCCCAGGATAATCATGACCAGCTTCTCTCAACCTTGTCCAGAGATGACCTTAAGCAGGATGCTGGAGCTTCCAAAGAGTCTCAGGGCTCAGAAGATCACCCGAATAGACAGACCAAAGGCGCTCTCCAGGCACAAACCCCACATGTGCTTGTGCCGCTCTCTGTCACACAGCTGCAATCCATATAGAAAGTCATACTCTGAGAAACATATCACAGTGCACTAATCTAACATCAACTAGGTTTTATTTTCTGCAAACACCATGGGCAAGTCCTGGTTATGCTTGGCCAGTGGAGGTCAAGCATGGCCTGAGACTAGGAAGATATTTGTTCCTCTAATTTCAGTCTCTACTACATACAGGTTCTTTCTGGCTTGTCTTTTAAGAATAATTTCCATTGCCATTTAAATATTGTAGGTGCATGAATTCAGCAAAATTATCCAATATAGTCCAGTAGTCCATAATAGTAGTGGGTTTTCTATAGGACTGGCAATGTCAGAAGTTGTTGACTTGAGTCTTTTACAGCTCAGCATATTAATATGGCTTTACTTTTCATACCTCGTTTTTATACTTTTCTGCTGGATGGTTAAGACCAAGATAAAGCAAGACCTATATAACAAGAAATGTAGCTTTTATATCTTACAAGGTCAGTTAATCCCCTTAAGACTTATCCTGAAACCCTGTACCATAGTTTGCAGATCCTTTGTCAGTGTCAGCCATGTGGATGAGTCATATCCATTGCTTGACCAATTTGCTCTCTGTGAAAGCCTGAGAGAATGTTTTCTCTCCATGAGACTCTCCTTAGGCACACTCTACATCATCGATCACTTTCCTCTGTGGCCCCATAATCTTCTTGATCAGAAAATTTGGGACATTACTGAGTTACAGGATGTTACAGTACAAGTTCTCCTATGTCCTGAGTCCTCACTGACCTTGAAAGGCTAGCGTAAAAATGTTGGCTACCCTTGCAACCCTTCTTTTTCTCTAATGTTTCGTCTGCAAGCTTAGGTTTTTAACCCTCCAGAAGAGAAGCTTATTATTATTATCCTACAACAATGGAATAGCCTTCTCTGACAAAACTAAACAAAAAAAGGGATACAAATTAATGACCACTTTGCATCTGTATATTCAAAATAGTTAGGATAGATATACAGCTACTTTCTCTTAATTCAATGAACAGAAAGATTTGTTCTAATAGTGTTTTTGGACAGGATATCATGTCTGCATCTTGTACTATGAATAACCCCTAAGAAGACAATAATATGTAATATATTAATTATTGAAACTGTCCTACTAATTGGTTTTGAAACTGTCTCATTGCTCTTTCTTTCTCAATAAAATTATTTAAAAAATTTCCAGCACTTATGAGCCATTAAGTTAATATGGATTATCAGTCCAGGATAAGGAACCTTTTGGGGGGTAAATATTCTCAAAGGAAGGACACTAGCCAATAGAGAGTGATGTTGAGGTGTTGTTCTAAATGAAATGAGAATGCCTGAAAAAAGTTCTTCTAGAATAGAGCTGTAGGAGTCTTTATGTATTTTTGGGTAGTACAGATGTGTTTGCTCTTTTATAGTTCTCTTTCACTTAGTCAATGAACTTCATTGAAACATAGAAAAAATAATCAAAATGAAAATAAAGTTCAATTTTGAATTGCATACCAAGACTACTTTTCACTAAATAAGGAATTGCACTGTTACTTGGATAAAGTGGTACAATTAGGAATAATGGAAGAGACCAAATTCAAATCATGTTTTCCATTTACAAAAACATTTGCCATGTTATGAGAGGCAAAGATTTTCTTGTTTTGGTTACTCATTTCTTTTTATTGATATTTTAATTTTTCATGGAAAAAACAAAGTTCAGGAATGTGCATCCTATTTTACCTGATGTAAAATACACAATCAGAAGAGATTACATTTGCTGAAACTATTTTTGACATATTTGACATGAGCATAGTATACTGGGGACTTTATAGAATTATATATAATAGTGACAATGGAACTAATATAAATATCCAATGATAGAAATTTGATTAACTATTGCTCTGAGGAAATTGTGTCATTAAGCAGGTTAAAAAAAAATTGCAAAATGTATACATGCCGTACAATTGAAACTAGGTTTATGGCATACATAAGCATTTTTAAAAAATGTATGGAAAAAATAACAGTATATTTATATACACCAATGTATAACTATATACCAATATACAAACTATAACTGTAATTTATAAATTATTATTTTTTATTTTTATGCACTTCCAAATATTGTTTGAAACAAATATTATTTTAATAATAAGAAAATTGTGATATATACTAGATATTTTCTCCTAGGAACACCATTGTTGGGGTAATAACAATTTTGGTGTCTTCGGTCAAAAACGTAAGTTGATTTGAAGTACACTGAGTTATAATTTTTGACAGAATATTATAGAACGTGGAAAGGATGGTTTCAGGAATTCTCTCCACCTCCCTATCAGGCAGCTTTGGAGACAATCCTAATTGATCGTCAAGCGATTAATATAATGTCCAGGGTGCCCTCTGACTATTAATCCCCTCCCTCCCTTCCTTCCCTTTCCTTCCTTAATAATATGGAAATAGAAGGTCCTCAGAGCAGGAACTGAACAAAGGCACCCTGGGGTCACTTGGTAGGAAGACCTTTGAAGAACAAGCAATGCAACACCCCCAAGAACACACAACCAGCAACATCACAATTGTGAGTGGTGTGTCTGACAGGTTCACCACAGAGGGGCTGAGTGTATCACCATTTGCAAAACTAGGAGAAAAGTCCTCGATTTGGGGGTAACGTGTGTTCGCAACTGAAAATAATGGTGTCCATACTGCACACTGACAGCTTCCATGGGTGCTTTCTCTGCCGTGCTCCAGGGGAACTTGGTATATGGCACACATCCACAGGCTGACCCAATTAGCTTGATCTGGAAGCCTGCTGGGAATATGTAAGTGTCTCAACCAGTCCTTGGTTTCTTTTACCCCTCCAAGCCTCTGAGAACTGTCTGGCTTTCACAACATCTCTCTCCCTGCTCCCCAATCCTAAAGGCATCAAGCAGAAGATACAAAATAGTTTAACATGTATTCTCAATATCAATGAAATGAAAGCTTATCTTTTTACTATCCCTTAATGTAAAGTCACTGATAAATATGAACATCAGGTCATACAGTATGATTACTGAAATCTGTCATCACGCTGCACTCCAATTTCTAATCATTTCAAAGCCATGTTAAATGATCAGTCAGGGCTGTCAGCATGTGTGGCTAGCTGCTCATAATTCTTCCTGTTTTCTCTCAAAATCATCAGAAAGACTAGACACAAGTTGGTCCAAACCACCCATTCTTTTTGAATTTATAGCAATTGCTTTCCACGAAGGGGATGCCCACCCATCAGGAAGAACGGTGAAGGAGTAAAGGAATTTTTGCCTTGATTGATGCCAAGAGTGGCTTTGAGTTATTTTTCTCCACTGAATTGACAAAATCAAGCATTTTTGCCCTGAAAAATATAGAGTGTAATGTCCCTCACCCTGTTGACAGCAATGACATATTTACTGGGAATGAGGGGACACCAGACACTCTCAAATAAAATCAAATTGAACAACCAGGAAAAAATATGCTCTGTGATTTTAAGTGCTCACGCTGATTCCACGGGAGAGTGTGGTAGGAGAGGGTCACTGGTGATCTACATGGGAAATAATAAACCTTCCTCTTCTAATGAAAACATGTTGATCATGAAACTAATATTTCCAGAAGCTGGTATTTAAAAGTCTATCACCAATAACGATTGCCTCCCAGACATATACAGTTGATCCTACTTGTATCAACAGTAAGTTGCTTTTCAGCTTTCTTTTTCCCACGTTAACTTCTTTTTACATGGTATTATTTTCCTTAAATGGTATTTTCACTGACAACTATGCTGAATGCACTGTATAATTATCATGTCTTCAGTTTCTTTTTCTACAGTTCTTTTTAATTACAAAATAATACCCTTTTGAAGAGTGCATCTTTGATATCTTAACCATCGTTGGGTCAATATAGCAGGGTGCGCTCATCAATATATTTTAATTATTTCATTTTTTCTAGTGCCCTGTTTTTGATTTCCACAAACTGCCAGGTAATTATATTTGCATCAGGATAAATAATTAATGTGCTCTGCAGCAGAACGACCACTATTTCTTTTTTTCTTTTAGCGGTGGCAACATTAATAAATAGATACTCACCTGGACTGACTAAACGTAGCCTCTTCTTGGACCAAGAATACCTTAAAAGCAATTCATCAATTGTTTTTGGGGAAAGCTCAGAATTACCCAGAGTCAAACACCTGGCCCCCTGATGCTCTTCAAATGGAGCAATGCTGCCTTTCTTAAACTATTAAACTCCCTGTCCTAACTCATGCCCTAACTCACCTTCCAAAGCAGGGATAAGGTTGTTGAAGCCCTGAGTGTCAGGGCTCTTTATGTACGTACACACACACACACACACGTAAAAAATACATATTTTAAACTACATAAGTGAACAGAAACAAGATAAATTTCTCAACTATTTATTGGTTGGAGTGTATACATTAATCACAAATTTGAAAACAGAGTTAATTTAAGGTGGAGTTCACCAGGCCATGTCTGAAGGCAAGCACATGAGCAGATGAACAGAGCCAGGGCAAAGTATTTTGCTGCAGAGATTTGCAATAAATTGCATGTCTTCATTGCTAGTGTAAAATTGCTTTTTAGAATTTGGAGTCATGCACTCCTCTGAGGTGCTCCTTCCAGAGGGGGAAGATGCTATGGTACGAGAAGCCTGACCCAGAGCATGTTATTTAGCCTGTGATGTGGCTTTCTTGTTGGCAAAGTAGGGCTTTAATGAGTGTCCACATAAACTTGATGAACTTCATGTGCATATAATGCCAGTTTATAATGCCATGTGTCATAGCAAAACCACTTTCAAATTCCCATGCTTCAATTTAAGATCCAAATATCTCTAATAAGTTTTCAAATTAGAAGCTTGCAAAGTGCTCACAGTTTTGATAATCTTTCTGTTTATGTCCGTTCTGAAGACCTACAATGAATCAGGAGCCTCAGACGAGAACATGCTTGCGGAAGTCTCAGCCACAGCAAGAGACAGTGCCCCTCTCTCCACCTTCACCTACTGACAAAACTTTGGCAGCTTTACTTTTATACTCTCAGCTTCCTGGTTTAATTTATTTTTCTTCCCAACTTTGTGTTATTTTTAAAGTCTGGTAGAGGTGTTGCTAATTCTTCTCAATGTCACTGTCTGTTGGTTACTGGGCAAGCTGCCAGGGACAACACTGAGACCCCTGTTTCTAATCCCAATCCTTGTAAGGGTGTCACACTAGACAGAACCAAGTGCTTGCTTATGGTTTTGATTAGTCAATATTCTTATGTAAAATAAACAGATATACAATACATCGATAAATTCCTAATTAAGACTAAAAGCTGATGAACACATTGAAAAGGCCAATGTAGAGAAGGAGAAACAATTTACTTTATGCATTTCTGAAGTGTCCATTTTAGATTGATGTGTGAAAGTTAAACTTTTCACAATTATTATAGAAAAGGAAAGTTGAATAAGCACTCGGCTTTACTAACTTTCCTTGAGCAATTCTGGTTTGAAATGTAAGTATGGTCACCCCTGAATGGAGTGACAAGCAATAATATAATATCTTACACTTTATGCTAGACCTTGACAAACATTTCTGGTTTTGGATCAAGAATTTTTCATCCTGATATGTATACCACTCCTTTGATGTTTACAAAGCTCTAGAATACACATTAACTTCTAATAAATCATATAATGAGACATAATCAAACACCTACTGAACTCAAGACAACATCAGTTTGGGTAAGAGTTTCTATGGTAGCATTTAAACAATATAATTTACAGCTGCTGGTATTATGCCATACTTTAGTAGACATATGGTGCATGTGTTAAACGTAAAGAGAGCTATTGTACTGCTCGGGTCTGGTATCTGCATTTATGTCTATAATCCTGAAAATAATGTCACCACCTATACTCCTACTACATTGCAATATTTGAAGAAGAACCTTTAAAAGAGAAGAAAAAATAACTATGAAGTAACTTCATACTCAGTGATACAAAAAATTTCTATTTTTATACAGAGTTTTACCTTGGTATTTAGACAAACTCCAACCTATGATGCTTATCGCAATTTCTCTATATTTCAGCTTATTTAAATACAATTTTTCAAATACTGATATTTAAGTCAAAATATACAAATTGCAAAATGGATAAGTACTCATTTCTACTTTGTTAACCTCCTGTAAATGAATTTAGTAAGAAGAAAATCTGAAAAACTACTAGGATTTTGAAGAGTTAAATGAGGTGACCTTGTCCACATGTTAGGGCAATGTATGAGTCCCTCAAAGTGGTACCCTTTAGGTAACCCTACAAGAGAAATCGATTTAAAAATAAGATAAGGCAAAATAATAGTAATCCTTGCACAACGATACAATCAGAGAAGCTAAGAAAATTCAGGAAAATTGGATTTTTAACAGAAGATTTTAAAAATCCTGACAACAACAACATGATTTTAATAAAAGTGTCTTCTCTACAGAAAAGATCTATGCACAAGGACTCATACTTAGGCAGCACAGCACCTCTTCTTAGAAATGGCTGAAATCCTGTGGCAGTATCGAGATTGCCAGTGTTTTTCTTGGAAAATCATCTTGTGAGCAACAAGAAAATACAAAATTTTGTAAGAGCCATGCACCAGTGATGGGTGTTCGTAGCCAAATAAGGGATGAAGCCCTGGATGCCTACAGAGTCAGACTCCCTCGCTGAAAAGGTTGACATTAACAGTGGGGCAGGAGTTTGCACAACCACTTGTAGGCTTTGTATTTTGGAAAAAAAAAAAATAGGAAGTTGCCCACTATTATAAGGAAAATCACTGTGAAGGACGCGTTCTACCCGATTCAGCTGGACCGCTAAGAGTGAAATTGACTTGGGAGTCTGCTTCCTGTCTTGCAGCTTTCTCCATCTATTGCTTCACGTTCTAACTCTGCTTTTGACTTCATTTATAAAACTGAATTTCATTCCCGCTTGGAAATAAACATCTTAGGCATTCCAAAGAAAGAATCCAAGGTAAATAAATATTCTAAAATGTTTTTTAAACTGTTTGAATTGATAAATCAAAAAATTTCTGTTCTTCAGTGGTATGTGATTATAAGCACATTAATGTTAGTTCTTCAAGCATTGGCCAAATAACTAAGCAGATTAAAGCACCTACAAGCAGGCGCAGGGGTCCCAGGGTTCCATCTCCAGGCCTGCTATGCTGGCCCGGTCCCCGGGACATGCTGAGATGGAGACTGAGACTGGGCGTGGTGGCGTGTGTCTGTAATCCCAGCTCCTGGGAGGCTGTAAACAGGTGAATCACTGAGTCCTATCTAGTAGTGAGACCCTGAACACCCTGTAGACACTTCTCTAAAATATGAAAAAAAAAGTTAGTTCTTCAAAACTGTTCTTTAAAAAAAGAAAAAAGCCATAATCATACCTTTGGGGAGAAGACAAAGTTTTAGCTTTCTGCCTTTCAGTGACATGGAGGGAACAATTCTGTCTAAATAAGCATTTTAAATATCGTTTCTTTCTGAACCAGTGAGGACAGCTCTGTGAGAAGCATCAGCTGTTAGAATTTAATCACCCCAGCTTTTCTAAATTTTTGAAAGTTACAGAGTGTGTTGTTGCTGACCATAAATTTTAATTTTTAAATGTGAAACCTCCAGATTAAAGTGTGTTCACATGCTATGAAAATTCCAAGTATTATTATATTTTCAGCAAATTAATACCATGGAAACTGTCAGAGAATATGAAAAGTGATGTGACCCTATATTTTCTACCACCTTCTGATGTATTCAGATAAAGAAGAGAGAAAGATATTTTTCAGTAAAGAGAAATTCAATTTCAAAGGTGGTTAAAAATAGACATACACTTACAGTTTTCTAAGTGTGTCCTCCAAATTTGTATTAATTATGTGCATGCATTCTTCACTTTTAATAGTGTTTTCTTTGCTTATAGTACAGTCTGACATCTAAGGTCCTGTGTTCAAATGTTGGCTGCTCTATTTGCTAGCTTTATGACCTCAAGCAAAATATTTATTCTCTGATGTGCAGTTCAGGGGGCCTGACCCGTAGCTCAGTTCTTTAAGTGGCTGCTTCAACAAAGCAGTCAGGCTCGGGTTGCTGTGGTTCGATCCCCCAACTCAAGCCAGCAAACCTGCCCTGAAGGCATTCGGAGAAAAAAAAATCCTTAGGGGGCCTGATGTGCAGTTCAACATAGAGAGTATACTCTCAGTAATGGTCCATCAAAAATGAACAATAAATGCAGTTGGTATGTTGTCATTTTATTATTGCTACATTGTTACAATTGTTCATCTTAAATTTCCACTAAGATATTTTTCTAAGGACAATTGATGAAATATTTTTAACAGGGAAAACAGCAAAATGTATGTGGGTGATTTTAATCTGCATATCTTTGTACACAGCTTTGTAACTTTTCTTTTTTTGTTCTAATTTTAAAAAGATCATGAACCTTAGAGGACTATTTGATTGCCTTTCTTTAAAAATTGTTAAGAATATCTGTCTCTGGTTTTTGAATTAAGTAAATAAGTTTATATCTATAAATCAGAAAAACATTCTGCAACTACTGATTATTGGGAAGAAAATAAGCAACTACAAATTTTTAAAAGACATCACAATTGGAGACCCGTGGACATTGCTGCAGTGAAGCTATTTTTATGATCTTAGGCGGGCTTTATCGCTTGTCTCAGGATGGCATTACAAGTATGATATTAAGTAGCTGAAATCAGATCGAATACAATTCATTCTGGCCCACTTGCTTAAACATGCCAATCGGATGTTTTCCAATTTTCTCAGACAATATTACTCTTGTCCTTTGGGGTCATGCGGTAATTCCTGCAGGGAAAATAGTTTAACCACTGAGAAACTGATCAAAGTATTACTAAAAATACTGCCTTAGGACAAATGATTTGAACCCTTCCATTATCAAAACATCTGCAAATGTCCTCTTTTATGTACGTGTCAACGAGTGAGCATATTCTGATTGAATTTCCTTCTCTGAATACCTGACATACTCCTGACTCGTATAATTGAATTTAAAAAAAAATTGGCAATGAACGCAAACTTTTAGGAATTAATGAATTCATATAAGATAATAACCAAATAGTCAAGTATTAAAACGCAGAAAGTATTTTGTAAGGTGTTAAATGCCTTAACTATAAATTCATTTTTTAACTTTGAGTTAATGCATTGAATCCTAAAATATTATGGCACATAAATATTGCTTGTGTAACTTCCAGAATTGTGTATGGTGGTGTATAAACCTTGCCACGATATA
The DNA here is from genome assembly GCF_000260255.1 of Octodon degus. NCBI lineage: Eukaryota > Metazoa > Chordata > Mammalia > Rodentia > Octodontidae > Octodon > Octodon degus. Next base: position 8,490,716 of record NW_004524606.1, on the reverse strand, counting down.
TGCCACTGACGGTCATTTGCATGTAGTTTTAAATCATCTCAGCTTAATGTTTGTCATATATTGGCGCAGCTCATGTTTTTGAGATGCATAATTTTATTTTAAAAGGGGATTTATATTTCATTTGGCTAAATGAACCCTTAAGTAAAATTTTGCTTTGACAGTTATTAAGCCTCTGTGTGTTTCTTCTTTTTGTATGTGCATGCCTGTGCAACTGTGTATGTAAAATACCTACTATTCATGAGAAATTAATCTTTAAAAATGGCATATATTAAAAATTGAATGATTGGTTAATTTCTGCCACCTTTTTATTCAACTTGATTGTCAAAAACAAAGCCCTTATATGGCACTTCACACATACATTTTTGAAGATTGCAAATGAGTAGATTGGCCCTGGCCAATTTCACATGTAAGTGTTGTTTAAGTGGAGTTATGATAAGAAAAATGTGGAATAAAATGACAAAAATGGTTTTGAAAATCTTAATGCAAAGCTACGCATTCTAGCATATTTTTTTGGCAGTGCTATAGATTGATCTCATGGCTTTCACACTGTGCTACACCCTCAGCCCTCTTTTTTTTTTTTTTTTTAATTTTTGACTTTGAGCTAGGGCCGCACACAGTCACTAGGTTGCCCGGCTGTGCTCAAACTTGAAATTCTCCTGCCTCAGCTTTCCAGAGTCCTAGGATTACAGGTGTGTGACCATTGATCAGTACATACAATAAAGTATGTTCACTAAGTAATAGAGACAAAGGAAATAAATACATGTCTTCTTTTAGTGGGGGAAGATTAATTTTGACCATGGGTTTGATTTAACTGAGTATCTGGTTGGGCAAGAGCTGCTTTCTTTTCTTCCAGTGTAGCTGTTCCCATCTTGGGGCATAAGTTTGAAAACAATATGGTGCTGTGTCAAAATGCAATAATTTTTTTCCATGTAGAGTTTTATTAGAATTTTAAAATATTCTAAAATATAAATGGGATTTATTCCAGAACTTCAGAAACTACAGTCTGTATATATACTAAATATACCAAGGGCTCTTTCTCTATTTAAGGGTACTCTGACACGGCATCTTTACATTCTGTTTAGCCTAATGTTATAGTTAAATTCTAGGTCTTTAGCTCCTGTGGTTTTACTTTCATCGATTTATTACTGTTTTTATTTTTCTATATCAAGTTTCTTATTAAATTATAAATGAAAGTATATGTTGATGGCAGTATTCTAAACATATTACTTTGAATAATAGAAGTGTTTATTTCTTTTAAACTCTAAATGACATACTTTGTGCTAGCTAAATGTTCTCCATCAATATAACAAAACATAAATCATCTGGTGAAACCCACATCCCAAAATATAACCAGGTCTATACTCGTATTAACTCATGGAAAATTCTTTTCTGCACTGTTTGAGAGAGTATGCTCAATGTTTCCCTATTGTTTATTCTTCAATAACTAATCACCCTTCTTGGTCTTCCAAAAGTTCCTGGCATTTCACTAGTTTACACGTTGATTGAATGCTGTTCCCAGAATTGCTTTTGGCACCAAGCCAACTGCTGTGATAATCAGCTATAAGATTTATTCCAGTTGAGAAGTGTTATAAACATAAGGATTCATAAGGCACCGCACTGAAAATGAATAATGGTGCCTTCTCTGAGATGGCTGCAAACTTTTGTTCCTCAATAAGCGCTAATGCCAGCCTCTACGCTCTTCAGCTACCTGTGAGCTTTGATTTGTGGAAAATAGCAAGTTCATTAGACTTGATGATTTGATATTTGTATTAATCATTATTAGCTGGTTTAGCAAGTTGAAATGATTTAATTTCACAAAGGCAAATACAGGAAAAAAAATCACAGAGAAGATTTTAAAAGCCCCACCTTTATGGAAATTAAGGCATTAACTACTATGCATGATCTGACACATTTACTGCAATAGGATATATTATTATACCGGTTGATGGGCGGAGGAAAATACAAAGGAAGCCAAAAATTTCAAAAGGAAACAGCGGGCAGGTAAATGCATTGAGCTAGAAGAGAATAATAAGGAGAAATGAGGTAAGTGGAAACAGACTCATAATTACTTCTTAAATTAAAGGTGCAAAAGCCAAAGCAAAATAACTTGTAGTTTACAGAATGTTGAGCAGAAAAGATGTCAGAATATTAAATTTATATAAGGAAAAGAAAAGTACACTGAGTAAAACCATCACAAATATTTAAAAAGAAATGGACTATTAACTCTGGTGTTTATGGATACATAAAGTGGATGTTCTGGTGAAGCTGGGTGCTCACAGGTATCAAGGAACAAGAGGATCTAGAGAGCCCCGTGTTGAAATGAGGAGAGATGATACTGTTCATAGCCTCCCCCTCCTTGTGGGGTTCATGGGCACTTGAAGGTCACTCAGGGTTCAACTAGACTTTTCTCAGGAAAACCACTCCATGATGTTCTCATCAATCCCTGATAATTATTTACCTGGGCTTTTATGCAACTGCCTTCTTCCCCAGGGGAACATAAACTCTAAACATTCTGGTAGAGCAACTTCACCTTTACGGATCAAAACTTACCACAAAGCCCGCACTCAACAAGCACCTGAAAACATTTTTTGAATGGAAAAAGAAATGAATGAATGGATTCATGGTTGAATGAATGGATTAACTTCTCCAGGCTCTGTACTCCTGCCTGGAGTCAGGAATTAGAAAACCAGAAAAAGAAAGTAAGGGCCACCATGGGTAAGGGGCAAAAAAGAGCTGAAATGAATGTTTGGAGAAAGACAAAAAACACTGGGAAAGACAGTATTTGGAATCGTTAAGTAAAAGAAGGGAATTAGGGAGGTGTAGAGGGAAGGAGATGAACAGAGAATATATATGTAGGATAAACTAGATACCAAAAGAGGTACCTAATAAAACATTTTGTAACACTTATACATTTTAAATATGAAAATATAAAAAGGCAGCAGTAAGTGCTAAAATTAAAAATAACAAAATCATAAATTCTTATATTTTTGGTTCTTCTAGAGATACAGTGAAATGTTTTCCACTCAAACTTTTTTTTAAATGGCCATGGTGCTAGCTGCAATCTCACTGTTACATGTATCTCTCTAGTCCTCAGGACAACCACGTGTGGCAGTGGCTGTGGCTCCCCTTAGATGCTGACTGTCTTCCCTCACACTCTGGCCCACCTCCATTCCGTAGCTTATCCTTCCCCTCTCTGAAACACCGCTGGTGAAGGCCATTTGTACCTTTTCTCTTGCCCAGTCTTCCTGGTCCCCGCTTCTCCTCCCCACAGTGTGCAGGGGGGGGTGTGAGGGTCCGATTCAGGATGCATTGGTGACATGTGGCTGCCCTCAGGACACATGGAGGACATGATTTCTGCACAGTGGTTCTGAAGAGAAAGTGACTTTCTCTTCATCATGCGCAGCTGTGACAGCCAGGTGCTTCCACAGAGTGAACTAGAATTGCTAGAAGCAGAAGCTGTTGTCTGCAGTGGCCACATCTGTGGCTTTTCTTAAAGCTAATCTTTCCAGAGCAACACTCACAGAGCATCCAGGGGATAAGGTAGGAGAAGCACAGTCACAGTGAGAGGAATACGATTCACAGTTCAGTTCCAACCTTGTTGTTGTTTTCCTGTACTAAGAATTGAGTCTGGAGCCTTATCAGTAAGCTCTGCCCCCAGACACCTTTCTCTATGTTCACAAAATTCAAGACAGGGCTTCAGTGAGTCACTTAGTTGCCCATACTGGAGTCCAGTTTGGCGATCCTGCTGTCTCACCTTCCTAGAGTGCTGGTATTGCAGGCATGTGCCACCAGCACCTGCTCCAGCACTCTCGTGCCCTGCAGAGCACATTTAGACACAGGAAGCTTCCTCTGAAGTCTATATGTATATGACTTTATAGAACAAAGATAAGATATACTTTGTAGATTTCTTATAAAGAATACATTAGGTATTTGTAAAGAACCTAGTGTAGTGCCTGGCACATAATGGGTGCTTAGTAAATAGTAACCAATAAGTTTACTATAAAATAGAAGGTACTCAGCAGTGTTTTTTGAAAATTTCTATTTAACTGGAGAAACAAGGTATTCAAGCAATATGTCAATCAATATTTGGCTAAATCTAGCCTAATGTATCCTTTTTCCCTAAACTCATCACCATTTCTTGTTTCCTTGTTTTTCACTTGTGCCTTTTTCTTGGGTAAGTATATTATTCTGTTATTCTTTATCTTTCCTCTCTCATTCACTTAATTGTCTAGCAAATTAATTCATCTATTTCTAAATCCTGAAGTCCTTCATCTCAAGCATCTATGTTCCTCAGGTTTTGTGTTTTCACTCAGAATTCCAAGCGACCACCTATGCTCAGTATTCCACATCTTGTCTTCTACCTACTCAGTGTCTCCAAGGCACCAATTCATCTTCCTGCATCCAGGACGAAGGAAACACCATACTTTCAGCATCTCAGTGTTCCCTCAAGTTCCCTTTCCTACTACACGTCTTTACATGCTCTGCTTCCTTCCTGCTCTACCAAAACTCCAGCATTATTTTCATAAGGAAGGAGCATTGCTGGAGTCCAAGTGCCCACATTAGTCTCCTGTGAACACCAAGCGCAAAAAGTTAGAGGTAAGAAGCCTTGGGGAAGTCATTGAAGAATTGGAGACAGTGTCCCTTCCACCTGCAGCTGTGTTTATAAATTCTGGACAATACCTGCTGATCAAGTGCATGTGTCCTTGGGTCCTCAGGAGAGAAGTGTGCAAACAAGTTCTTGAGATGGGTTCTCTCTTTGTACCAGTTTCAATGGGGGGGGGCACTTTGGAAGTTGTTCACAAAGGTTAGTTCCGAGGTTGAGTCTAAACATTTTTGTAGATCAGCAAGGTTGCAGTAATTTAGAATTCTGTTTGCACTTTTAAATACTGTTAGAAAATTATTATACAGGGCCAATGATATAGCCCAGTGGCACAGTACCTGCCTGGCAAGCACAGGCTCCTGAATTCGATTCTTGGTACTCCCAAAACAAAACATACAAATATCTTTATTTGCATCAGGAGAAAATACAAAGTGCTAATCAATGAATTTGCCTACTGACTTTCCTTTCTTAATAATAATTTGAATTATGAAAGCAGGGCAAGGCCCAACTAAAGATGTTCACATTGTGGCAGCCAGGAGGCAGAAGGAGAAGGGAGGAGCCTCCTAGGGACTCCATGAATGGACACAGCTCCTTGTCAGGTCACCTTCGTCCAGGGATGCACTTCTTCCAAACACATCCTAAGACCTCATGAAACAGCAGAGCTCACCTGATCAAAGCACCTTCCAAAGGCCCTGCCTCTGGGCCCTTGAGGCTTTGGGGATGATGTAGATCTAAACCATGATACTGGATCTTCTGCTTTTCAGCTTTGATTTTTTATTTTATTTTAATTAATTAATTAATTTTATTTTATTTATTTATTTTTTTGTGGCTGGCTCAGCCGCTGTCCCTGTGCTTGCCTGAGCTTGCCTAAGTAGGCACTTTAGAGTGCTGCGTTATCTTGCCAGCCCCTTTGCAGCTTTTAGGTAATCTGTATTTTATTGTGTTATGGAAGTGATACCATAGTCAGAGAGAGAGAGAGAGAGAGAGAGAGAGAGAGAATAAAGAGGATAGTTTTTAGCTTTAAGGTTTCTAAACTTAGCTCTCAAGTTGATGGGAATGACCTCTGGCCAGCTAAGAGCCTTGGGAGGGCATGAGTCAAAATGCAACTTGTTAGCGTACACCAGAGACCAGGCAGTGTCTACTCATGCATACCCTCTGGGAAAGCAGGTGTCAGGGACACACTCAGTCAGGGAGGTGTGGAAGGGCTGTTCACTTGGGTGTAGAGTGACGTCCAGCCCCCCAACTTTCATCTGAGCAAGTAACTCATATCTTCAGGGCCAGATTCAGTGCAGAACTAATCGGGTGCCCTCAGAGCCACCCAAATGCCATTCAAGCGAGCACCATTTACAAGCTTTTTCGAGGAGGTGCGTTATTCACTCTTGTCTTTAGCTATTATTCAGCAAAGGATGAACTACAATTTTTTGTTGTGAGACAGGGTCTCACTCAATTGCTGTTCTCCTGAGTGGACTTTTCAGTTTATAATCCTCTTGCCTCAGCCTCCCAGAGTGCTGGGATTCCAGGCAGACACCACTATTTCCAGCTTAATTCTTCATGCAGCCTGTCCATTACAACTGTAAAATACTAGAAAGTATTTATCAAGAATGTGTAGGACACGAACTAAATCTATATATAAAATACTAGGCAATTATTAAGTATACAGTGTAAAAGTGCTAGGTACATGCAGCATGTGAATTAGAGAAGGCCTAGAGGAAAGCCTTAAAATTGCAGAGTATCTGTTTTTCATTATAGAGCTGCTGAGAATATAATCACATATATAATGGAATTTGGAGAAATCAACACAATCATTCTAAAATTGAATAACTCTTCATACTCACTGCTTGCTTTCTTCTCCCCTTAACAGTCTGAACATGAGCACTTTAATACATATGTTGTATAACACAAGGGTAAGGACAAGGGCTCCAAGGGATAGGCACACTGGAGCTTAGGCCTACTTCTTTCATTTATTATGAAAGCTGACATTTAACCAACCTTCTCCAAGCTTAGTTAATCCCAATTATGCAGGATTATATGCTCCATTTATACCATGTAAGTAGTTAAGACCAAACACAGAAATGCCTTGCAACATATCCTGCATGTATTCAATCTTAACACCTGCCCTAGTCCAGTTCCCTTTGGAAGACCCAGCACCCACACATGATCCTCATTCAGGTTCAGCCTGTCTTGGGAGGCCAGAGATATGCGTCATGGCCCATGGGTGAAAGGTGAACTGAGACTATCTGATTCCACATCTCAGGAAGTGGAGCTAGAAGAAAGAAAGAATTTCCTCAGTGAAAATAGTGAATTAAGGGAGTAGACATCAAGTGTCATTCATGGAAGAACACCAGAACTTTTCTAGATCTTCATTTCCAGTTAATATTGGTATGTGAGATACTCAGATTGATCCCTCGGCAGAAAACAACTAAAAATACTGAACTGAAGTTTAAGAGGTCTTCTCTAATACACGGGCTCCCTGACCAGGTAGCAATGAATCATTACAAGAGTACCCAGTAAATACCAAGAGAGTACTGAGAGGCCTTGCACAGAGAGAAGAGCTTCAGCACTGACTCCGAAAGTTTCACTGGATGCAGAGAATTTGAAACCCTGGGCCCACTGAGGTGGGGAATCCACGAAGCCAGGCTTCCTGTAAAAGCCCCGCCCCTCCCAGGGGCTTCCTCCTGTAGGTCAGGGGAGAACCAAGGCAGCCTCCTTCAATCCCTGCCAAGCCTTGCCCAAGTGAGCCTTTTAGGGACACTGCGGACCAAAGGGCGGCACCAGGTGATCTCCTGAAACGCTTTGCCTCCGGTTTCAACTTTTAATTGATGTTATGGCTTGTTGGTGTGTTTTGGTAGATAAACACTGAGAACATGAAATGTTACCATTTTAACTATTTTAAAGTGACATTAAAGTAGATTCACAGGGATTCAGGGTCTGGAATGACCAAGTGCAGATTACAAGGGACTATATCTATATTTTTTTAGATTTAAAGTTTATAAAGTAAATTAGATTAACAAAATTATATATAGTTTTGAAAGTAGCAAAAATATCTAAGGTATTGGACAACAAAAACTGGACAACATCAAGCCTCCTTTGCTGTCTTAGAGGATATATTATTTTTAATTCCCTGACAGTCTAGGTGATCTTTGTTAAAACATCACTCCTGAATACAATGTTTTATGCTGAATTCCTGACCGATGTTAACATTGTTCTTATGTTAAAATATTAGCTGCTTTATGATACTCAGCTTCTCAAACTTTTTCTGGAATGCTTTGTGGTAAAAGGTTAATGCTATTTGTATATTTTATTCTGTCAGCTCTTGTAATCTACACAAGGTTTAGGAATGAGTACAGTTACTAGCTAGGACCCAAAATTCAGCTGTGAAATTTTAAAATCTAGGAGTTCTCGTAGTGGTTCAAGATTACTTTTGTTTTTAAATATGAACATGGACACAAAAACAGGGAAATACAATTTTCAGGCAGGCAAGTAATAATTTGTTTTTTTAAAAAAATGACGGCAAACGTCTTAAGATGCTTCATTAGATTAACATTAAAGACTTCTTCTAAAACATAATCCCTAACTTCTTGCTGTTAATTGTACACAAAGAGTCAAATCACATGAATAAAAAATGCAACACATCACTAGACTATCTGGCCCCTAGAAGGCTAACTACCCAGATGACCCCTGTCAGCACAGCTGTACCCTGTTGTACACCACCCTGATGGGAATTTAACTGAGGACTAAAAGACATTTATTTCACTGAAAGTACATGCGATATATCACCATTTTACTCTACTTATATTTTATATGCTGTAAGGAGGACTAAATTGGCTATGACTCCAAACTACTTAAGAAAAGAAACACCAATTAATATATCTAGAAAATGTACAAAACCTTACATTCATAGCTTGACACATAACATACAGGAATGCAGCAAAAATATTGGAAAGCAGCAGGCAGCCTTGCTTTGTTCAATAATGTGATACTATGCTAACTTAAAATTATGTACCACTTCCCCCCAGTAAGGGTTGCTGGCAATCTAAAGCAGCTTTTTCCCCACAATACTAGAGCATACCAAAGAGCACGATGTAATAGTTTCACTATACGAATAAGATATGGAAGTCTTTGAGCAGTTTAAAATATCCTTTGTTTTCCCAAATACCATTATGTTTTTATAAAATATGGAGGGGGGAATGGAATTTAATTTGTACTCGTTTTTACTGATTAATAAAAATTCTGTTTTTATCAGAGAATATCAGTCTGAGGTCTGTTTAATGTGCCTGAAAAGTCACATATTACCATATAGAACCTTAAGTGAAACTTAAAATGCTCATTCCCGTGAGCTTTATTTTATTCTCTAAATTCAGATAAGTACATTCTATTATGAAATGCTCTCTTTTTAAAAGGACTCTACAAGCACAAACAGATGGATTAATTACATTAAAAACTGACATGTTAAGTATAAAGTTAAGGAAGCCAAACTTATGCAAATAGAAAATTTATCATTTAATACCCAATTGAATCTAAATGAATTCTTTTTTACTGTCATCAGGTTTCAAAACATTTCAGGCATGGATAAGAGGCAATTTATCTGGCATCATAGAAATCTGAGAAAATAATGTTCCTCCCTTTTAGATTTTCAGAAGAATCAACTCCTATTTATAGATGAATTTGAAAAGAAAACTTTAGGATAGAGGTTTGGTTTTTTTTTTTTTTTTTAGAGAGCAGGTCAATATAAGAAAGAAGAACACAGACCATTCATTTCTCCAAATCAGCATTTTCTTTTTCCAAACCTTATTGTCCTTATCTCATATTGCTGGGAAAATAGCAATTATAGAGTAACAGAAGGTTCACTTTTCTCCAGAACTCTTGCATGGGTAGAGTCACCAATTAAAAGTATTGCCAGATTTCAAACGATATCATAAAAGACAAGTAATCTTCTTTTCTCATTTTTTACAAATCAAAAGAAAAGAACATAACTATTATGAGATGCAAATGTATTAAATTTTTCTACTTGTTATTCCTTTATTATTATTGTTATTGTTGTTGTTATTTGCCAGCTCTATCAACCCACTCGAACACAGCATAGGGACAGAGCATAGTCTGCACAGCCAGCCTGCTTTAGCTCCTGTCCTCATTTCCAGGTCACTACCTTGGGGCTTTGGGTGGATTTTCTATTCCTCTTGAGGCTTCCGTAGTTCTCTCACTGGTAACATGAGCCAATATCAGTTAATACCCAGCCCACAGTCTTATGAGAATTAACTGAATTAACCATGAAATTAGTCAGAAAACACTATTTAAGTGCTCAAATTAATATTATAAAAATAAGAGTGAAATATAACTACTTAGATCTTGTTGATGACAAAATTATTATAGGTGAGTAATTTCTACTTTGCAGTAATTGTGAAGAATCTTCATGTATATTTTTTCTTAGTATTCTAGGTATCTTCTTTCAAGCTACGCTATTCGGTAACAATAAGTAAGACACAGAATCTCACTCATCCTAAAACTTCCTAAGGCCATTTTTCTTTGGCATGGCAGGAGGACACCATGAGAGGAAATGCAGGGCACATAGGGGAAGGGAAAATTCATGGGTAAGTTCCTTGAAACTCTTTGATAATTTAAGCTCAGAGACTTAACAGTTACACACTGTCATACAAAGTCAATGCACTGACCAAACTCATTTCTCTCAAAATAAAAAAAATCAATTAATTTATTAGAAAACAACAGCATCAACAGCTTAGCAGTGGTCCAAGAAAACAGAGCCATTTGAAGCCAAGTCTAGAATTACAAGTCTTACAGAGAATAAATTAAAATAAAATGGGGAGAATTAGACAACTTGTCAATAAGTGCCTCATGTTTGCATACACAAATCTGAAAACTCTTAGGAATATATCCAATATGAACATTTCTTTTAATTTTCAGTAATAGCAGTTATTATAATGGTTACAATTCATTGCATAACAGACATTTGGATAAACTCTCTGTATGGGTGGCATCATTTAATTCATACATCTATGAAGCAGTAGCTGTTCAGCCGGATGGCACAGAGACTTTTTTTTTTTTTTTTTGAGATACCAGGGATTGAACTCAAGACCTTGGGCTTGCCAGGCAGGTGCTTATGCCACTGAGCTGTGTCCCTGGCCCTGGCACAGAGATTTTTAACAAGTGGCCTTATGGTATAGAGATTTTCAGTAGGTGGCCAGGGTCCAGATTTGAAATCAGACTTTTCTGGTTCTGTTGATCTTCACACCCTTAAGTCCTAGAGTCACTGAATTTCATAAAGTATTTGCTAGGCCCAGTTCTACGTGCTATAGAAATGATCCTGGTGCTCTTTCTAATCTTATTCAGATGTGAGAGAATTTGGATTTCTTTAGGAGCATTAGAGGGATTTTCAGGGCATATCTCTGCCCCACCTGGAGCCCAAATGAGAGAAATGGGCTTATTGTTACTTTAATTTTATTCTTCAGATGTCAACCATGTCTTTGGACATGAAAGAGAATGAACTTCTGAAATAATTTCCAAGGACTTCCGATCTTTTCCACTTGCTAAAACTTTCAAGTCCTAAGATATGAATTATACGTCAACTTCTCAATTCACATGTAAAAGCTATGAAAACCTTAAACAGCTTTCAAGATCACGTTGTGAGGCTAGAGATATTTGAAAGGGAAACGACACGTATTCAATTTTAATGTTAGGAATCAAGCTATTTAAACTTAGCTGAGTGGTTAGTCACAAGGTTTGTGTGTGGAAAACAGACAAAATATTGAGTCCATTTTAATAGTGGGAACATACGGAATAGATGGAAAATTTAATGGAGGCATCTTTCTCCTGGTTTCCTTCCTTGTTATTATATTTCAAGCAACAGCTCTGCTCTGCCAACTCATCATCCTACACTGAATTTAGAACTCTTACGGGCATATGCTTTCAGCAGAAAGCTCTGCTTACCATAATATTAGTGATTTCAGGCAGCTTATTTGAATGTCAGTGGAAATTTAGGGTGCCCCAACAATATATTGATTTCCAAAAGTAGAAATGTGGTTCTAATATAACTGCTTGCAAATGTTACTGTCATTCTCTCCTGGGCTATATTTATTTTTTAGAAATGAAAATGATAGTTTTATTTAGCAAGAAAAAGTATGGGAATCTTTAATTTAAAGGAATTAGTAAATCCTGTGTAATTGCTTCTGTATTGAATTTAACACTGCATTTTCTTTTGTGAACTGATTTATTCGAATACATAGCTAGCATAAGACTCAGTGAAAGTTTTGGAGATCAATTATGTTACCCCACTTACCTACTATGGTTTGGGGACTTGACCTTAGACACCTGAAGGGATGCTATGCAGATATTCCTGGCTCAAAAGAAAAGATGTGCTCAGTAGACGGCAAGTAGACAACACTTAGGGGGTAAACTAACACGTCTCATGGAATTGGATACAAAAAATTCATGACTTTTCAAAATCATTTTTTGTTAATAAAGCCTGGTAACAATGAGAAAAAGCAGAAATGTAGATATAAAAAGAAATAAAAAAGTTAAAATACACTTACTTTCAGAGAAAATCATTAGGAATTTGGCACAAATTTGAAAGGGTTTCTATGTTTGAGTTCATGTGGCAGCATGTTTATGTCACGTACAAATGGAAACAGAAGTATGTATAGTATTTGGTCACCTGAGTTCTGTACCTATGTACCTATGTACATTCTTCTCTGAGTTTTTTCCCCCTTAAAGCTTAATGTGTATATAAAGAGATTTCAAATTCTACGCTAAATTGTGGACCACCTTTTGTTCTGGACCAACAAATCAATTGGGGAGTTTGAAATGTTATAAAATGTTAGGACAGAAAATTTGTCATATCGGATCTATTATTAGTAAAAAAAAGGGATTCTGGACAGAGGCAGAAATATATTCATACACTGAATTTTGACAAAACAAAAATAATGAGATACTAAAGATAGGGTACCCTACCAAATGTGAAAAAGAGTGACACATCTATTTTTGTATTCCTTTACCTACATGTTTACCCAACTAGCATTCTTTGTCTCGGTATATAACAGACATTAAAAGCACAAGTAGAGATCAGATTGGCTAGGCTTGAATCATAGGTCCTAAGGCTCAGTGCCCTTTGCTATCACTTGGGTATCACACTAGCATGTTCTGTGAGCCAATGCAGCACAGGGCTTGGCACACACTATGGCGCAAGCTGAGCCCCTTCCAGAGACACAGGCTACGGTCATACTCTAGCCACTGTCTAGTTAGTGCCTTCTGCTTCCCAGAGATTCTCCAGTGAAAGTTTTCAAATAAATTTTTCTTCCTTAAGGGCAGGGACTATAATTTATTTGAAATTTTATGCTTAGTTCTGATCACAGCTGTCTGATTTACAGTAGATGAAACAACAAACATGTAAAGAACAATCTGCACTGTATCTACCCTGCCCTCCAGCATTGTTGCAGCTTATAAATGACTTGTAAAGTCCTTTGATTAAATTTTTTAAATTTAAGTTAGTAAGAGTTGATTTTTGTTGTGAGCAATTAGAGAAAAGCAACTGATAAACTGACACAGAAGCTCCGCAGGCCAAAGTAGATATTCCTGTTCTTTAAGGAAAAAGGTTTAGAGGGAAGGTATTTTATTAGCCAGATCAGAGCGAATAGTTTCGTGTAATGACAATGTTTCCTTTTAATATGTGACCTCAACCGTTAGCATGTGAATAATGAAAATTGATATAACGGCTCATCTGTGATTAACAACAGACTCTGGACCCTATATCTGGGTTCTAAATCCTCCTTTATTCTGCGCTAGTCAGGTGTTTTGCAAGAATATCATGGAAACTTTCAGGGCTCAATTTCTAATCTATAAAATTGAAGAAACAATAATTATGACCTCAGAGGGTTATTTAAGCTCATAATGTGCTGATAAGTTTTCCAGAAATATTATAACAATTCATTTAGTGCTAGGAATAATAGGAAAAATGGTAAATAATAAAACAACCTTGCACCAGCTCTGTATGAGTCAGTTTTACAGCAGACAATATCAGCAAATGTAATGTCCAGTGACAGCCTGTAATACATAGACACATGGCAGACATAACACTTTGATTAAATTCCTTGTATTACCTCTGAATTTTAACTGATATTCAATTCTGGGGGAAGCAAAATAAATATAGAATCATTAAATTAAATTTGAATTACTCAGTTCTCCCATCAAACAGCAGAAATTATAACAATGGGTTTTTTAAAAAATAGCTACAATAAAAAATATTAAGAAATGAAGGATAGACAAAGGGTACAAGTGAATGCAAACATAAGCAAAATGAAAACAGGAGTAGTAATGCTAGTAATAGACAAAGTAACATGAGATCAAACGTAGTAAGCAGGATAAAGAAAGACTGGAGGAAATGTAAAGAGATAATTTATGACAAATACAACTAACGCACCTGCACTGCCAAATGAGCTCACAACTAATCATTCAGCAAAAACCATTAGTGAAACAGAATATAATACAATGGAAGTATCAGAGCTTTGACTGAGAGTTTTCAATACTCCTTGTGGAATTAAACAGATCTACTAAAAAAAAAAAGTAGAGACATGCAGGAATTTATTAGCAAGCTTGATTTAGTAAATATATAGATATATTTTCATCTGCCATAAGACATGTATTTTATATATCCAGAGACTCTTTGAATATGTTAACTATTTAACACTTAAGTTTCTTAAAAAGCAGAGCTATAATTTTCAGGCTTCTGTTTAAAAATCATGAACTAATGCGACTAAGAATGAGACAAAGATGATCAAAAAATTTCACCTAGTTAAAAGTAAAAAATAATGCTCCTGAGTAATTCCTGCAAAATCTGAGGATGAAAAACTGAAATTAAATGCAATCTACACTATGCTGGAAATTACTTTATTTTAAATATCAAAGTACAATGAAAGCTAGAACTGAAGAGCTAGCACTGGCTTTGAGAGGCTTCATTACTGAAGAATGAAAACAGACTAAAAATTAAAATTATTATACATCATCTTAAATTACAAAAGAACAATATAAACAAAAAGAAACAAAGAAAAGATTTCAAATTAAAACCTGGAAAATGAATATTAAATAAGATAGATTTAAAAAAATCCTTGAAAGCTTGCTTTCAGAGATTGCTAGTAAATAGATGGCCCCCAGTAGGCATGGCATGATTTTATATATATATAAAATATATATAATATTCACAGACAGATGTGCTTAAAAAGAACTGGGAGGCATGATCATAGATTGAAGGGAAATTAAATACATTTTGAGGCAGTATTACCTGAAATTCTAGGCAACAAATTAATAATCCTAGAGAAAATGTGCAATTTCGTGGTAAAATATGTATTAACAGTTCTCCCCCAAAGAAATTGATAAGCTGAGGACCATTTACTCCAGAAAAGACCAAGGGTTAGACATGTGCTGCAAGAGTTTCCAGGTGCAGGCAGTTTTAAAGCTAAGTCTCCAGTAGCCTTTGAGGACTACTTACATGGTCACACAAATGAAACGAAATGTGGACATTCTTGCCAAGTCAGTTGACTTTAATAATAGAACCTGGCAAAACTGCCTAAATCAAACCAAGTGAAACTGACAGAAAATCACTTTGAGAGAAAGATACACAATTCTAAATAAAATGTTAAATATAAAATCTAGCAATGCATCAAAAAGTAAGACATTACTAAGCATTATTAGCAATAAAAGAGAAAATATTCTATGATCATTTTCACAACCTAATCTAATGAAGACTCTAAATAGAAAGAAGCTACTTGAACAGAATATATTCCTCATGAACCAATACAAATATGAATTCTGAAAACCATTTCATCTTTCAGGTTAATTGTGCATTCTCTAATCCACCCCAATGACTTCCCTACACCTCTCTCCTCAACATGGACAAATATTTATTCTGTGGGTTTCGCATACCAGGCACTTGGCTGGGTCACAACTCAAAATATTAAAGATATATATAAAAATAGACAGGATAAAAAAGTGGAAATAAGAAAGGAAAATGACAAGAGTCAGCTAGAAATTTAAAAATCTTTCCCTACACTGAAGTCAGTTTTCCTATTCTGAATCTAAAGAGAACTGGATTTTAGTTTTAAGAGTATCCCCATTTAAAACATCTCTCACAAATGGACCCACGGACCCATCAACAATTAAACCATCTCTCATTTTTCCTCACATGCTTTGCGCACACTGCCCGCACCACAGTGACAGACACGAGTCTACTCCTAAGGGGGAGAGAAGAAATTTTTATGGCATTTCTGAGTTTCTTGTGCTTCTTTGGGGTTTTACAAAGTTTGCATTTCATTAGAGCGCCCTAAAGTGCCTGCAGGCAGGTGAAGCCGCTATTATGCTGTAGGGAGAGCTGACAGACAGCTTCGGGAGCGTTTAGTTAACAAATCATTACTTAGTGTTTGTAAGACTTCCACCTGAACCCAAACAGAACGTGTAACTGTCTTGGAAGAACAAAGCCATCAATTGTGAAACAAACTTGGGTAGAGGCAGCTAGGATCAGCAGGGAGGGGAAATAAAGTAATTTATTCAGATCGTATATTTGAATGGCAAGAATGTGGGTTTTATTCCCCGTAAAAAGTAACATACATTTAAAATTATATTAAAAAACAAGAAAAATACAAAACTAGGCTTCTTTTTAAAGTAGGCCGTTGAAAGGACAAGTTGTGTGTCTGTTCTTTAAGTTGAAGTAAAAGTAAAGCTAAAATAAAAAGATTGATTCAACATTTGTCTGAGAAACCAGCATATGATGACTACCTAAGTTTTGTGGAAAGCTCGCTACAATATCGGGTATAATTCACTGAAAAGAGGAAGACAAAAAGTCAACAAAATCTTGTGTCGGGATTTCCTAGCTTTCACCATAGTCAGGACTTTTCTCTTTATCATGTAATTGTGAAAGCCACAACAGGGCAGGGCGGAAGCAACGGCAGACCAGGAAAAATAAGTACAAGCAGCAGCGTTAACTACTATTTTTCAAAGGCTAGGACAGCGTTAAAATTCGGATACCTCCTTCTTGTGACAAAAATCATAATGAGAACAGGAAATGGCCCCACGTGAATCCATTGTCCTGACAATGATTTAATGAGAATGGGAAATGGTGGGAGCATAACTAATTCACATTATGATCCTGAAGTTGTCATCTTGTGGTTCAGCTCCCAGGCTGAGGAATGAAGGATGTCGGACATCAGCTGGGAGAGTGCAAAGAAAAGCATGAAGATGGTGACATTGCATGGCCTGATCATAATGGAAGGATGTGATGGCGACAGAGGGATAGGGCTTGGGAGGGGCAGGAGGGGCATACGAAGCACGGAATTTGTCTGCCAGATGACACAACAGGAATACATTTAAAGGTGGCACTGATGCCAATGGAAAGGATGCTTTCTTTGCTAGTAGATAAGGCAAAGGCTGGGATGGGAAAAAGCCAGAGAGGGAATATCCAAAGAGTCTAGTGAGAATGTGCTAATACGTGAAATCTAGTCGATGCAGAGGCTGTGTATTGTTTCTTCTTGGAGATTTTCAAGTTTGTTGAGCAATATTCAATTTTGTGGCTCTATTTCTTTTCACCTCCAAAGCACATAAAGTTTCAGGTCTAAAACTAATTCAAATAAAGTATTTGTATAAATGAAGCTCACAAAAAACCCTTCCCAGGATGGGAAAGCTTGGAAATAAGGCGTCAGTGAAAGCGTGAGCATTCTATTCCTAATTTGGTTGAACTCCTGGGAAACCAGCAGGTGCTTGTCAAGGTGATTTAGAATTTTGAATCCACAGAGGGTAGACAGTAATTTCGTGTTAAAGAAGTTCTGACCTCTTTCTCTAAGTAGCAACTCAGGTATAACAGTATTGGGCAACCGATTATCCCAGAACTTCTAGATTTGAGTATGCGTGCCTAAATAATATATTATTGTCTGCTTACTTTGTGGGAAATGCATCGCCATATAGGAAAGAGTAAATATCAAAAATAAGCAGGAAATCAGAGAAATAGCATTGTTTAATCATGTCTTCAGGTCTGATTTGAGCACTGAAATGCTAGCTAGTGATACAAAGTGGTTCTTTAAAAGATTCCTCTGTAAAGTGGGCAAAACATTCCTCTTATTTTTTTAACAGAGAACTCTCTTCTCATCAGAGAGAAAAACAGAAGCATGTTTAAGACCAAATAAGGGGCTGGGGAGATAGTGTGGCAGTTGAAGTGCCTGCATGGCAAGCTCAAGGACCTGAGTTCTATCCGCAGTACCACATGCCACGTCAGCCTTGGAAGTGGGTATGATGGCACTCTACTATAATCTCAGTGATTGGGAAGCTTAGTAGGAGGAGCAGAGTGAGTCAGAACTCGTAGCAAGACTGTGTATCAAATAAATAGATAAAAGAATGAATGAATGAATGAATGAATGAATGAATAAATAAATAATTGAATAATAGTTTAAAATAAAAAGACCAAATAAAACAAACCTATCTAAAGAAAATTATAGTATTTACTAATGACGATGCCAAAGCAATATAAAAATCATGTTCCATATTTATTCTGTAAAATAATACTAGTAACACTAGGGATGATAAATGACTAGTTCTTCCATTCAGTTTGATCTTAGCATCTTTTGTTTAAACACAGAGATATTTTTGAAGCTGGAAAGTAACTTTAATGAAAGTGAGAAGTACTTGATTCTCTCACTAGTCAAAAGCCTTTCAGACTAAGATAAATGATTCTAAGCCATTAGAAAAATATTACTGCTAACTTATGTGTGCCTAAGCCCCCCTATTTTACATTTTGATTCATATTTAAAATATTGATCCCATCAAATGGAGAAACAGTTAGTGTCAGCAAGAAGATGATGGAGAAAAGGAAGTCAAAGGGGAACAATGTAAACAGTGGATTTATTTATTTACCCTTAGGTGAGGGGGCCATATTTCACTTATATTGAACATTTGTTCAATTTATTTTATTAATTTAATCATCCTAAAGTACTACTTCACACTCTGATGCAATTTCAGACCAAACAGATCACTGTGTACTTGTTGAATTCATGGATAGCGGTACATGAATTTATAATCCAGCATGATTCATAATTGACTGAGCTACCTTATTTAGCACTCCTAGAATAGGAGAGGTTCACAGGGAAAAGACTATAATGTTCAAAAAAGAAATGTGAAAGCCAGTCTCAAAAGTTGAACTGCAGTGTATAGTAATAATGTCTAGGCAAATGAAATATTTAATGTCCATATTTAGGCTCTCACTCATTTGTTATGTGGCCATGTAAGGGGTGTCAAAGTTGATGGGAATTTCAATTTGACCTGGCAAAAATGAAGTAAGCAACATACAGTATTTCATCCATTATGTCCATTTTTACTATGAAAGATTAGCTCCATAATACTTTTTATTCAATCCAATGTCAAGGTCTTAAAAACAAATTTTGAAAGCACTTAAGAGGTTCTTTTAGCAGCTGTATTTAGTAACAAATGACAGCTATCTATTAATGCAAGTACATCTTATATAAAATATTTTAATAAGGATTTCGTATGATAGTATATTCTTATTAACATTTGGAGTAAATTGACACATCACAGTACTTCTTTCAGATGAAAGATCCATTTAGTCTCATCTTAAAATTATGGATTAATACAATATTCTATGCCATAATGGTTCCAAAAGCATTGTTAGTGTGATGTATTATTCATGTTTTCAGGTACCATTGTTTCAATTCATAATAGAGTGCCTCACAATTATGAGTGCAGTCTCTAATGAACTGAGGATACCTCCCTAACTGTAGTATTTGATAGGTCACTGAGTTGGCCCTGAGGATGTCTAGGTATTACGCTCATACCAGTACTGATCATTATCCTCAAATTGAGCAAACAAACATGTCTCAGTTCCCAGTGTTCTCTCCCCACCATGCATGTGCTGTGTGCCAGAAATGATATTTTTAACGATGCATGTGATCGTCAGGTACTGCACTTATCGCTGGTGGCTCAGTTTGTGTATTAGTGTAATATAGATTCTAATTTTTTATTTAATCAGAAGTAAATATAGGTTAAATACAGACCAATATTTCTTTTTTTTTTTTTTTTGTGGCACTGGGGATTGAACTCAGGACCTTAGGCTTGCCAGGCAGGTGCTTATGCCCTTGAGCTATCTCCCCAGCCCAAGACCAATATGTCACTAGTGTTAAGACAAATTGTCCTTGCCTATTGTAGAATCTGAAAAGTATCTATCGCTTGGGCCTGAAATGTCTACCACAAAGCCCACACATTTAAGGTTTAGTCTCCAGGATAGAACTATTAAAAGGCGTCACCCTTTTTGCTGCCTGGCCATGAGGTTAGTGGTTTTACTTGACTATGTGGGCCCATCATAATGCACTGATTTGCTATAGGCTGAAAACAATGGGGCCAAACAGTCAAGGACTAGAACCTTCAAAACTGTGAGCCAAACGAAACCTTTTTTTCTTTCTATATTGTTATCTCAGGTAGTTGTTATGGTGGCAGAAAGTGGACAAACGTAAACTTCCTTTCTCCAACTTGGTGGTCCACACAAAAGCCACCCGGGGATATTGTTCAAATACGGATTCTGATGCTGATTCAATTTGGGGTAGGGCCTGGGATTCTGCATTTTTAACAAGCTCCCTTAGAGGGCAGTGATGCGGCTTGGCTGCTCAGTGGACCAGCAAGGCTACAGATGTGCCGCGACGCCCACGTGACTATGCACAGCTGAGGATTTATCACTCTGCTTCTTGATTTCCTAATATCAACCAACTGCTTTATAAGAACGTTATACTAAGAGAATTAAATGAAAAAAAATCATGTAAAGGGCTGTTTAGTTTTTTATTGTTGTATAAAAAGCTACTTCATCTTCTGGCAGCCACTTCTGGAGATTAACGACCTTGTTTATTACCTTGTGGTTAATACCCAATAAATATTTGTTTAAAATAGATCTTTGAGTGAGTTCTCCATGTGAGGCCAGTGGTGGATTATTGTTAAGGCCTCACAGACCGGCAGCTCTAATTATTAGAAAGTTCTTCCTTCTTTTACTGATATTTCTATATTATTAGAAGCTATCTTGCTTCCACTTTTGAGTCAGAACTGACCCAAAATAGAATTGATTCCTTTCTAGATGTCAGTATTGCTACTATTTTATGATACAAGGTTATTTTGCTTTATAAACTTCACTTACGTATTTTTTTTTCTTTGAGTCAAATACCTTCACTTATTTCAAATGTCAGATAGAGTCAGAAGGTGTCATAACAGATAATGGTTGCATCTCTTGGTGCCCAAGACTCAGAGCAACAGAGGCTTTCCTCTGGGCTCCTGCCCTCATGCAGTCCATGAGGTGACAGTGTCCTCACTCCCTGCAGGGGAAACCCTGGTACTATGTTTACTTCCCCGGAGGTCACCAGTAAGATACTAGTCCACAGTGGAGACCAGTTCAATAGGACACATCAACGGTTGGCTTTACTTCCTGCTTTCTAGCACCCTCTTCCAAACAAACAGCTTCCACAGAAATTGTCATCTCAGGTCAGCTACTAAGGGAACATCAAGTGGGGTGCGACTAGGTCTTTTGTGTCTTTGTTTTGGTCCTTTCTCTGCAAAGGTCCTTTCACCTCCGAGAGGCAAGTAGCATTCTCAGTTTCTCCTCAAGTCTTCATTTTATGAATCTTCAAGCAACTTCAGATGTATAACTCTTTTTTACCATAGGGCACATAATATTGCCACTATCGTGCACCTTGCTACTTTCACTTCATGTGCCTTAGAATTGTTTCTGCGTCAGTGTACAGATGACGTACTCCTCACTCTACACATTTGTGCAGCATTCACTGTGTGCAAATGACCAGTTGCCTTCAATACTTCTGGGAAAACGTTTCCAGCTTAAACGTTCATTTATTAAATGAAAAATTGCAATCGTTTAGTTAATTGTTCTGTCCACAAATTAGCTGATATTCTTAAAATACTTTACATGTACCGTTATCTTATGACATTATTTCTAGTGTCATACAAGTGAAGTAAAAGAAAATTCAAGTCAGTCTCTTCTCATTGTTATGTGTAGACTGACAGTGAATTTGTATAGAAAAATCTTAAAGCTTTTTCTACATGGGATTCTTCATTCTATATTGATATAGTGGATTTTTAAAACTTTGTAGTCTGAAGCTATACCTTTTGTTTCTGGTGGCACCAGGGATTGAACTCAGAACCTTGTGCTTGCCAGGGAAGCACTTATTCCACTGAACTATTTCACACTTATTCCACTGAGCTATTCCTTGGCCCATGAAACTATACCTTTTTGTGCCTAGTATGTGTTGCTTTAATTTCAGCTCATTGTCCTATTTCAATTGACAACACAAATATTAGCCTTCATTTATTGAACATTAACTATATACTGAGCCTTATAATGTGAATTTTACTTCATTTAGTTCTATCGTTTTAAATTAAATTGTTATCCTCATTTATAGATGAAGGAGCTGATTCTTAGAGGGGGTCAAACACCCACTAGTGTCATTTTGCCAGTAAGTGGTGAAGTCCACTGATATGGACTGAAATGCCTCAGACTTGATGTTACATCTTGGAGAACAAGCCCTCCTTCACTGCTCTCTGTCCCCTACATATAGAACAACTGTCCTCATTTAAGAAGTTGGTAAAATTACAAGTTGCCTTGACTAGGGCTGTGGCCATGAATGGATTGCTAGAAAAAAATACTTTCCTGTTCAGCACTGATCAAAAATCAAAATGCTTTAGATCTCATCATTTGAAAAGTTGATATGCTCCTACGTGTATTAACACACGCTTTCATTGTTTCTCACAAGAATATCATGATCAGTAGTGGTTTTTAAAACTACGAGGTAACAAGAAAATCGAAAGCTTCTTACTGGATTAACTTTTCCTCTTATACTAAATAAGAAATGGAATTGACTGACAAGGTTTATAACTATAACCTACCCTGTTGTTCACAGAAAATATTTCTCTGCAGGGGAATATAAAGTACTCCATACTCATCCAGAGAAGCTGTCTGCCATCTCTGGCTCTCTCTCTCTCTCTCTCTCTCTCTCTCTCTCTCTCTCTCTCTCTCTCTCTCTTTCCCCTTTGCTCCACCTTCAAAGAAATCATCTTCTTATTAAAAAAAGAAAACATTTCTCTTTAAGATTCCTAAATTATCACTAATAGAAAAATTTCCCACATTTTCTAGAAATCGGTGTCATATCATTAAGCTGATTCTTCTTAAATGTGAAATTTTCTACATTTTTGGAAAGTTATAATAATATTTGCTCATTTTAAGCACTTCTCCTATCTTTCAGAATTACCTGTGGGTGACTGATACAGAATCTAGTATTAGAACCCCAAGGGTTACCATTTGAGCTTCTGAAAAATTCTTTCTAAAGGACGCTGTGCACTCAGCTCTCTCCCCACCCTGGCCTCGTGCTCATCACTTCCCTCTCAGTGTGGATGCTGCTTCTGGTAGAGGAGACAGAAAGGAAGCTGAAGGCTATAAATTTGCTTTCTTATTGTTATTACTTAGATGTACACCATCAGCTTTGCTTCTTTGTAATGATTCTATTCTTCCAATCATTTTACTCAAAGCCTCTTTTTAAAAATTATTTTTAAACCTTTTGAACTAGGTGGATCACTTTAACCTTCAGCCTTCTGTGTGTTATTCTTAAAGTCCCCCATTGCCCTGATCCCAAGTCTTTACTCTCTCAAAGTAAGCCACTGTTCTGACCCATCACTGACTTCCAAGTCTGTAAGAATTTAATGCTAGGAGTTTCTCATCCTTGCAGACACCTTTGCACTTTCAATTTTTTGCAATTTCATGGAATTTTATGGATCAGTTCCAGTAAACTTTTTCAGATTCATTGAAGTCTAGATATATGGTTTTTAAATGGCGTTCTTAGAATTTTGAGCACATATAACTGCAGAAAGGTGCAAGATGATGTCTTGGAAACAGGACCCTTTTCCCCCTTCTTTGTGTCTTAGTTACTCTTCTCTCCTTGGGACAAAATACCCGACACCAAAAATTAAAGAAGGAGAGATTTATTTGGCTCAGAGTTTGTGGAGGCTGCAGTCTATACTGGGCTGGCCCAGGCAGAGTGCCATATGGCAGTGGGCAGCAGTTCATGGCAGTGGAAGGCAGTAATACAGCAAGAGCAAAAGCGAAGAGCAGCAGCAACAATGGCTGTAGAGAGCAAGCTTGTCTCCTTTATGTTGCATTCAGGCTATCCACCCCAGCCTGAGTATACACTCATGCCCATAATCCTAGCAGCATTTATACCTATATTCTCAGTAGCACTCACACCTATAATCCCAGTGGATCATGAGTTAATCACCAAATATAGAAATCTGCCCTATGACTGCATGAGGCTTTGGGGAGACAACTAGACACTGACCATAACACTTTGGTATCTGTAGTTTTAACATCTAATATTGTGCGATTTTGTTGGAGGCCATTAACCGATATCCATTCTATTCCTCTGCTGAGTCAAGTTTATGGCCCTTCTCACCTTGCCCATTCCCTGGGAATCACGTGCTATGCCCTAGGGGTTGCACCCTCCCCGTTGCCTAGATATCTGCTGACCCCAAGAGCCGAGACTTCCTCATTCCATCACCCCCTATATATACCCAGAACCTCCCCTAAATAAACGAGGCTTGATCAGAATCTTTGTCTTGCCTCCATTTCTCGCGTCTCCTGTCCTTTGTCCCCTCTTCAATTCCCCGCTCCTCCCCCAGGTGACCTTCGTTGACTGACCCGCTGGTTTGGGACACGATTTAACTGAGAACTTGGATGGCCTAAATCTGGAGTAGTGCAACAGAAAAGTACTAATGAAGTCTATATTAAATGATATAAATTCTCCCAAATGTTAGTATTTCCTGAAGGACTGCAGGTTAAAAGAGGCAGACATTGTCCATGTTCTCCATGCAGCACTTCCTAGGATTTAACTTGTGTGATCAAATTAGTGCTGGTGTAGGAGTATGTTTGTCTCATGTTGAGTTGATGTATGAGTAGGTGGAGTATGATGTCTCATGTAAAAAGTGAGAGTCTTGGTGAAATGTTAGTTCATGATGATGACCTTCAGGAGGGCAATCTTTATTTTCTTTTTTTAATGTATTTAGTACAGGGTCTACTACACAGATCAGACTCTTAGTGATCTTCCTATTTTCAGCCTCCCAAGCACTGGGATTATAGGTGCCTGCCACCACGCCCAGTGTCAGTCACAGTATCAGTGCACCCCAGGGGCAGGGCTGGCCATGCATGCCGGGGTGGGGGGCATTCTTTGAATGATGAGTGAATTGTGAAGTGGGATTCATGGAGTTCTCCCAGGAGTAGATCAATTGCTACAAGAATAGGTTGTTGTAAGAGTAGGGTGTCTGTCTTGTTTTGTCTCTTCCACACTCCCTACTTGTCCTTCTGTTTTTCCACCATGTCACAAAGCATCAGGAGGCTCTGGGGAGGTGAGACCACCATGATCTTAAACTTCCAGCCTCCAGAACCACGAGCTAAACATATCACTTTCCTTTGTAAATCCCCCAGTCTCAGGCACTCTTCTTTAGCAACAGAAAATAGACTAAGACAGAGACAAAGACCATACCCAATGGAATCATCACCTTGCTTGACCTATAGTCAGAGTCAAAGATCACAAATAGCTCTACACATTGCCATGCTCTGGACTCAGAGCAAGTGAAAAACAAGTATGACCTGAGTCTTCCTCCATATATGTGGCAGTGAACCACACCTGGCCTATCTTGTACTATGGATCCAAGGACATAATACAACAGTTATTTCAATTAATGCCATCATCTCACCCGTTGGTCAATCCTCCCTAACAGAAATGTTTGTACTCCATTTATTGGCTATTTTTCTTAGCTTCAAGTAATTTAAAATAAATTAGCCGTTCTGTGATGTAGAAGTATCATAGCTCATGAGGTTTTGTCTGAAGCATGATTAGTACTAACTGAAACACATTAGCATACCTTTGGATCTTTATCCTAAATGAACATGACTACTATCATCAGTCATAAATGTAACTGCCTAACACATGACCAGAGAGCATCTTTCTCTTTTTTCAGTGCTAAGGACTAAACCTGGAGCCTTTTGCATGCTGGGCAAGTATTCTACTCTTGAGCCACCTTATTGAGCCAGCCCAGGAAGCATCTTTTTGAAAACCAAAATGACCATGTTTGAAATTATATCCCATATCATATGCTGAAATATTTGAGATAACATTTATATTCATTCAGTATGTGATGTCTGTTAAAGTACATTTTAGAGCATATATAGCTATTATTCTAAAATCATATGCCTATTTTACTAAATTAAGAGAACTTTAAGACTGTTCCAGTACATTTGAGCCTAAGTGCTGACTCCACTGAGAAAGCACTTCAAGCAAGTAGTGTGTTCAAGAAACTTCTCGACTTTCACCTAAATCTTTTGCCTGAGCAGTAGAGTAACTGTCATCATGCAAGATAAAAAGAATGTACACACAATTGAGTTTCATAGTGCTAAACAATAAAAAATGTGAGTTACTGGTATAACATAGCTATAAGCCATTAAATACTATCATGAGAGCTTTGAAAAGTTACAGGTGTTATGCAAACATAAGGAATCATTTTTAGTACAGATTTTCACACCTTACAATGGACAGTGTTATTTAGCTATTCTAGGACAAAAAAAAAAAAGATGAAGCACTCTGGAGTTTAATTTTATTATTCTGTCCATATATTTTCTTAATTTTAATTTTTTATCTTATGTTGTAATTATTTCCTTTTATGGCTGCCTTTCATGGTAAAAAGTATGCTATTCATTTTTTATATTAATTTTATTGAGAAAGAAATAGCAATGAGATAGTTTCAAAACAGGTTAGTAGGACAGTTACAATAATTAATACATTGCATATTATTTCTTTGTAGTAGTTATTCATAGTACATGATACAGACATGATATCTTGTCTAAACACTATTAATTCAAACTTTCTTCTCAATGAATTATATTGGATTACTTTGGGGGATTCATGTACCTACAATATATGAATGGCAGTGGAATGACCATCTCTGACAAAAGTAAACAAAAGAGGGGGATATAAATGAAGACCATTTTGTAGTGAAAAAATATATATCTGTATATACAAAATAGTTAGCATAGACATACTGCTATTCATTTGGGAAATTCTAATTTTTCACAGTAGTGTAACACTGTCCATACAGAAGTCTTCCTTATAGACTTTCTCACAACAGGGTCAGCAAGCTTTTCCTGTCGAGGGCTAGATGATAAAGACGTGTGGCTTGGCAGGCCAAGAGCAATGTCCCCAACACTCTGAGCAACTGTTTTCATGGAAATACAATACTAATTTTTACATTCTACATTTAAATATGTAAAGACCATTCTTGGCATATACTCTTTAGAAAAGCAGGTGGCAGGGCCAAATTTGGCCAGTGCATTGTGACCTTTGCCCTTGACTATGGACCATTAAAAAAAGATCTCTCCATGTCTATCAAAACTTAACAGTGCTAAACAATTCAATTTGCAATTCTTTCTGGGGAAAAAAATTATGTGGTTTATACTGTGCTTATACTTACGAAGTTTGTAATATAACAAAGTAATGCTATGTGTGTCTATGATCAGACACATAACAGTTTAAAATCCTTTTCTCTTAAAAAGTTTACGTGTCAGATATTTTCTATTGAAAGTGCTAAAATTCAAAAAATCTATTATTCATCTTTCAATCAATGAGTATTTATTCTCATTTTCTAAGTTTTATCCTGGCACTAAGAAGGAGCAAACAAGATTGCTACTATGAATGTAACTAGTCCTTAATATCTAGTGAAAAATGATAACAATAAATTATATCTTCATACTACTTATAATGATAGTTCTACAATGTATAAACAATGGATAAAATGTTTGAATATAGCTTTTCATGGAAAAACCATAAATCAGTCTTGAAATCATTTATCTTCAAATCTCAGTTTCTACTCCTACACAAATAACTTTTACGATGTATTGTAATAAATAATGATGCTATAAATTAGTATGACCGTGTACTGCCGATGAAATATCCAGGAAAGGCAGAATGAACATTACATTCTATATGAGAAAATAAGGAATCATAGAAGACTTCTCTAAAGCTGTAGATTTTATTTCTTTATTTCTCCCCAAAATAATTACATTCCTATATCTAAAAATAGGGAAATTTATAAATATCCCTAGATATCCAAATTTGTCACTGAGTCCAACTGGACTGGTAAACTGACATTTTTTTTAGAATTTTGTTGCCCATATGAGCTCTGTTCCTGTGTCTAAAGGCTTCTTATCTTGAGAGACCTGTGTCCCCATGATAGAAACAGAGAAAAACTGGCTTTCTTAAGAACTGCCTTTCAACTTTCAGCTTTGCCACAAGATCTCACTTGAAAGAAGGAAGAAGAAACTGATGCTATACAAGCACTCATTTTCTCACAAAGGTGACAGTGGAGATGTAGCATCACGGTTCTGGGACTCTGTCATCATCAGCAGGGTCAGATGCTGAGCGGTGGTTGATGCCGAGGGGAAGGGGTCTTCTTGGGACCCCTATCTTGGTCGGCTTGAGTGGTCTTGCTTGCTTTGCAGTCTCCAAAGCTAAAGCCCTACTCTGTGCTGTGAGCTCCCTGCCTTCATTTGTCATAGGTTACTGCTGGTTGAACATGTTTCTCAGAAAGAAATGATCTAGTCCCAATCCTTAGTAGCTGTGAATGCAAGTGGTGTTGGAAATGAGGTCTGTGAAGCCATAATCAGTTTAAGATGGAGTCACACTGGATAAGAATGGGCCCGTACTAATCCCGTATGATTATTGTCCTTATAAGTGAAAAAATAACCTTGAGACACTAGGACAAGCACACGATGTGAAGACACAAAGACCCGCTGGGGGAGTCCATGTCATGAAAGAAGGGTCTGGAGTGATGCAGCTGGAAGCAGAGGAGGACTCCGACGAGGGCCAGGCCCAGCAGCCGGGCAGAGGCAAGGAGGGATTCTGACCAGACTCAGTGAAGCAAAACCTGGTTAATACTGATTTGTGACCTGTAGTTCTTAGAACAGTGAAAAAATAAATTTGTTGTATGAAAGTAAGTTCCCAGTAAGAGAGCCTGAGACAAGGATTCGATTCAGTACCAGTGAATTTTTATGAAAGTGCTCCAAGGAGAACCAGAGAAGTAGAGAAAGCAGCATAGGGCAAGATTTAAAATTTCAGGAAGGATGAGACCTGAGGCACCATCCTAGCCCAGCCTCATGATGTAAGAAGCCCTAGAGTTTATAGCAACCCGAGAGGCGGGAGATGGGCCCTCACTATCTCAGGGTGAGAGCTGGTCAGCTGTCGGCTGAAGGTTTCCCCACTGGGTCTAAACTTGTGCCACACCACAGCTCTCAGTGCACCTGGGAAAAGCAGCCACTATGACTTTGGAGCTCACAAAAATTTCAGAAAATTTCCTGGAAGATGCAGTTGGGAGGCACAGAGAGTCTGTAAAATGGATTCAGAGTTACTGCATAAGGGACAGAGATAGGTCCACTTAATAATCTTTGGGGATGCCAGGTGACCCATGCCTGTAATCCCAGTGCTAGGGAGGCTGAAAGCGGGAGGATCACTATGAGCCCAAGTGCAGAGTGAGACCTTGTACCAAATACATTTAAAAAAACCAAACAAATCAAAAAACAACTTAATGTTTAGCTTAGCATTTCTAGAATGGAGGCTATTGTCTGCAGTTTAAAAACAACTTCACAATCCACCCGAGAGAGGCAAATCACCTTTTGTGAGCCCCAAAGCAAAGCTTAAAGCCATTTGTCTTTTAAAACATAGGCAGGTTCCTAAAGTATAGAAAAGCTTGATTTTTGTAAAACAAGTCACATTTTCCATGTATTAAGGGAAATTCAGTATTGAAAGAAAAACTTGTGAACTATTGGGTGAAGTCTTTCTATAAGCACACAAACACATCAGTTTTGTTAATACATAGTTGTATAAGCCTAGCATGACCATCAGTAAATATGTTACAAATGCTGGTTGGTTTTTGGAGCACTGTTCTGGGGACTATAAAAGATATAATGTATGCTTCCTGCTTTCAAGGGCTCATACACTAGTATCTGTATCACCAAGTGATTTGGCGAAGTCACTCAACATCTTGAGCCTCTGTTTCCCTTCCTGTGATACCAATTTTATGTTAATTACATATCTGTTATGGGAGGTCAAGGTACAATGGACATAAATGCTTTCTGTGAATGCAAATGATTATATAATGATATTAAGAAACACATTCGAATCTCAATATAAAAAGCCCTGTAGCAATTCTAAAAAGAAAAAAAAAATCCAAGTAAATCTTGTAGAGACTTAGTGGCAGATGTATTCATTCCTCAAAGATGTTCATGTGCCGAACGAATATCATGGAATTCTAGGAAACCCTGTGCCATACATTTAACTGTGTTGTTTTATGTCTCAACATATCAGGTAAAATTCTAGTAAAAAAATTACCTCCCCACAGAGCTTGCTTACAAGAGACCCTGAACTGAGCAGGGAATAAGAACATTTGAGGCCTTTGACAATTATAATTCTCAGTGTAATATAAGAAGTTGGTGTTCTGGTCAGTAAGTCTGTTATAAAATTGGTTAAAATGAGTTTGGTCTTGAAAGGGGCCTCTACTTTTAGTGTAGAAAGTTGAATTTGTGAGCCTTCAGTGCAATGGCCTGACCCTTTTAAGCTCTCCAAGAGACCCCCAGGTAACGGTTTTGTAAATAGCTAGCATTCTCTGTCTTGAAACATCTACTCCATTTACTATATTTTAAATGTAGCAAGTACTATAATTTTCTTTAGGTTTTTGAGAGTCCCTTTAACTGAATCTGTAGGATACTTATAAGACTCAAATTTAATAGTCTATACAAAATGTTCATTAATTCTATGATAGATTTCATTGTGCATAGTTGCTTTATGGACTGCTGGTCTCCCAAGCAAAGAGAATATAAACCTCTGCATCCCTTTACCCCTTTGCAGGCAACCCTTTGTCCAGGGATGCCTGAAATATGTTTATGGTAATTTGATTCTTTATGCTTTTTCAATCTATTCTTCTTATAAAGGAATGGCAGATATTTAAACACATCTCTACTTACACACTCAGGCAAGTATCATTGAAAAAACTTTAGTTCAAGTTGAGTTAACATATTGCGCTTGTATTCTGGGGCAGTCCCTCAGTCTTAGAGAAAAGATTGTGCACCCTTGTCTTTGTAGGAATGGCTTTTTAAAATTTGGAACACATTTCTTCTTAATTGTTACTTATAGTCTTGTTTTCTTTCTAATATTTTCAATCTTATTAATCCACTGACCTTTCTTCTTTCTTCTTTTATACATAGACCATGCCTTTTTTTAAAGAAAGAATGTGAAATAATTCAAAAAATGAAAGAAGGAAAAGAATGGAAGAGAGAGAGAAGAGAGGAAGAGAAAGAAGAAAGGAAAAGAGGAGAGAAAGAGAAGATAAAAGTAAAGATACCTCTTTTGGTCAAAATCACACATATTAACATATTTTAAAAATCTATTTTCTGGAATGCCTGCTATAGGCAAGACTTTAAGCTAGGTGTTGGCAAGGTAAAGGCAAGTAAGAGCTTAATTTCCTAATTTCCTATGTGGTACACCAGACTTCACATATTTGCCAAAAACCTAACATGAAAGATAGAAAAGTTCCTCAAGTGAGGCAAAGAAAGACAAGACAATGAAAAAAGGCAAAATATTATTGAGTTGTAAGGCACTGAGAAGGAACAAGCAGAAGGGTGCTTGTGGAAAGACGAAGTCTGAAATGGGGCTTTGGAAATAGATGACTTTTGTTTTCCCTTCCAGTTCTCTGCTAAGTTTCCTACAGAATTTTTCCAGTAAGTTCTCTGGGTGTGGCTCTCTTGTCATTTGTTCATTCCCTAGCTAACTGGACTCTTACCTTACTCTATTCCCAAACAAATCCTTGTACTTTTACATTTAAACTCCGTATCATGGGTTTTTACTCATATTTTAAAAAGATCATCTTACAAAAGTAAAACGTGCTCTTCTCCCCTTCCCCAATTCAGCATTTTCCCAGGATTCAACTCAGCTGGAGGGGGGCAGTACACCACACCTTCCACTGTGTTACATCTTCACCACATTTGTTCTGTGGGTTTAATGATTTCTCTGAAAACCCCACAGTCAGTCCTAAGACATACTTCCAAACTAACCCTACACAAGCAAAGGCTTTTTCAACTCGAAGTATGTTGGAAACACCCAGGAAAAAAAATTTTTTTTGATACAAACTCCTCTGTGATTGAGACAGAAGAATGCACCTTTAAGCATTCTGCTCTAAATTTCATTAATAAGAGATCTTTATTACACATAAGCTGTGTGACGCAGAGAAAGGACTGATAGATTGCACTCTCCTTCCAAGACCTGTACACTCTGTTGCATGCTGGTGTTAAACTTAAAATATTTTTCCACTGTTTGCAAAAGGCCCAATTGTCTTTGTAAAATGAATGAAAAAAATTAACTGGTGAGGTAGAACTATGATGAAGCATATAATTTAGGAATTAAAAAGTAGGAAGAGGGGTCTTGGGGGGCCAGGGATAGCCAAGGTTTTGAGTTCAATTCCCAGTTTGAATAAAATAAAATAAAATAAAATAAAATAAAATAAAATAAAATAAAATAAAGAGGGGTACTAAAATTTTCATTTTCTGTAGAGAATTATCAAGGATAGTTGACAAACGTGAAGTGGCAGCTTAAGTGCATTATATAAGGATATAAAATGCTCTATAAGACTAAAGAATTACCAAAACTTAAGATGAAGTGGGGGTGGAATTAGATGCAAGCAGGATAATAGAAATGCACTAAATTAGGTAATATAAACTTGTCATGATTTAGATCCAATATTTTATATTTAAATTAGAAAAATGATGTATAGTGGTCAAGCATAGAATTTAGCTTTGGGGCAGCCATTCTAAAAATGTAAGTAGAAAACCGTTACAAGTAATTTACTCAGCCAGTGAGACCAATGGTACCGAAGAGTTAGGCAATCTTCTGAGGTTTTGATTAGAGGTTCCTTATACCATTAAATTTTAACTGTATACATCAAATAGTTTATTAAAATTGTATAAAGAAAAAAGCATTTAAAAAATATATTTTAGGGACTAGGGAGATAGCTCAGTGGTCTAAGTACCTGGCTGGCAAGAGCAAGGATCCAGGTTCAATCCCTGGTACTGCCTGCTGTGCCAGCCATAGAACCTCGGATGTGCTGTGCTGGCCACAGAAATCTAGCATAGTGACTCATGCTTGTAATCCCAGCACTGGGGAGGCTGACACAGGAGGATCACTATGAGTCTAAGCTGGGTAGCAAGACCTTTTACCAAGTAAATAAATAAATACATTTAACATCAATTTCTTCAATAGTTATTATTGCTGGAAAACACAGAATTCTATACTCTTATCACTACTCAGTAGTTATTTCCATGCTAAATCTAGACATAAGGACAATAAGCAGATTCAGCTACAGAAGCACAAATACAAAATAAAGGGAGGATAATCTTCAGAGGGATATCTATTTATGAAACACTTTTTACAGTGTGAATTCAAACACTCAAAAATATTTTGTTTCAAAGGCCCAGTGCAAAGGTATCATTTGAGAACCAGTGTCCTAAATAGTCACAGCTGGGTACAGATCACCTAAAAATAGAGGAACTTCTATTTTATCAAAACTCGTGACCCTGTGGGCAGGAGACTGCGCCTCTCTCCTACCTTCCTTCTTGTTCCTTCTCTGTATATATCTGCTGTTCTACTGGAAAGATCCTGCTTTTCTTGCTCATTTGTTTTGTTTTTTAAACAAATTCAATTTATTTTCACTGTATGCCATTCATATAATAGTATAATGTGTTAAATTATGTTTAGTGACTAACATGCAATGCATTTATTTATTATTTATTCAAAAATTTCATCAATGCATTATGTTCACATTTCTGTTATCAGAAGAATGAATGAATGAGTAAAAGAATAAACAGAAGTTTAAAAGCAAAGGAAAGATGGAAGAAAGAGAAGAATCTAAGTTATGTTTTACATAAGTGGCTGTTGTGTAGATTTTCTTTTGTGATCCTTGGCCTTGATGGAAAAGAGCTACTAAAACTCTGGCTAAAGAGACTTTTAAATAGCCTGCATTTAATTCTAGGGGAGCAAAATTAGGACAAAAAGATTGAGCCATATATTGAAAGAATGGCTATTTTAAGAGAGCTAAGTCCTCCTATCTAAAAGCAGGGGTAATACAAGCATTTAAATTTGATAACTTTGCAGTGCATAAGCAAATCATTACTGGAAGCAGGAGGGATGATCCTGTCTTTTGACAAATTTCTAGAAAAAAATACTGCCTCTTCAAAATAACATATAACTTTAGATGTAGTCTGAAATACAGACAGCCTAAACATCTAAAATCCTAGATTGGGTGGGGCAGGGTCTCTGGGGACAGCATAAGCCCTTATTACACACGCAGAATCTGAAACCCACTAATACTTAAAGCCTTATATTGTGTCTTAACTCAGTATAAGAGAAGCAACCATGAAGAACCATTACAGTCATAGCTACTGGACCACATTTAAATGCAGGCACATTTTACTTGATACATATCAGAACTTACTCTTGTTGATTAGAAATCAATGTTCATGTTTTTGCTTACACATCTAGTATGTCTCTGACTTCATCAGCTTACTAATTTCATTCAGCACATAGCTACTGATACCTAATGTATGTCATAGACTGTGGAAAACTGGAAATAAGTGACAAGCAATAGCAACTATGGCACCTGCCCACATGAAGTGTAAAGGTTTCTGGGGAGGATGTGCTCAAAGAATCAGGTCAATAAAAACAGAGGGGACATATCCTAAGAAAGACATTGGCAGGCAAACATGATAGAAAGACTTACATAAACCTAGATGGGATAGCCAACTAGCAACCTGGGCGCCATGCCGGATTTACATGGTGTCATCTATCACTCCTAGAGCCATGGCAAACAAAACAATCCCATTAAATCAAGCACAAGAGAAATGATGCAATCGAGTGGCACTGTAAACATGAAATGTTGGAGACTGCTGGTGGTGCACGATGCAGGTTCACTGTAAACTATTCTTTAATAAGTAGGAATACATTCTAAAATAATGATTATAAAAGCATAGTATGATAATTAGGTAAATCAGTAATGCTGAGGTTTATTACCATTATCAAGTTTTATGTACTGCACATGATTAGAGTTAATATACTGTTATCTGCCTAGCAGTACGTTGGTTTTCTCTGCAACAGCATAACCACAAACAAGTGAGTCAGGCACCGCACCATGGGTTGCAATGGTTACGCAGTCGTCACGTAGTAGTGTCTCAGCCTATCATTGTCTTGGAGGACCACTGTCATGTATGTACTCATCAGGCACATAAGTGAAAAATACTCAGGATGCAGACGACCGCTACAAAGGGAGGTCCTGGGCTTCTGTGAAATACAGGCTTTTAGCCTAGTCATGGAGGTCAGGGGACTGTCCTTGAAGAGACAACTGGACAAAAGGCTGAAGGTACATTAGGATGTATATAGTGCCCTGCTCTGAGGCAGGGTAGAACAAGGAACTGGGAAACAGGTTCCAGCCAGGGAAAGGGCATGCCTAGGGACCCTGGTCAGGTGAAGGTGGACATTTTAAAAGTCAGAAAAACATGTAACAGGAGTCTAGAAGGTGACTGGGGACACGGTGAAAAAAGTATTGTCAATATTGTATCAATATCATTGAATTGCAGACAAGAAAGTGCAGCTAACTGTCATTACTTACGTTTGTGTTATTTACCTAAAATCACTTATCAATCATCTGAGTTCACTGATTGTCAGCAATGCCAAAGAAAGCAACAAGCTGATTTGACTTATTGTAACTAGGTTCCTCACACCCATTCTGTGGTGCGCAAGTACGCTGGCAAGGGACAAAAATTCACGGCAGTTGTTTGATTGCATCAAGTACTTACTGCAAAGGAGTTTGAAATAGTGGTAAATTCTGATTGAATGTTTTTTCATATAAACCGAAGACCCATAAATACCAATAACTATAGTAATTATATTCCATCAAAAACTAGCCAATCAATGAAGTTTAAAAACTAACAATAGCTATTTTCAGACCAAAATTTTGGATGAAAATTTTTACTGCTAAAGCAGTGGGGTTTCAGAGGGAGCCTGTTGTATGGCTTTAACGATTGGCATTCAGAAGTCCCGCTTGGAGTAATGAGAGCTGAGGAAAGCGGAGAGTGAGGGCAGCATTTCTAATGGGTAAGAATCAGGATTCTGAAAGTAGGGAAGTTTGGGTTCTACATCTACTTATACTACTCTCTTGTTTTTGGATAACATACTTAATCATTTTATTTTTTACTCTGGATGTTTAGGAGAAGAATAATTCCATTGCAGACTACTTCAAGTGCTAAGTAAAAATGTAGAGATTATCCAAAACAAAGATTGAGGTTCAATATTTAGCTTTTCGCTTAGGCAGAGCTCTTGGCACTTAGCAAAACAAACATCAAAAGAAGTTGTACTCTGTGAGCATTTTGTGTTTCAAGCCACAACACTACACTCACACAACTGTTTCTAGTTAATTCTCTCAATCAACATTCATGGAAGCAAAATAGTTCCTTCTCTTCTGCAATATGGATGTTCCCTCACACAGCTCTTTAAAAGATATTGGGGTCACCAGACAGGTGGCAAGTATGTTGGGTCTAATCTAAGACTGTTTGAACGCAGTTGAGGGCATATCATAGATCACTGTCTTCTATTTTTTTCAGCCTAGAATGCCTTTAGAACAAGATGTTTTATTTTCATGGTAATTTAATCATTAAATGTTATTAAATAGGGGTTATAAAAAGGCAATTGTTCCTCAGGAGTTTGAAATTGAGGATTCTCTTTTTAGCTGCTCCTGATTCCCCTTTTTGTCATGACCTTGGGATTAGTTATTTAGCTATTCTATACTCTTAACTTTTTATGCAAAATGGGAAAAATGCCACTTTTATGAGCAGGCTGTAAATTCCTAACTAATACTTAAAAATGTGCTTTAGTTCCTTTCATCTGAGAAAATTAAAGTAAATGAAAATATTTCATTATTAATAATCTAATTTTCTTTGAATCTTTGATTAATACCATTATAATATATGAGATTTTCAAAATTGAATCATATTCTATATAAATTTTTGAAGGTGGGAGCTATATACAAATAGATAAATTTGAGCTAAAAGCAATTCTCCTTAAAAAGATCTAAAATGGACATAATGCTTCTCGTAGTCAACATAACTGAGCAGATTCCAGTACATCCTGCCTTGAGAAAACTATTTGGATATTGCTACCTTAAGCATTTTATTTTCATTAATGGTGAGATAATCACTTTCATGGTTTTCAAATGTTTCAGTGATGTAAAACATCAGACTGTCATCAATTCATTTCTTTTTATATAAATTGCAGTTGTTCTGAAGTGTACTGTGTACCCAGTAGAAATACTAAACTTAAAAAATGAGTGGCACTTGTGGAGGGAGAGGATTTTCCCCAAATCACGAAAATGTACTGTGGCACATTTCTGTCCTCTCTTCTTTAGGAGGTATTGAAAATGTTTCAAATCTACAGCGATTTTAATATGAACAAATGGTTTTTGGAAATCTTAATATTGACATTGCAGTTGGACCAGATTTCATTCATTCCAACTTTCTGAATATCCTTGTATTAACACAAAAACTTATAAACATCTAACGCATATTCTGAAGGAAGGTTTTGAAAGTGTTAAGGTGTCAGATGTGTTGTAAAGTTCTGCCGCTGAAGTCTCAACCTCCCTTCCCCTTTCCCTTTTCTCCAGTTAACATGCACACAGCTGCTCATATCATGTAATCAACTGATTGTTACACAAGCATTTTCTAAAGCTATGACAATCTCAGATTTACGAGGTCAAGAAGTGCAGACTTAATCCATTCAATAGCTGCAATTTATCGTCTGATTATAATTGTATACACAAACACAGTAATGATTTAGATGACACAGTGTAAGGATGAAATCCGTTTATTTTAAAAGGGTTTCTAACCTTTAAAATATGTTGCCATGAACACCTTTTGGTGTCTGCTTTTAACAACACAATTATTATTGTTTTATTGATCAGGGTTTTATTACGGATCTGACACTTATATTTCATGCTAATCGAAAATGGTGTAATTTTTCTGCACAATTTTAACAAGAATATGACTGTAATTAATTATATCACTATTATGTTTTCAGTGTCTAAAAAGAAGTGCTTAATTTATCACACATGTCTTCTATGGCATATGGAAACCTCTTAAAAAGACAAGGTGCATGCTCCTTCCAGAGATGATAGGATATGACACAGGCACTATATTTATAGATCTCTGTTGTCATGCTGACCTGGTTTTATAGTGACAGTTCTTCTGTAAAGAGATTGCACATTAACAACTCAGCTAGCCTGGGTGGCACCTAATGCTACATTGTGTGGTCTTAGGACACGAAAGAGTGGTCATCTCCTATCGCCTTCAAAGACCGAGAGAACAATCTGCAGACAGTGCCAAAGTGCTGTGGTTGAGTAACACGACCATATATATTTCAGAATGTTTTCTAATTGTAGGTTTTACAGTTAACTAAATGTCAATGCAAACTTGCTTGGCTATGTATCGCAGGATTTTTTATTTACTACTTACTGCTGTACAAATCTATAAGTTTGTATGTACTCTACATACATACATACATACATACATGCTTACATTCATATTGATCTTCAGGTTATTATCAATGATCTTTCTAATTTTCTGAAATATCAGGGCTTTATTACTCAGGAAAATTAGAATCCTTGTATATAGTCATATAACTTGTTTCAAATAGAGTTTTAAAAATAATTTATATCACATGCTAATGAAGCCAGGTTTGTTCCTGTTCAATTTTTATATGTTGTTCAATAACAAGCTTATTAAATCACATAAATTTACATTTCACTTTCCATATTAAGCTGCATATGTGAATTACATTTCATCATATACTGATATACTGCTATACTGTATTCATATCATTACAGTTTCTATTATATTAATCCATAAATTTTAATTAATACATTATAATTTGACACATTTAGTATTCAGATACCTGGCTTTGTATTTTCAAAAGTTCTTATGTATCATGTGTTTTATTCCATCTCTCTATCTTTTCCCTAAAATTTCAGTATGATGCTGATTATTTCATTCTATTAGAAAACTTTGATTTATGAACCTAAATGGAAAGACATTAAATATTTACAAGAATTTATAAATATAAAACTCTATACCAAACATTATGTAGAGCAGATTAAAAAGTATATAATATAAGGTGGCAAATGAAGTAAAATCAATACTTGAATTGGTGGAGTGTTCTTGTGTAATTAAAGTCATGCTCACTTGCCTTTTTGTTACACTATTTTAAATAGCATAATCCCAATGGAAAACACGGGCTAAGAGTTTTTCTTCCCTCTCTGAGAGAACTCAATCAATATTATCATAATCAATATATCTTTATCTTTAACACAACGGTGAGTAAAAATGTCACAGATAAAAATGAACATTTCCTAGTAATTCAAATGGAAAAGGACAGTCTATATGTGTTTTTACCACACATGCTACCTTAGCAACAATCCGATTTTAGATGTTTGCTCACTTTTCTAAATGGCCCTATTTGAGCATTTTCATCACCAACGTTACTGCTCTAGTGTTAGGTCTGAGTTTACTTGAAACATGGGATATTTTAAAAACTCTGCTTTCCATTTTCATCATTATCTTTCTAGTTTTAAGCCTGTTGTGTGGGTGAGCTTTGGAAACACTAAAAATATACCCCTGAAATAGAAGGATTTATGCAATGTTAATGGTCTGCTTTCATTTAATTCAACGGTATTTATTGAGCACCCACAATGCTCCTGGTACTGCTCTAAGCTCCCCAAGCTCAGCAGAGAACAAAACACATAAAGATCCCTGCCCTTGTGGAGTGTGTATTCTTAGAGGGGAAAGATGAGCAATGAGCAATGAGCATGTGCTAAGTAAAGCACACACTAGGTTAGAAAGTGAAAATGCTAGAGGAAAAAAAAAGAGCAGGGAGGGCCAGGGCAGATGAAAAATGGCCAAGGAGCTGAGGGCTGATGCTTTAAATAACACAGTGCATACATGGCTCAGCAAGAAGGTGTCACACAAGAGGAAGCTCCACTGTGCTGAGGGAGGGAGCTGTGTGGTACATGGGGTAGGGGGTGGAGGGAATGACATTTCAAGCCCCGCAGCCAGTGCACAATGTAGAAGCAGAAATGGTGGGCACAAGCACTCTAAGGTGTTGAGGGAGTAGCTAAGGCGAAGAGAAGGAGGAGATATACTGGTAAGTCAGAGAGGAGAGCGGGACAATTTCAACACATGTGGGTAGTGACTTTCCACTCTGAGTAAGAAGGGGGGTTAGCTGTGTAGGGGGTGTACACCTGTAGTCCCAGCACTTTTAGAGGCTCCAGCAGGACAATCCTAAATACAAGCCCAGCAGGAGCATCTCAGCAACCTAATGATACTCTCTCAAAAAATGGGGAGGTGATTGGGGATGTAGCCCAAGGGCAAAGACCCTGGCTTCCATGCCCAGTACTGTACAAGGTGGGGGTTGGGGACTGTTGGAGCCTGCTGAGCTGGGGTAAGGAGGGGCAAGAGTACATCTACCTTAGGCCTCACGAAGGTCATGTTGAGTGTGTGCTGTTTTGAGTACATGCTATCAGGAGACCTGCCCAAGAACAAGAACTGATGGCAAGAATCTAGTGGAAGGAATCCAATGGGGTCTAGTGGTGAGGACACAGGTGGGAAGGATTAGCGTTGTGATAGAGGCACAACCTGACTGTAATTTAACAGAATGCCTTATCACTTCCATATATTGTACTGTTTTTCTTATATAAAGCTATTTGGAAGTCAGGGACTAACTCTTCACAGACTCAGATCAGATTCTCAGAACAGCTTACCTATAAAACATTTTATACAAAACTCTTACAGGTTCCTAATTTTTGTTCCAAGCTATGATAAGGGTTATATTTTCTCCTTTTGTTAATACCACTATAATAGAAGTATTATTTATTGAATATTTTCTTATAGTTGCCAACTCTCTACATTCTTTTGTGAGACTAAATAGAGCTATGAGCAGCCACTTGCTTTTATAAACAATTTTTTCCTTCCTTTATCAAATATTTAGAATCTGTTATGATCTGAATACTGTCTGGAGCAGGTATAGTAGGTGGTGACATGTCTGGATTTTAAACATGAACACTCCTTTTTCTTTAATATTTTTTCCAGGTTC
Organism: Octodon degus; assembly: GCF_000260255.1. Taxonomy (NCBI): domain Eukaryota; kingdom Metazoa; phylum Chordata; class Mammalia; order Rodentia; family Octodontidae; genus Octodon; species Octodon degus. Next base: position 8,449,799 of record NW_004524606.1, on the reverse strand, counting down.
ACCCAGGGTGCTTTCTTGAGTTTTCCACTTATAACATGAGTTTTTGTATTCACATTTCTAAAAGATTCACATCATGCACCGAGTAGCAGGAAGCAGCATCTGCCCTTCCTATCCACTAGAGAGACCAACACATGTGTCTCACCACTACACAGAGGAACAAATCTCAGGACTGGGCCCCCGCTAGTAGTATCAATTCTACAATAGTGCAGCTTTAGCCTTCCTTACATTGTCAGACCTTCTGTTTGTAGAATAAACCCTTTAAACTCTACAGACAGCATTTTTTGAGTTTTCTCATTTTGAAACAGATCGTAGCTGGAAACAGTACTTGTTGTCTTATTCTGACTTCCTCCACGGAGACCACAGGCTTTATGGGGGAAATAAATTTGGGGCATGACACTAAACACACCTATATGTAAAAATATTTTGTTAGCAAAAGGAACTTAACAAAAACAGTGACTTAGTTTTATGTGTGCTTAAGAAAAACACATCTGTGACAATAAATTTGGCACTTTACACCAGGGACAACCAAACTTTGCCTGTGGACATGGGTATCAGAGGATGGCAGCTTTTGGGTTACTGTGAACAGCAGAGGGTTGCCTAAAATTGGACAGAAAGTAATTACATTGGACATGCATCAGCGTGGCACAAAGCACACACGTGAACTGGGTAGATGTGTCACGGTGCTCCTGTGTGCATTTTGTGTGTACCTACATGACTGGTTAGCAGGATGAATTTTCCAGCATTTAACTAGTGTTTCTTGTAGATAGAATTACTCCTGAGCAAGTAAAAACTATTTTCAAACATGTTAACTAAGATATCACTCTTGTTGGAACAAGTTACATTTTGAAAACTAGTATTATAACAGACCTACCACCATATGTATTAGATTTGGCTTCCTCTGTGCAAGCCTTCCCCCAGATGGCTGGTTTTCAAAGGCTTGCATGAACTCCTGCAGGACCCACACAGCCTCTCTAGCTGGCTGACCCAAGGGATGGCACCTTGAGTTGCTTAGACAGTGCTGGGGCTTCCTGATGGAAGAGTGGTGCTGGCTGGATCTCAGATCTGTTCACCTTTTCAGCCAGAAAATGTCACAAACTGTGGTGAACCTTGAAGGATTAATGGGCTAAAATTTACTGATAATTTTGCAGTAGGTTCTATAGTTCAACATTAATGTTCTGTTTCTTTTCCATTGATATAGTTGAGGATTTTGTCATGGTTTATCAAATAATTCACCTTAGATTTTTCTAAGATGCAGTCTTGTTATTTTCCCAAACTGGTCCTGGACCCTTGAGCTGAAGAAGCAATCCTTTTGCTTCAGCCTTCTGAGTAGCTGGGATAGCAAGAATGCAAGGGTACACCTAGCCACACTGAATAATTTGATACAGCCCCAGTTGACAATATTCTGAGCAGCTATTTGATCACCTAGTGGTAGAGCACTTGCCCTGTGGGAGGGAGACACTGAGCACAATCCAAAGAACTGATGAAAAGGAAAGCATAAGAAGTAGACCTGGAAGGAGGAGGAGCAGAAGAATGGAGAAGAGGAGGAGGAGAAGGAGGAGAACATGAAAAGGAGGAAAAAGAGAAAAGAAGCCATCAGCTAGATATTGACATGGATATTACAAAAGAAAACAAATTGAACAATGGAAGTTTGTCAAAATAATATTTCTTCCCATTAAAAGATAGACTAAATGAAAATTGGTTTTTTATCTCCATTAACCTAATAATCACACATTTTGTACAACTATAGAAAATACTAAAATTCACATAAAAGGAAAAAGGGGGCCTGCTGGTTAGCTCAGTTGTTTAAGGTGCAGGATACCGCAGTTCAATACCCAGCTCCACATGCCTTAGCAGACCCACCCTTAAGGCAGCCTGAGCCAGCCAGAAAAAAAAAAAAAAAAAAATCCTTCTCAACATTAAAGATAAAAATCTTGATTAGGAAAGCAATCTTTAGTAAAAAATAAAAATCAAAGCTGAACATATCCCACTATTTCATTTCAAAAATATACTATAAACATAGTAATCAAACTAACATAACATTGGCATAAAAGCAGACACAAAGACTGATATAACAATGAGTGCCCAAGAAAACCTCCTGCACTTATAGACAATGCCAAAGGTGGCAAAATTATACACTGCAGAAAAAGTAGAGTCTTCAATAAGTGGTGCGGGTACACTGGATATTCACAGGCAGAAAATTGAAGTGACCTCTATTTCTCACCCTATACAAAAATAATCTCAAAATGGATTAAACATACAAAATGAAAGACCAACACTGTGGAATTACTAGAAGAAAACACGGTGTAAATACTTCAAGACTTGGGTATATGAAAATTTTTTTCAGTCCCCAAAAGCCAGAAAAGCAAAAGTTGATACATGGAATTGTGGCAAACTAAGAAACTTCTACACAGCAAAGGGAATAATTAAGAGAACCAAGAGACAGCCTATAGGATGGGCAAAAGTTTTCAAACTATTCATTGGATGTTTGATTAATATGTAGAATATTTAAGGACCATAAACTCTGTAATGAAAACCAAATAATACAATTTGAAATGAGCAAAGGATTTAAATAGACTCTTCTCTTAAGAGAATAATTTAAATGGATGATTAATCTATGAGAAAATGCTCAACTTTCATTAGCCCTTATGGAAATAAAAAAGTTCAAACCAAATGAGATTCTATCTCAAACCAGTTAGAAAGATTCTTAGAAAGGAAAAGAATGCTGGAATAACATGGTAAGAAGGGAACTGTCACACACTGTTGACAGGAATGTAACTTAGTACAGCCACGATGGCTAGCAATGTGGAGGTTTCTCAAGAAACAATAAAAAGTGTCTCCTGCATAATCCAGGATCTTGCTTCTGGGCATATATGCACAGGAAATGAAGTCAGCATACCAAACTGACTCCTGCATGCCCATGTTCGTTTCTGCACTGTTCACAAACAGGTAAGGTATGAAATCAACCTAGATGCACTAAGCGGATGAATAAATGAAGAAAATGTGATATGCACATAACTGAATATCACTCAACTCTAAAAACAAATAATATCATTTACAGCAAAACAGATGGATTTAGATATCATTAACAAAATGGATATCATGTTAATAAAGTAAACCAATACAGAAAGATAGCTTTTAAAAAAAAGATCTTTAAAAAATGTCTATCAGAATGTATAAGAGTAACTGTGACAGACTGAGAAGGGTGGGGGAAGAGTGGAGAATGGAAACTTCAATAGAATATATCTGAGCACAGAAATAATAAGTTCTAGTCTTGTACAGCACAGCAGAGCACCTATAGAGATCAATTACATCCAATAGTTCCCCACCAAAGGTGATGGTACATACTCGCATCCGAGGACTTGGGAGGCAGAAGCAGCAGTATCTCCGTGAATCCAAAAAGATCAGCCTGGATTAGACAGTAAATTCAAGGCAAGCCTGAACTACATAGCAAGGCCCTATGTAAAAAATAATTAAAAGGGACTGTCTGATAGCTCAGCCGACTAAAGCGACTGCTTAGGTAGGTGCAGAGATGGGGGCTCAATCCCCAGCATGTGGTGCCGGCCCTGCCTCTGAGACAGGTTGAGACTGCGAATGATACTAGGTGTGGTGGCCCATGCCTATAATCTCAGCACTTGGGAGGCTGTAAACAGGAGGAACCCTAGGAATCTGATCTAGCAGTGAGACGGTGGACACCCTGTAGAACATTCCGTAGAAAAATACAAAAAAAAAAAAAAAAAAAAAAAAAAAAAAAAAAAAAAAAAAAAAGGAAAAAAAGAAAGAAGAAAAGAAAGAAAATTAAAAAACTAAAATGTAACCTATGACTATATCCTATGAACAACTAAAAGAGAAATTTGGGAGCTCAAAACATAAAGTAATAAGAAGGTAGGGCCTGCAATTTTCCTGATATTATCAGTATATATTATATATATTGAAATATTAGAATGTGCCACATAAATATACCCAACTGCTATCTGTTAACCAAAAAAAGTTTAAGACATGAAAACGTTTATTATTTTGATTTTGGTCATCATAAAATATATACACATATGAATTATAACATATCCTATAAATTTATACAATTAAAATGCTTAGTAAAAAGGAAATCAATTAGTATGAAATCCATTACATCAATAGGATAGAGATAAATCGTACTATGATATCAGCAGATATAGAAATACTTTCTTTTTTTAACAAAATGCTACACCTTTTCATGATTTAAAAGGAAATAACCTCAGCAAATGGGAGTGGACCTTCTTCAACATGATAATATTTACAAAACCCATGTGTGACAGTAACCTTCTTATTAGAAATTTGATACTTTTAATACCAGGAATAAAAATGTGTCCCTCATTATTTTTATTCAGCAGAGTACATAAAGTCCTAACTGATATAGTTAATCAAGACAAGGAAGTAAAATGTATATCATTTGGGAAGGAAAGATAAATTGTTCACAGGTGACATGACTGTCTAATTAAAAGTTCCAAGGAATGAAAACAACAAAAAATGAAAGCAAGACAAAAAGTTCCTGGGGCTAATAATCATTTATAGCAAGGTCACAATATACAAAGTATTACACAAAAATCAGTTGTATTCTTATGAGTAATTGAAATCTTAAAACATAATATTGCACTATTACTAAATAAATGAAGTACTTAACTATAAACTCAACAAAACATTGTAAGATCCATGAGAAAAACTAAACTTTTAATGTAATTCGAAAGAAAACTTGATATGTAAATAAATATTCCATACACATGGATCAGAAGATTTAACAGTATCCAAATGTCAGTCCTTTTTGATCTACAGACTCCATGTATTACCAATCAAAATGATAGCACACAACTTTGTGCATAATAAAAATGATTGTAAGGTATGTACAGAAAGGCAAAAACTCAGAAAACCAACAAAATACTGAGAGATCCAGGAATGGTGGCACATGCCTGTAATCCCAGTCCTCAGGAAGCTGAGACAGGAGGATTGTTGCAAGTTTGAGACCAGTCTGGGCTACAAAGTGAGCTTAAGGCCAACCTGAGCCGCATAAGAAAAGTACTGAAAGAGCACTAAAGTTAGAAGGTGACATGAGTCAAACTGAAGAATAGAAGGAAAGCTACATCAATCAAAACAGTGTGATTTGGGGAAGCAATTAATAAATCAATAGATTAGAACAGAGAACACAAAAGTATATAACTATATTTTACTGATCTCTATCAAAGGAACAAAGGCAATTAAACTGAAGAAGGATAAACATTTCACCAAATATTACTGAAACATCCAAGCATCCATTGACATGCTTTAAAAAAATGAAAAACAAGACTGGATATGCAGCTCAGTGGAACAGCATGACAGCACCCACAAAATGAGGAAGACAATAGATCTTACACCTTTCAGAGATTTTAATGTAACATGATTCATAAAAGTAAATGGAAAACTCAAACTACTAGATGACATGGACAAAACCTAGGTGACTTTGGGTGTGGTGACAACTTTAGATACAATGTTAAAACCATAATCCATAAGAAAAAAATTTGTTGTTAGAACCCACTAAAATACAAACTACCACTGAAGCCACATATTTAAAGAAAACTTTGAGAAACAAATACGGTATGAAGAATTGGTATACAAAATGTTTAACAATTTAACAATATGCAAAACAACTACCAAATTTAAAAATGGACAAAATAAGGCCAGCCAAATAGCTCAGCAGACTAAAGTGCCTGCTTAGGCAGAGCACATTGGCCGTGATTCAATCGCAGGCATGCTGTGCTGGCCCCACCCCAGGGCGTGCTGAGATGGTGATGGAGATTGGGTGTGGTGGTGCGCTTGTAATCTCAGTGCTTGAGAGACTGAAGACAGGAGAATCACTGTGAGTCCAATCATCATAGTGAGACCCTGTAGACCCTGTACTAAATACATAAAATAAAATAAAAATGGACAAAAATCACTGAACAGATAGAACATCAAAGGTACATATACAGACACTACATAAGTATAGGAAAAGGTATCCTCCATCACATGCCATTAGGTAATTGCACATTAAAGCAACAACGTTATCACCACACCATACCTGTTCAAATGCCTAAAATTCAAAAACACTGTCAATGCCAAAGGGAGGCAAAGACACAGAGCAACATGACCTCTTATTGACTGTGGGAATGCAACATGCAAGGCAGCCTGGCAGTTCCCGATGTACTAAACAGACCACTCCTATTGATCCAAGAATTGCACTACTTTGTATTTACTGAATTTAAAACTTACATTCATACAAAATCTGCATGCAGATGTTTGTTGCAGCTTTATTAATAGTTGAAAACATGATGCTCTTTGATAGGTGAATGAATAAACAAAACGTGGCATAAACATACAATGGAATACACCTCAGCAACATAGGAAACATATTTGGAGAAACACTTGAACATATTTGGAGGAATCAAGCCTTGAAAATATTTGGAGAAATCTTAAATGTGTATTGTTACATAGAAAAGGGCCAATGTGAAAAGGTTGTGTGTTACAGAATTACAATTACGTGACAGACTAAAAAAATGTAAAACTAGGAAGATGGTGAAAGGATCATAGACTTTCAGCTATTCTGGGAAAGTAGGTTTTTTTTTTTTTTTTGCTTTTTATTTATTTTTATTTTTTATTTTTTTGTACTGGGGATTGAACTCAGTATCTTGTGCTTGCTAGCCAAGCGCCTATCTTACTGAGCTATCTCTCCAGCCCCCTTCCAGGCATTCTGTATAGGAGAGAGGAACGCACAAGGTACAAGGATTTTAGGACCCCAGAACTACTCTGCATGGCACTGATCATCATGTGGATGCTTGTCCTTACACATCTGTGAAATGCAAGATGTAAACAAACAAACAAACAAACAAAAAAAACAAGTCTTAATATAAACTATGGATCTTTAAAATAAAGTAAAAGTAATGTGCTGATATTGGCTCATCCATTTTAACAAATTTTTTTATATTCCTATCATTTCTAGGGATTCTTATTCTGAGAGTCATTCCACAGAATACATGCAAAGTGCTCTAAAGTGTTGGAGATAAACATATGTTGTACTTAATGAAGTATCTCACTGATTTTGTTTTAACTCCAAATTAGACAAGTTGATTAACTTTTATAATTAGTGATGCCATATTTCTTATAAATATCACCATTTAAAAATCAAGCTCATGAAAAGAATCAACAGTTAATTGAGGGTACTATTTTTACTGGAAAGAGACATGCAAAACTTCAAGCATTAACTTTTCTGAAGACTGTGTTTGCAATTTTAATTTTTAATTAAAATTGTTATTAATTTTAATTGGAGCTTTCACCAGTCAGTTTCTACTCTTTCCCACAAATAATGACTCAGTACACTGTCTACATTATTCTCTAAGAAATCAGGAACTTAAAGGAGAATTCAGTTATCATCCACTGCTGAAGAATTGAAATATTAGTATCTTAGGTAGAAAAAGAATTGAACGAAAGCTCAGATATTGAACTAAGTAAAGTACACTCTTTATAATGTTCTGGTAGAACCTTCTTAAAACTAAAATAATAAAGACAAAATAATATTGAATAGAAATTATGATTTCATTAGGATTGAGCAACAAATAAAAATCACACTGAAGGGGCTAGGGAGATAGCTCAGAGGTAGAGCTCCTGTCTGGCACACACAAGGTCCTAAGTTTGATTCCTAGCACCAAAAAACCATCAAGCAAAACCATACTAAGTAACATTTTTCAACAATATTCTACACAAACAATGATGGAGTTAAACATATTTTTATAATCTCTAATCCTGTCTGAATTTGTGCCTAGTAGATCCTTATTGGCACTACTGTTAACCACACAAATGGTCTTTAAATTGCTACAAAGTCAAGTAAGTCTACTGATTCTTTGGTCTCCTTCACTCAAGGATTCCAGATATGCTTTTCTATTCCTTGCCATTGGGCTACTCTCCTCCAGGCCTCAAATTCAGTGTCTCTCTTTCTAAGAGACCTTTTCCAACTGCTCCACCTAATCTTTCTACTGGATTGACCTCAAGTCATTTGCTGTCATGCCAACATGCAATTTTTAATTGAACTTATAATTATAATTGCACAACTAGCATTGTGATGATTAATGTGTCTCCATTACTTATTTTGTCCAAAAGTTCATGAGGGCACCAGTCATGCTTATCTAGCTCATGAGTGCAGCTCTAGTTTCTGACGCTGTGTAGTTACTGAATAAATACCTGTTGAATGAATGGTCATGGAAGAAAGGAGGCTGACTTGGGCTAATCATCCATTGAATCCTACACTAGTAAGCTACACCACATAGAAAGGAAAGAAGTGATATCCATTAGATCCGAAGTGCATCTATCTTTGTACCCTTGGCAACAATCTAAAAGTCTGTTTGTGGTTTTTATACTTTTCTATTAACTTATCTTGAAATCAATCAATAGTTGATGATTGATTTTTGAAATCAAGCAAATTTAATCCCACATTTTTTTCTTTTTCAGAATATTTTTGGCTATTTAGGCTGTTTATGTTTTCTTATCAGTTTCTACAAAATGCCGTTAGATTTTTTGAGTAAATTACATATACTTTATAACTCAATTTGAGACCAAATACAATGAAAAAATTATGTCCCCTGACCCATAAATGAAAATTTACCTCTCCATTTCTTGAGCTTTTTTTCTAATTTCTCTCAGAAAAAAATTATAGTTTTTAGTCTGACAGTATCGCAGATATCTTGTAAGATTCTTCTCCTCTGTATGTTGTATTAGGAAAAAATATATACAAATTTTGTTTATTTAGAATTTTAATTTCTGATTGTCTCTGCTAGTATATAGAAATATATAATATTTTAAATTTTGATATATTATCCTTGAAGCTTGTATAGGAATCTATGATTAATGATAAGTAGCTCATTAAAGTTAAAATTGAAAGCAAGACATTTCAAAACTAGGACTTTACAATTTGAACTGATCATAGAGCTCTTCATAACATTTTTATAAGGATTAATTTTTTAAGCATCACTACTCTTGAACATTTTACTCTGGGCTTTGCCTACCTAAGAAAACATGGGAGAAACGTACTTGATAAACCTCATAACTCCAGACAAATATCACATGCTATTTATAATTGCACAACTAACACTGTGATGATTAATGTGTCTCCATTAATTATTTTGTCCAAAAGTTCAAACAGATGAGGTTTTCAGGGCTGAGAAGCCTTAATAGAAACATGGATATTTGAAAGCTTTCTCAGGCCATCTCTTTGGTGTGGCCATTGATGCTAATCAATGCAAGGCACAAGAGAATGCTTCCTTCGTGAGTATGGGTTGAGTGGTCAAAGAATTTAAATTATGGATCAACTTATAATATCCTTATTGCTTCAAGCTAAAAAAGTTTTACTCCATTCTCATTCATCTCATCGTGAACAATCTCTTATCTATATGGAAATTCTAGAAAATGAAGATGATCCAGATATGAAAACAATCATTCAAATGCTCATGAATATTCTGGATGATCCAAATAGGCAGGTCCACTCTCTTCTTCCCAGTTTCACATTCAGCCTTTATACCTTTGAGACAGCAAAGATGCCAAGGATCCTATACAGTGTATCTGTGCTGTTGGGGAGACACAAACAACTCAGTTATTTTATAGCATCTTTGTTCTGGGAAGAGCTGAGTTCTGTCTACTGACATAGAAATTACTATTAAAAAGACTATCAAATGGAGAGAAACATGCACTCTTACCTTTGACACATTTAGTTAGAAGAAATAAGAAGGAAGAGGAAAAGAAAAGACAGAACCAAAACTCCTGCCTTTTCTTGTTCCTGCCATACTCTTTATTAGAGTACGTTGACTCCTCAAAATCACCTATTGCTTAAAGTTCCCATTCAAATCTTTGTTTCTACAATTGTAGTGGTAATTTGTAATACTATTGTTTCTAATAAAAGGTTTGCTGTGTTAGGTTTAAGGAATGTGGGACAGGAACCTCACTCAGCTGTCATACTTGGTCTCTTCACTGTCAGACAAATGGTCGGGATCAAAGAATGCCTTGAGGAAAAGCACGCTGAATGACACAGGACAACAGGCTTGCCAGGTTTCTAATTATTTGTCATGTCATTCCATGTGCAACAAAAAGTCAAAGCTACTGGATTACTGAGTATTTTATGAAGGATTAAGAAAGTAGTTGCAAAATAAGAACATATCCCAGATGCTACCTTTCTGGAACTCTTTTCCAATCAGTACTACTTTTGGTAAGTTCTCAAAAAGAATCACAAATTTAGAGCAACATAGATTTTCCACAATATCATTGATTTAAGAAGGCTTTGTTGCAGATGGTATAAAAGTAACTTCAGAACTATTTATATTTGTTGTACTTGACCACTACAGAATTACTAGAAATATTTCCTTTCAAATGATATGCAACTAAATTTTAGGTGTTATTTATCCTGAATCTTCACATAGGCCCCACACAAAAATCATTTTGATAGGTTCAATATAATGTCTAAATTAGCGTGAGCTATTTGCATCCATTAGTATAGTATAGACAACTTAAAATAAGCTATCAAGCAAATATACTATTAGAAGTTTCTAGGTTCGATGTCTTTTGTGCACTTAACAGAGAAGAGTGTTATTAAAAGGCATTTTAGAGATCATTAATTCAGACAATTTTATTTAACAATGAATAAATTGAAAAGCTAGGCCATTATATGATGTGACTGTATTCTCATTGATTATTTGTTTAAAAGGCACAAATCAGAAAACCAATCTCTTATGGACAGGCTAGCTAGGGTTCTATTAACTCAAATTGGATGCTACAAATTTGTCTTCATACTTTCTTTCTCTCTTTCTCTTAATTCCTTTAGTGCAGTGGCTCTGAACTTGAGGTAATGTCCCGAGACATGTTGGTTCTCACAGTTGGAGAGGGTTTAAAGTCAGAAATGTCACTAAATATATTCTATAGGACAGTTCTGCACAATAAAGAATTACTCAGATCAAAATATCAACAGTTTATTCAGAAATAAACCCTGCTTTACTTATAAACTGTACTGATTAAAGCAGTACAATTTAGCAGAGATTTTTAAAAGTAGAATCTTTGGAGTTTTTAGTGACTTTTTGGAATTAACTCCACTATGTAAATACAAGTAGCATTTTGATTGATTAGATTTATTTTATGAGCTCAAATCTATCACTTTTACGTGTTACAAGGTCATTCCATGGAATCCACATTAACAAGTTCATGGTATCCAGTATGAATAAAAACTTGTTATTTTATAGATTATAGTCTTTTTAAATTTTTCTTTATTACTTGATAAGCTATATAGAATGTGTTTGAAAGAAAAAGTCACTGCAAACATCTTAAGATTCCTAAGTTACCTTTACAGAACATTTGTTCTGTGTACCATTTAGTCTTGATCTGTGTTTATAGCTCTAGTATGTTTTTTTATTAAGATATCATTTCTACCAAAGTTAATCATATGATTTTTATACATATGTGAAACTGACCTATGTAAAAAAGTAGTCAATTAATGAGGGAAGCAGTAAAATTCACAACTGATTCGAAGGAGATTTCTAATAACAGAAACAGAGTTAGGAAAGTTGACATCTTTTGAGGTAGTCTCTTTTATAAGAAGAACATCAACTGTAGCCCTAGTGGACTGGCAAATGATAAGACTCATTTTCTTCAATATGAATGAAAATGGTAAGAACTTAGTGTATTTTCCTAGGGAGTTACCACATGAGCTTGACAGACTATTTGAAGTATTCACCTGTGTACAGTCTGGTTGTCATAGACCTGGATGTCTTGATGAACAATGCCCGACACTCTACTCACTAAAGAAATGCACCCAATAATTACTTTTCTCCTTTTCTAAGGTAGCGACAATTTTTCCTTACACCATCAGTCATAACACTCTTAATGAAGATTTTCAAGAATTCAGAGCCATTTCCAAGTTTTATTTAAAAACTTCATTTCTCTATTCCTTGTCTGACCTGCAAACACCCGGGGTTCAATTTCTCAGAAGTCCTATGCAATTAGGTCAGCTGAGTCTATCATTTCTTAGACCTCGTGTTAGTTAGAGAGGAAAATGTTAATTACCTAATGTAAAAATAAACCAGGAGAACACGTTTTTCTCACTGATTGCCTGACTGTTTTCAGGTACTTACAGCTGAGAGGGAAATTAAATTATCATCACTGATTGGAAGTTCAGTGCTTGTTTTTATTTGGGGAGCAATCTGGAAACGGAGCTGCTATTAGGTAGAAGGGAAAATGTGATCTCCATGCCTGAGTGCGCTGGGCGGCGCCCAGAAATACAGCGATTTCCAGAAGCCAGGTCCCTACAAGAAATAAAACCAGGTTGATCCTATTTCTCCAAGGGAAGGCAAAGAAAGAGACTAATTTATAACATTTTATCAGAGGAAAAACAGACACTAATCTGTTCTACAAGGTTTATGAAAACCAGAAAAATATAAAAAACACAAAGCATGACTATAGTCCCTAAGTTCATAGATAGATACTGTTAGCATATTAGCATATGTTTCTTTCTCCCTCATACAATTAATCTCTTCTATTTATTATTTATCTTTTCCATTATTCTTTTTACTCTCTCCATATGTATATATATGTATATATGTATACAAATATATACTTAAACTTATTTCATTAATCATTATATGCATAAATTTTATAACTTACTTCTTCACACAGTGATAGTCACTTTCTCTGCTCCTAGATACTTTTACAACTCCATAATAATACAACTCCATAATAAATTATAAATGAAACATGAATTACTTGACACTTTTGTAACAAATGTTATTTATCAAAGGCTAAGTTAAAATTATTTTTGTTTTTCCAGAGATATAGTTCATCAGCATAATGCCTGCCTGGCAAGTGTGAGTTTGTGAGTTTTGATTCTCAGTACATATACTGAGAACAGGCTAACCGAAAAGAAATGAAATAGAAAAGTTAAGTTCGTTAGATAATTTTCAAATACTTTGTAAGTCACAGAACACAGTGTGGATTTTATCCTTTTTGAATTCTGACAAGAATCACAGAAATTTGTGTCAGATAACTCAAATTGTACTTTAGTTTTTTGCTAGTTCAAATTCCATAATGTGAGGTTCTGCATCAGAAATTAATAAATAATAGGCTGTTTAGAATAAAATAATAATTTGAAAATAATAATTTACATAAAACTGTGCGATAGTTAATGGAGAGGAATAAAGTCTACTTAAAATGGAAAAACGTTCTTTGCTACTAGCTCCAATTCTGTTAGAGGGGAAGGTGAGTTTGGGAGGTTTGGGACAAGGCAGATTTGAAGAAAATAACAAACTTTTTAATTTTTAATGCCACTGTTTATTTTTAATAGTTGTTTTCTCTCATAAAAAACCTTAATAAATACACAAAAGTCCTCTCTTTTCTTATCTTTCTCAGTTGAACATCACACATCACATAACATTATTACATTACAGAGTGTACAATTTTTAGCACAGTAGATATAAAGTTTATCTAGTTCATACTGACTCTCTCCTTTATGATATTTGTGAGTTGATTTTTAAATGGTCCAGGCATGAGTCAATTTCATCTACATTTTTACTGGTGTAAAATACCAGCATAACTTATTTTAATCAATGTAGCCCTCAGCAATTTCAAGTATCTTAAGGGGAAGGAATGGAAATCTCTAGAGAACAAGAAAACTGAAAAGTGTGAATCACCTACATTTCTCATTTACCCATGCTAATTAAGACCAAGCATTTGAAAGTTACCATCTGAAGGAAAATTAAGCCAATTAACCCACTGATGAAGATAATTTTCAATATTCTATCAGGAGGCAAAAATCTTCACCAGCCCTTATTCCTACTGTGGATATAATTTTCTTCCTGTCTCTTAACGCTGAGAACTTAAACGAGTGTCATGCAAGTTCTGTGGGTTCTAATTGCAACTTTTATTTAAATTGTGATTTTTCTGCCCCACAGCTCCATTTCTGATTGGCTGGACCTGATTGCTCTCAGAACTGATTAGATTTTATTTTTTTAGATTCTGGAAACTTACAAGGATGAGCATTCTAATGCTAGCAGGAAATCCTACCATGATCTGCTTTTTGTATTCCAACTAGAGAATAAGAATTACTACAGGATCTATAGAAAAAACATTAATTGGAGAGTATTAATTATCAATAATTTAAATTGAATAATTTACTTATGAAGATGTATTTCCAGGCCTAAAATGGTTTCTCAAATGAATACCTTTCTCTTTAATTTCAGCATGCATAACATTTTGTCCTTTATTGTTTTTCCTTATTCCTGGAGTCAGCTCACAATGATAGCTTTAGAAAATATTTATGAAAGCCAGCCAGATAGCTCATCAGACTAAAGTGCCTGCTTAGGTAGGTGCAGGGACCAGGGTTCAATCCCTAGGCTGCAGTGTTGGCCCATCCCCAGGGCACGCTGAGAGGAAGATTAAGACAGGGCATAGTGGCACTCGCCTGTAATCCCAGCACTTAGGAGGCTGAAAACATGAGAATCACTATGAGTCTGATCTGTGTAGACTCTGTAGACCTTGTACTAAATATATTTTTAAAAAGAAAGAAAATATTTAAGTGCCTTGACTAACTGGAACTGAGAAAGTTATATTGTTCCTTTCTTTGTAAGATCATTCCTTATTTTGGCAAAGGGAGTTTGTAATAATTGAAATAAATGTATACAGTTTAAAAAATCTGGGATCTTTTAGACATGAGAATTATGATTATTGTTTAGCTAAACATTTTAAACTTTTTCATAATTTAGGCAGCAATAAGCGTATGTATGGGTACAAAATAAAATCAAATGATTATCTCACTTATGGTTCTGTGTATGCTTTTAAATTACCTATAAAGCCATGTGAACCCTTTTAATTTATGATTCTGGCTGTAGGGTTTCTGTCCTGCCCTAAAATTACCTTTAGTTTTGTCTGTTTCCAATATAAATATCAGTGTCTGTCCTGAACCAGGAAAATAAAACAAGAATCTCTATCAAGTTTCCACAAACTCGTCTTATATTTTATTTATGAAACTATAACCATCGTACTGTCCCAGATAAAATCAAGAGCAATGAATAATGTCATGAATTTCCTTGGAGATATAGGTAGAATTTTTTACAGCACAAATCTGCTTTTTCAGTTAGCATTTTTATTAAATTTTGTAATTTAAAAGAAACGCACAATTTGACTGTAATGTTACTCACACTAGATGTTGAAATAGCTTTTAGCAAAACCTTTTCCAACTCATGATCACATGTCAATGAAAATAACTATGTATTATATTCAATTCTATTTACTATTAGTGGTAATTTAAGGAAATAGTGGTTCTCATAAGATATTGGTTGGAAAATACACACTAAGATACGACCATTGATTTTAGAGCACAATTAAATCATGGCACCAAAGCCAACAGCATATTTCTAGAAACAAATTGTTCTTTGTCCTAATAGCACACATTGAACTCCTTTGACTTCATTATGCTTTGGGAAATATATGAGTTTCCTCATCTAAGCTTAGTGAGCTCCATGATGCTCAGTGGTAACAACTGTGAAAGTACCATAACACAAGAAATGAGTGAAACAAGGAACATTCCCATTAGTATTTGTTTCAAGAATGTCAGCCCTTACTACCCAGAATGACAAAATATCAGTTGGATCAAAACATGTTCTGAAGAAGCCAAATGTTCCCTGTGCTAGGTTTCCTGGAGATTTATTCCCTGTCACAAAGCTTCTAGTAGAATGCTTGGTAGAGCCACTCCTGGTTGGCCACCCATATCACAGTGAGGAAAGCACGATAGGCTTGAAAGAATTGTAGGGGTGTGGCTGACAGCCTTCTTCCTAACAGAAGCTGTTGGGATTGGGATGTCCAGTCTGAGCCAATCTTCTGTGCTTCTGAATCCCCTTCACAGCTCCGCTAGTCCAAAGGTGGGACTTGGAGCTGTGAGCCATTAGAAGCCAAATTTCTAAGAGCTGGGACTGAACTGAGGTCTGAGGAGGAGAGACCCCATTGTATCCATAACAGATACAGTGATTTCTAAAAGAGAAATTCTAGGACCACTTCTCCAGATAAATCCTACCTAGTTTACAGCTGCACAGTTGGAAAGGGAGAGAGCATTATAGTGCTAGGTTCCTGAGCATAGCACTAGGGATAGTACCATATTTCTGGGCTAAAAGCACAGAACAAAACTCTTGAATTTCGCCATCATCTTTACTGGGAACTCCTGTCTCCAGAAGCTACTAGAGGCAGAACAGACGCACATCAGAAGGGGACTCAACTACCTGAGTCCTTTGAGATGGCTTTGAAGCTTAGGCTTGAATTTGAAATTCAGCTGCAAGGATACAACCTCACAGTGAAAGTGAAAAAGCTTTAGTATTTACAGACTTGGAGTATAACATTGCCTGGAAGCCACATGCAGATGGCAAGGCCCACATGCAAGAGATGGAGAGGAGGACTCTGGGACTGAGTCCTTTGTAGCCTCTGGGATACCATCCAGACATGTTTCCTATAAGAGATCTAATTGGTGGGCTTAATTGAATGGCAACAAGTTCCAAGACATCATACTCTCACTATGAGAGGTGGTCTCTGGCCTCCTCTCAGATGTTCATGCAGGGCATGGAGTCATGGGGCCTGCCAAGTAGACTGAGCCTAGCTGTCCCTAAGAACGGTGGTCCTCAGAAGACAGCTGTCTATAGAGGTAACAGATCAACCACAGGGAGGAAATGACGAGAGATATAACAAAACTTGCCAGTGTTAAAAGTGACGGTGCCCTGCTGCTGGGGTGGAAGATTCCAGCATGTATTCTGAATTGAACTTAAGGAAATGTGGCATCCTTAGTGGTCACCGCAGGCAGGCAGATACATGGCGGCTGAATTTCCCTGTCCTCCGAGGGAGACAGAGAAGCTGGCTGAATGACGGCTCTTGTTATTTCATAGTTTGATAGAAGAGGAAAGTCCTCTTCATCTGTGCCATTAGGAGATGCAAATGCCTCTGTTCCAGTGTGGCAGGACCTCAGGTAAAGAGCTAGCTCACGGTAGAGGCACAATTAGGAGAGCTGGGGCCGAGGGCAGATTTTCCAACACCTGTGCTTTAGTTTACTTTCTCATTGTAGAGACAGAACACTGGACGTCAACATATTAAGGGAGAAGAGGTTTATTTTGGTTCACAGTCTGAAGAGATTTCAGTTCACAGTCATCTGGCTCCAAGGCAGCATGGCATGGCTGAGAAGAAACAGTTGATGGCAGGTCAGCAGAGACCCTTGCTTATCCTTTTATTCCATTCAGGCTACCAGCCTGTTGTTTGGTGCCACACACACCCAGGGTAGGCTACTCATCATCCATACCCAGAGCTATGGGAAACCAAGAAGTTGACTGATTTAGGACCACACACCCTTAGTCCATGTTCACACATCCTTGATCCAGCCATCTCCAGAAAGCCCCACCTATGAGCATGAGAAGCACAAATGGTAACAACCTGTCCCACTCAGAAAGAATGCCTACCACAGGCCACCCAACAGGGTAGGAGAAAGCAGAGAAAGAGTTGAAAATTGATCAGGCATAAACTTGAAGTGGGAACTATACAAATGGAATGGGGAAAACCCATAGTTTCCTAGACCAAGCTATCTAACACAGAGTGTATTGGACTTGAATAGACATTAAGTCAGTTATGGGGCAATTTGCATGGAAAACTATACATTAAAGATATTTAGAGAGCCAGTGAGATAGCACAGCAGACTAAGTGCCTGCTTTGGCAGGCATAGGGACTAGGGTTTGATACCTGGTCCTGCATGCCACACCGGCCCCATCCCTGGCTACAGGACCGAGTCTGGGCATGGTGGTGCACACTTGTAATCCCAGCGCTGGGGAGGCTGAAAGTAGGAAGATCACTATGAGTCCAAGCGTAGGGAGACCCTGTACCAAATACACAAAATGGAAAAAAAATTAGAGCCAAGTGTAGTGGAGACAGCTGTTGTTCCAGTTATTTCAAAGGCTGAAATGGGAAGCCTATCTGAACCCAAGAGTTTCAGGCCAGGGAGACCTCATTTCACTACACCCTTAAACAAAAATAACAATGGACTTAATAATATTTAATCTTTGGCATGTAAAAGGCACCTTAGTTTGTTCCTTGTTTCCTCTGAAAGACAAAAATAAAAACTCCTTTGAAAATTAGCACTGATGAGTGTTACCAAAGGCTGAACTAATTAAGAACAGTGCTAGGATCTTTGGCCTAACAACGTGGCAACTCAGGTCCTGCTACCAGAAGTATGAAGATTTTCTAACCTTGATTTACCAAATGTGACAAAGCTTCCCATTGTCTTTTTTTTTTTTTTTTTTTTTTTTTTTTTTTTTTTTTTTTGGCCAGAACACCTTCTGACTCTTGCCCATGATGGTGATCTATAGCCATCCCACCCTGAACACACTTGATCTCTTTCTACGATGGTCCTACTCTATGGAGATGAGGCAAAAAGGAGTCTGTTCATTACAAACCCTTTCAATTCTTGCAATATACAGCGAAGGCATAGGAGCCACACAGATTTTGACCCCAGGAGCATGTAACTGGGAGTGGACATATCACCAAGATGAACCAATCAGAATTTTGTGGCATGAGCTTGAGGTAGAGAAAGGTGCTTCTTGTCCGTTGATGATTGAAATTTCTATAATGAGGACCTCAAAGTTACTAGTCTTTGTCTCCTGCCCTGAGAGACGCATCTTCATTAAGAAGAAGCTAATTTAGTAGCAGACAGACACAGACAGGAGATGACACTTTTAGCTGAGCCCTACAATCCAGCCATGATTGAAGTCAGACTCATTCTTAGATTTTTAAGTTTCATGAGGAAATACATTCCCATTTTAAATTGAGCCAATTTGAGTTCGTTATCTGCCACTTGGAACCAAAATGTTCCAATGAACATATCTTGTTAAAGCTGAGAATTAGAGAAAGATCATGATTTTTACTATAAAGAGAAAGCTAGATAAGGTTAGTATCAAATTGACATTGTCCTAGGGAAAGACTACGTATGGTACATTTCAATAGGGTGATGTCTTAGTACTTTGCTCTGCTTAGAGTCCATGATGTTGATGAATATCAGGTATAAATGAGTTCTGAGTCAAATCCAACTAGCTGATGATGGGTCTAGGCCGTGAGCTGAGCAAGCTCAATGGAGCTGACACTGGCAAAGGGGCAAAAAATCCCAAGGACTAAGGTCTCCCTAATTAGGAAAGATGTTGGATTTTTCTCCTATGTAAAGCTATTTGCTGGCTTTGTCCCATGTAACAATGTAGACTAGTAGGTAGCAAAGGATTCTGAGGCTGGTCTGGGAACAATAGAAGTGATCTCACCTGATTAGTGATGCCTGTCATAAGAGTTGAAAGGAAAAATGGGAGGATTTATGTTAGGTGCTTTATCTATCTCTGCCCTGTCTATATAGTCTCATTGTTAATGTAGAGCTTTTAAGCAATGGCTTTTCTCAACATGAAATTCCAGGGTCAGTGAAACAAATCAGTAGCAGCTGTTGGCATTTATACCCAGTGGAAATTTACATGGGCAATATCAAACATTAAAAATAGCTAGAGTCAGGCATGATGACAGTACTTGTTGTCCCAGCCTAATTCAGAGGCTAAGATCAGAAGATCATTTCAGCCCATGAGTTTGAGACCATCCTGGGGAGGGAAACCTGATCTTCCACCCAACCCACCCCAAAACAAATACCTGATAATATTTAATCTTTGGTATGAAACTTTCTCTTGGAAAATTTCTATGAATTTCACTAAATTTGAAGGGATTCTTCCTGGTAACTTAGATTCTTTTAAACATTTTTAAATGAGGGTGAGGTAGGGTGAGAGTAGGACATACCTCACATATGAGTAGAAATTCTATCTATGCAAAAAATCATTTCAAGAGCTGCCAAGACAGCTCAGAGGACTAAGTGTCTGCTTAGGCAAGCACAGGGTCCAGGATTCGATCTGTGGTACCTCATGCCATGCTAGCCCACCTCACCGGCTGCGCTGAGCCAGCCAGCTAGACTGAGTGGTGGCTCATGACTGTAACCCAACGCTGGGGAGGCTGAAAACAGGAGAATAAGTACAAGTCTGAGCTGTGCAGTGAGACTCTGTACCAAATATGTAAAAATAAAAAAAATTAAAAACATCATTTCATAGTATATTTAGATTGTTTTGGATAAGAGCAGAAGGAAGAATGCAATGTAAAATACTGTTACTTTTACCACCATCAGCAAGTAATACACTCCTAAAATATAGTGTATTTACAGTAGAAAAGAATCCAGATTTGTCCCAATTAACCTTGTAACTAGATGTACTCCAGTGCTTATTAGTGACAGTAATGAGATGCAGACAAGACAATGCATTAAACATCATTGGCATATAAATTAAATTCACATACAGTTTAAAAGGAATAGATACCTTTATGTACTGGACATGAAGGGAAATTATTAAGAAGCTATTTCATAAGAAAAAGCTAATTAGAAAGAAAATTCAATACTTTCTCTAGTGCTCATCTCCATCAATGTTGGAAACAAGTTTGACCACGAACTAAGAAATTGTTCCCATTGAAATTACTGTGCAAGGTATGAAATTAATTTTATGATCGTCCCAATGGAAGCTACAGTAGCTACAAATACTTATATGCCCATTATGATTTTCCTCTGTATTGGCCTACATTTTAATTTGCTTAGGTTTCTATCCAAAGCTTATGAATAATTTAAAATAGATCTTCTTCTGTCTTTACAGCAAAGTAGTGATAGAAAAATGAAATAGACACTTTACTGTACACAGAATCCAAACTCAACAGCCAAAAAGAAAGGAAAGAAAAGTAAAATGTATACTGAAAAGTTGTTTTAAAAGGTAATTTGTAAGACTAAATAATTAAAGGATAAGCTAGAAGGATTCCAAACAGCATTTGCAGTTTTCAAAGATTATTCTTCAGAAGGTTGTCCCCCATATTCCCGAAAGAGCACCTAAGTAGTTTCTCTGGGCTAAAGGCAATGCAGAATCTGATAAGAACACTGACCTCTCCTAACCATCAATAGAAAATATACTGAACAGCCGGGGAACAAAACCCTGGATCTGCCCAGTTGTCACCAGCTAATCACTACCGCTTCTTTGTTGGGAATATAACTAAAATCCAGATCCAGTCTTACAACAATAGCAGCAAGAGACAGGAAAGGAGCGCCTCCCACCCACCTGTGCAATAAACATCACACAATCAGCTTGGCACCGACATCAAGTACAATGGTGTCAGAGCTACCATCAGAAATCAATCAAAGCCACTTTCATTTTGTGATTTAAAAAAAAAATTATTCACAGCAACTCGGAGAACCAAAGAGGAAAAGCAAGCCTCTAAACAAAAACGAAATTAGTAACAGCAGACCCATTGCCAAGGGCAACATGCGTTTGACAGAAGATGCGATGATGACAGATGAGTCCTCATTCCCAGTCTAAATTTTGTCTACAAAATGAATTCATAATATCTTAAATATTACCAGCCATGCTTCACTCACCTTTGTTCTACAAAATGGAAGGGGGCTGTGCTAGCAGAAGTCAACAGGGTGTAATTTCCTCCATTTCTCCCCTTCTGATTCCCCCCATTTTGCAGTTGACAGTAATTGTTACAGTTTGTCTCTCCCTCTCCAAGTCTCTTCATCTTTTCTGTATATTCAGGATTTTTTTCCTTCTCTCTGCACTTCTATTACAGAGTTGCAGTCATCTAGTTGTCTAGTCTACCTCTGGGATAATGCATTTGTAACTAATTTGAAAATACTCTTCACTAAAATCAGCTTTAACTTTTAAATTTCTTTGTTAGGAAAAAAATACTCATTTTCATAGACTTCAATTTAAATGATTTCATTTTCTAACATCATAAGTTGTCAGGGTTCATTGAGTACAACCTGCTCATTTTATAAAGGATAAACCTAGATGGAAAGGTAATGTAGTTCAGCTAAGGTCACACCAAGTACCTGGTGTTGGTATCAGCACAAACAACACTTAGCACCTTAATCTTCAGGTGTATTTTATACTCTGATTTTGCTTCTTTTAAATGCTCTGAGAAGAACCAGGTATCGATCTGCACTGCTTTATAGATGTGGGAGCACCATCTCACAGATGATTTATTCAAACAAGGTCACCCAGTAAGTGACAGTCCTGCCGTTAGTACAGGCACCTTCCCAAAAGGTAACCTCTACTGTGATACTGTACCACATCATTTATAAAAACACAAATTCTCATATTTATATTCTACATCAGTGTTGTTATTTCTCTTTTCAGTAGTTCCAAAATTAAAAAGCTAACCACTTCAACAGAGTCAGTCTTCTCGCTGTATTCATAAAATAGGAAGCAATAAGAAGTCCACCTGACGTGGCTCCCCAGTACTTCCAGGATGAGTGGAATGGCCCAGAACAATGCTTACTAACAGACCACCAGAGCAAGTCAGCTTTATGATGCACCAAAACGTCTGCCTACATACATAGTGCTTTATAAACTGTCTAATGATCAGAAACTACAGAGTTTTAGAGGCCTTTCAGTAGAACACTACCTAAGACAAAGGTAGAACTAAAAATTATTCTAGTATTCTGTTCATTAAGCTCTTTTTCTACTGATTTCTACAAAAGACTGGACTCTCTTCTAGTCTTTCTTTGACTGTTACTCTTTAGTTTTTATAAAGGAAGAGCTACAAAATAGTATGGAGCTTTCAGGCACACTATGTTTAGACAGACTATAAAGGTAACAAAAGGTACAGTTCACAGAAGCAACTGCAAACTAATAATGGAAGAGCTATTTATTATTGAATCATCTTCCCCCAATTTTAGAAACTGAAGAACCATCACTCCTTATTGTCTGTATTTTAATTAATGCCTATTATTTTCCCTAAATAGTGCCCTTTTTGACATGCTATTTATGCATCATTCTGAAAATACACAGAATGTGCACAGCAAGCAGAATCTCCACAAGATATTTTGTAAGAGGTATTTGGGTGTCTTTTGTCTCAGGAATGTCTCCAGGACAAATTCGTGGTTGTTCTCTCTTGGGGGAATTCCAGCTTCCAGTTTCTTTTCATGTAATTTTAATATACTTGATGCTGTATTTTGATTACTGTGCATCCATTTTCTGCTTGTACAATTAATTTGACTCCTGTAGGACAGGTTTACAAAAAGAGGCTTCAGCTGGGTGCTGATTTCCTATCGATTCTTTTCAGAGTGATTTTCACAACACTCTTCATACTGTTTCACACACGAAGAGTGATTTTGGAAAGCTCATGGATGTGGAACAAGTCATGCAGACATGTTTGGGTAAGCTGAAATGCTACCTAAGTGAATATGAAGGCAATGAAGAGTTCAGCTTGGCACAGAGGAAGAACATATGCTGGTCTCTAGGACAGATTACTAAAGAAGGCTAAAGAACCCCTGCCTGTGGATCTCTCTAACCATGGTGCTTTGAAAAGTTTTCATGTCAGAAGCTCCAGGGAACAGCAGATGTTCGATGTTACCACATTTTATTTGATAATTTGATTCATCTAATTCTAGTTTTGTGAAGTTAGCAAAATACAGGTTTAAAAGACCCATTTCTGGAACATTTTCTTAGGAACTGCAGATTCTGTATATTTTTATGTCCAACTGAAGATGCTCTCATTCCCAAACTCAGCCTGTGAGGTTTCAGTGTTGACATCGAATGTCTAACCCTGTGGCTGGTCAAGCTATGTTTTCCCAATCACTAGGACAAATGAGACATGAGAATGCTGCTGATGCATGAAGAACAACTATATTCAGCATAGTGAGTTGATGTTCTGACTTCACTCAGGAGGTCACTGTTGTGGCTTATGTCTAGAGGTGTCCCCCCCCCAAAGCCTCATGCAGTTGAATGTGAGTTTTTTGAGATAGCTGGATCTAGGGTGTATGATACTGGGATTAAGTGTGTGATGCTGGATTCTAGGGTGTGTGATTGCTAAATGATCTCACGGATTGGTTTGGCACAATTCTAAGGACAGATAATGGGAAGGCTTTCCCTGGAGGTAGATGGCACTACACAAAGGGTGGGTAACTGGAAGGGATAGAAGGGAGAGACAAGGTGTTGCTGCTTCATTACTTCACTGTTCTGCTCCCTTCTGCCAGTTATGAGCTGCTTCTCTCGGCAGTGCCTGTCTGACATGCCACCCTGTCTTGGAGCCAGTCCCCCTAGGGACTGAAACCTGTACCAACTGTGAGCTGAGATAAAACTTCCTTCCTTTAACTTTGGGTGTCAGGTACTTTGCCTCAGGAATGAGAAAAGTAACTAAGACAGCTACCGATTGCCTTGATTCTTGTGGTATAAATGAGGCCCCTTGGGCTTCTCAGAGGACTCATACCTACAGACTACATTCCACCTCATTGCTGCTATGCCACAGCAGGTGCATCTGTCTGCCATCACAGCAAGGAAAAGAAACGGTGTGCTAAAATACTGATAATGTACTGTTGATCTGTGCGACTGATGTTTTAATCAGAACCCAGACAGCATACATACTGGTGCCTTACCTTTTAACACCACTTCTGCATCATGCATTATTGTATAAACAACACAATCACTTAGTGAACTGACAGCCCTTCCGACACGCTCTTGTGACTCAGTCACTTTGCAGACATACTCCTTTCCCAAAGATTAAATAAAACACAACATTTAAACATTTCATTCTTCTATGTTTTAAAACTCTAAGTGTTCAAATATTGTTAAATGTACCATGTTTAAAGAAAATATTAAACATATAATTGTAAGAAAGATGTCAGTCTAACACTTTAAACGAGGATGGACAGATGACACAGTGTGGGCTTGAAGCACACACTACATCACACTTCAAGAAACCTGTCTCATCACTCTGGTAAGACAAGTCCATAATGGCTGGTATGTTTTTACATATTCAATTCATGAAGTTTAACTGCTTCTTTTAATTTCATCAGAGTTGGATTAGGCCTTTAAAAGCTTCCCCTCATTAAGGTGAAAGGAAATTGAAAGGAAAAGTGAATAGAATGGTTGTGAGATCATTAAAATTACTCAAAACCAGGAGGAAATGTTCCTCTGGCTTCCAAACATTTAAAGAAATCATTGTTGCATATTTCACATGTGCATGCATGCCCACCACAGCAAAGGATTAGGAAACCTGTTGTCATTCCTGTGTACATTACAGCAGTAGTACCCAGTTAGCACAGTAGCCAAGCATTTTAAATGTCTAGAAATAAACAGTTAAAGAGGTTGATGATGCCACAATTGCAAGTGGACCTATTGAATTTTTCTCATCTAATTATAATGGTTTAACTATAGGTAGAAAAAAGCTCTGGAATGAAATGTCCAAGAACATTCCTCCATGAAATGAAATCTCCGAAAATAAATTAGGAACTAGTTTACTTATCCAAAGACCTTACTTGAGAAAGATTTGACTCTAATCCATCTAAAACAAGCTGTATTTGACAAAGAGAATGTAAAACCTCCTGTTAAAGTGACCCCTAATTCTGCCATCCCCTTAACCTAAATAATTCTGGAATATTTTAGTCTCTTTAAAGTAAGAGCAGTCAAGTACAGGTTACATATTGCTTACCTGAAATTCTTGAGACTGCAGGTGTTTCACATTATGTATTTCTTCAGATTTTAGAATATTTGCATCTATATAATAACATATCTTGTTGAGGACTCCAAGATAGATTTCGGTTCTATGAAATCTAAACCTAGAATTCTTTTATGGTTTATATATACCTTATACATATAGCATGAAGTAATTTTATACAGATGTATTTAGCATCATGTTACCCAATTAATACAAATAATAAACTTAATTAAAATGAATTCTACTTTGAGGAAAGAAGTTCTTCAAGGCAGAAATTGGTTTAGTCTAGCTTAGCCTACTGTTCTCTAACTTGTTTGCTTAGAATATTTTTCTCTTCTCAAGCATGCTTATATTTAGATGGCATGGAAGTCAGACTGGAGAACAGATTAGCTATTAGATTTGTGTATTCCTAATGTTAACTCTTCACATCTTATTATTTTATTTGAAGAGGTGATTGGGACAGGAATGCTCAGGAAGTGGGTGGTGGTAGTCCAGACATTAGGATCAAAGAATCCCATCGAAGTCTATAGCTACAGAATGAAATACCTTCTGGCCTATCCAAGGATTTCCTTTAGCTTTGTGGGAAACAATTCATAAAATGAATTCAAAAGAAGGGTTATTGTAGAGGTAAAAGACAGATACTAAGAATAGGAGGCAACCACTGAAGCACCTGGACATTTGACATACAGGTATACTAATTGAAAAAAAAAAGATTTCTTAGCTCAAAAGCCTGAAGCCTTTCTTCTCAGAAGGATATAATAATACTAGATTAATTTTTTATCAACTTCATACCCTGTAATCATTTTTTTTCAATTCCAAAAGCCATCAAGGATAATGAAAGAAAGTATACATTTAAAACTATTAAATAGTTATTAATACACTAATTGTGTCTTCATTTGATATTTGGCCCCAAAGATCTTGATAATATAGAACATCCCTCATTTTGCAGAAGAGGAAACAGATCAGGGAACAGGTTAAATGACAGGGGTAAAGTCACATACTTACTTGGAGACAGATCTGGAAACATGAACTTCTGGCTCTTTCTCAAAGTTGAAATTATCACAAAAGTTAAATGTTTTGAATCAGCTTGAGAAATCAAGACAGTCACAATAGCACAATTAATGACACTCACTGAAGAGGTCTTTCAGAGCTGCATTGGAAAGTGGCAAGATCCATGGCATAAGTGTGTCAGAGGGGAGGGGAATATTTTGAGTGGGATTAATGGCATTGTGTCTTTTACTGTAACACATTTTTCTAAAAGAAATTAAACATTTCCCAAAATTTTAGATCACCATTTGTAGGACTGTTGGTCAGTTTCTTCTTTTTTCTCTGTTTTATAGCCCAATAACTGATAATATTCCATTGTCTTTTGGTTAAAATTGTTTCTTATAAGAAATTAGTAGTGATTCTTACCTTTATTCTCCTTATGTGGTGTGTGTGTGTGTGTGTGTGTGTGTGTGTGTGTGTGTAAAGTATATAACTTGTCATATACATCATGTTCATCATACTGGTTTGAAGCATGTATACATTGTGTAATGGATAAATCATACCAGTAGATACAGTATCTCAAGAACCTATTATTTTTTGGGCTAGGGAGATAGCTCAGAAGTCTAAACACCTGCCTGGCAAGTTTAAGAACCCGAGTTTGATTCCTGGTATCTACTGCATGCCATGCCAGTTCTGTGCCAAGCCAGCCACCCAAACAGGGCATGGTGGCACATGCCTGTAATCCCAGCACTGGGGAGACTGAGACAGGAAGATCACTATGACTCTGGGATGCACAGTGAGGTCCTGTACCAAATAAATTAATAAGTAAAGGTTTAAAAATTATTTTTAAAAATGAGCTTGTTATTTTTTGATGAATAGACGTATTTGCTTTCAAGAATTTTCAGGAATGTGTTGTTATTAACTCTTCTCATAACTTCATACAACAGATACTCTATACTTTTTGGCATCTTTTAAGATTTTCTTTATTATCATTATTTTAATTGGTTGCAATTCACCTTCACACATTTTTCTTTGTGTTTGTCCACCTTAGGGTTCCCTGGACTTCTTGGGTCTATAGGTTTGTTATCATAAAAAGTGGGAAAAATTTGACCACTTTACTTTTAAAATTGTTTCTGCCTCTTGCTCCTCCTTGTCATGATTTGGGTCTGGACGTCCTACCAAAGCCTTATGCAGTCATGTGGCAGGCTGCTTAGAGTTTGTGATTAATTCATGATCTAATGCTGGAATTATGGATGTGAGTGCTGCTGGGATTGTGGGTGTCAGTGTTTCACCCTCACTGGGCAGATAGCTTTGAATGCAATATAAGGGAGGGAAACAGGCTTATTCTCTGTCATTGCTGCCACTGCTTCTACCTTTTTGCTTTTTCTGGGCTACTGTTTTCTGCTGCCACGAACTGCTGACCTCTGCCACGTGCCACTCTGCCATGGAGTCAGTCAAGTATGGACTGAAACCTCTGCAAACAGTGAGCTAAATAAATCTTTCCTTCCTTAATTTTGAGTGTCAGGTATTTTGTTTCAGCAATAAGGGAAAATTAGCTGAGACACTCGCTTTCCTTCTGGACATCAACTATATGCATATTAGAATGCTTCATGAATCAGTTAGTGCTTAGTGGAGAAGCAGCTTTAATGCTATATATATATATATATATATATATATATATGAATTTACAAGATTGGCTTGGCTTACAGTGGAAGCCCATGGAAGTAGCTGTGGAAGAGTGCAAGGTCTGCCTGTGCTCTGGAGATCTAAAAGATCTAATCAAAGCCTGGAGCTCACTACAGTATCTCATGCAAGTCCAGATCAGGAGGCTGCAGGGTCTGCAGTGGAAGGCTGAGGGGTCTGTGCCAGTTGGCTGAAGAGTCTGTTCTGGAAGCTAGAAGAGGACACCTAGAACTGTGCTGCTCCCATTTAGTTGGGCATTACTTACTCAAGTGGATAAAATCACTTAACTGTCACACTTGGCACTGTCCCACAAGAGGCCTTATTATATTCAGGCATTCTAACTTTGTGCATAAGTCTCAATAATTTCCATCCTGTTGCTATGTCTTCCAACTTATTGATTTCTGTCTGCAGTAACAAGTCTGCAATTGAGTCCATCCTGTGCATTGATTCATTTGGCTCTTGTGGTTCCATCACCAGAAATTTTGTGTGGTTATGTTTTAGAAAGGCTATTTATTTCCTTATTTTGTTACTGTTTTCCTTTAACTAGTTTGTCATACTCACATTAGCTACTTCTAAACCCTATTATCGGTGTCATTTCTCAATATTTTTACTGAATGATTTTTTTTTCTTGGCCATGAGTCACATTTCTTTGTTTTTCGTACTTAGAGTGCACAAGTATAGGAATTTCCAATTCTATTCTGAAATTTTTAAATTTTGTTGAGTGTCTAGATTTTTGTTTCATTAATATGTTGAAAATGAAAAAATACCTTCTTTCCTAGCTATAAGTTAAATTTTATGGCATGGGTTTTAAAGTTTTACTAGTAAAGGTCTAGAATAGCCTTGATTTAGGATTTTTTTCAGTCTATGTACTACAATGCATTTGCCTTCTTTTGAAACCTATCAAAAGCTCCCTTGCTTAATGAAGTCCAGCCACTGTGGCGGGAATGTAGATGTCTCCCAGTCTGTAGGAGCCCTTGGAATTGTTCACTTTATAGCCAGTCAGCTGATAATTACACTTTCAAAAATGTTGTTCTTTATGTCATGGTTTCTGACCCTATATGCAAACATCTTAGCGCTGGGCCAGAGATTCAAGGTAGCCTTGTGGTAGACCTCTAGAGTCTGTCCTTCAAATGATTCCTTTCTCTCTTCCGTGATTCTATCACATTCCAGCTGTTTCCAGCTTACTCAGCTCTGATCTCTGACTCAACTTAAAGACCATTGTTTTGCAAATTTTCCTTTCTTCTGTGCTGTGCTAAGTGAAGAGATAGATTTCTAAAGTTAGCATAGGATTTGCAGGGGTTTCTTTCATTG
Organism: Octodon degus; assembly: GCF_000260255.1. Lineage (NCBI taxonomy): Eukaryota > Metazoa > Chordata > Mammalia > Rodentia > Octodontidae > Octodon > Octodon degus. The sequence goes on along the minus strand of NW_004524606.1, from coordinate 8,420,246 downwards.
TTTGCTTTGCCTTAACTCATGGATGACAATTTTGGGCTGCATTTTGTTTGTTAACTATTGACTTACATTTCTCAGATTCTGGTTGATTATGTTAAGCCCTGGTACTTCCACTTCCTCAGGCTCAGATATAAAAATGTTGTATTTATTTATTATGAAAACTTTTAAGTCCAAACTATATATAATCCTTACTATGAGTCTCTTTCTTATTCTTGAATTCTAACAAGATTAATTATATCAAGTCATTGGACATCCCTCTCATGCAGTCTTCTTGTCTGTGGAGTATCTTTGCATCTTGACAAAATCAAAACTGCCATATGGTCAAGGTCAGGTCAAAATAAAGTCCAGTAATGTCTTCCAAGGCTTAAGTTTGATGCACAATATATCTCACTCACAAAGTGTAAATAATGAATTATTTTGCAACTGTATTACAAATACAACTAATCTTAAATATCAACTAATCTTCCCCCAAAACATAAGCAAAAATTATGGTAATAATAATGATATCAGGAATATTAGAAACAATATGCATCATGATGGTACCATGCTAAATTAACTTAATTTAATAGTAGTAAAAAGATGTAGTCATTCAGATATTTAGATAGAATTAAAAATTCATTTTTAGTTCATTTTAATGATTCCATATAATCAGTATTTGAAACTTAAGAAAAACAAATTGAAACTACTTTGAAATGTGGGACATGCATTTCAAAACTTGTCAAGATATGGAAATTTCAGAGTTTCCCAAAGTGAAATTTCATAGTAGTGTATAATATCTGTTCTAGGGTGAAGAAGGATCCTTTAAGTGAGTGTGGTGGTGCACAGCTGTAATCCTGGCACTGTGGGCTGCTGAGGCAGTAGGGTTGCTGCTTCAAGACAGACCAGGGAAAGTAGTGACTTAACAAGATCCTTTTGCATAACAAATTAAAAAGGGCTAGAACTGTAGCTTAATACAAAGCCCCTGGGTTGAATCCCCAGAACTATCAAAAAATGCAGAACCCCTTATCAAATAAAACTAAATTTCTACTAAAATATACATTTATGTACACATATACACACATATTTACAAATATATACACATTTATCCATATTCACCAATAAAATTACATTGTGTGAATGAAAAAGAACATGAATGTTTAAATAGAAACTATTTATTACAGTAAAAGACAAGTTTTCCATTAATCTCTTTCAAATTACTCCCCCTTATATACAAGTCTTCTTTCATGTCGTTAGTGGTGCTGTTGTGGCTCTCTCTGTGGTCTGATTCAACTCAAAATGTTTATCTTCATGATTATTCTGACTTTGCGGAAGAGCCAAAAGCTGCACAGTGCCAGATATGGTGACTGAGGTAGATGAGGATGGGTTGTGATGTTTCTACAAGTGTGTCTTGCCATTGGCTGGCACTCGCTAGCGGCATGCACTATACCTTTCATCATGCCTAGTAATGACATTGATGAAAGGGAATTTCCATCACTACTTCAAAAAGTGTCAAGAATAACGACACATGTTTGCTGAAAGTGAAGGTGAATGTTCTAAGGTGTATTGATCTAAGGGAATGTGTCTTTCATTCTTCTATGCTTTTTTCAAAAATTGAAGATTCACGATACATTTAACCCCACCCCCCTCACATGTATAGGTATGATCGTAAGTTCAAAGTGACCTATACAAGATTTCCATACAACACAGGTTAGCACACATTTTCTTTTCTTTTCTTTCTTCTTCTTCATTTTTTTTTTTTTCTCTTTTTCCTTTTGCTGTACCGGAGATCGCACTCGGGACCTTGCACCTGCCAGGCAGGCACTTATGCCCCTAAGTTATCTCCCTGGCCCAGCACACATTTTCTGTGTAGGACTCTATATACAATGTCTTAGATTTTTTTGGACTACAGGCATTTTTTTGGTCATAAGTGCTGTGTTTTATTACTGTAGCATGAAAAGAGCCATAGTAATTAAGTACATGAATGAGTGTATCTGTGTTCCTGTTAAACTTTGTTTACACAAAAGATTTAGGGCAACATTTGATTTTGTGAGTCATTTGCCAACCTGTGATCTATAGCATAAGATAATCAGAATCTTAAAGCTGCCTGAAAATAAAAGCATATTATAGAGTCAGCCTCGAACCACCACATTATCTGAACTTGTGCACCCATCTTGGGTTACTTGCCAATGACAGGGTGCTGGTAAAATTGAAGACTAGAATTCAAACCAGATTCTCCTCTACCTGTTTTCATTCAAATCCATTTCTGGATTTGACTCCATCTGAGCACTGGGCATTTTTTTCTTTTTCTTTTTATCTTTAAAAAAATGTATTTGGTACAGGGTCTTACTATCCTGTGGTCCTCCTGTTTTCAGCCTCCCCAGCACTAGGATGGTAGCATGCTCCTCTGCACCAGGACTCAGTCGCTGGCTCAGCGTGCCTGGAGTTGGAGCTGGTATGGCACGTGGTACCAGGGATTGAACCCTGGCCTCTGAGCTTGCCTAAGCAGGTGCTTAGTCCACTGAGCTATCTCACTGGCCTTTATTTATTCCATTTTTCCATCAGTTTGAAAAGGAAGAAACTCTGCCTCTCATTCTGATGTCTGCTGCTTCAGAATACTTGAAGCAGGATAATATAAACACATTTTTGTATCTATTTTCGAAATTTCAGCTTGTTTGTATAGGTTAAAGTAAGATAGTTTAGATATATGGAATTCTGGTTCCTTTGACTTACATAGATCTTTATTGAAATGAATGTTATCCATACCATTTTTCGCTCCCCTGGAAAAAAAGTGAAATTAACAAACTAAAGTAGCAAATTTGGAATAATTTACAAACTAGTGATATGAGTATAAAGTAAAAAAAATTACTACTACCAAATTGGTTAGGAAAAGTGGCCATCTTAGAAATGGTTCATAGTTTTGAAATACATTTTGCTAAAAAGCTATATACTACACTGTACTACAATTGTTAAGTACTTTTAAAAAGCTTTCAGAAAAATATGACAGGGTGATCCAGGTCTGATGGACTCCATAAGACAATGTAGCATCTACACTGAACTGTTGTGAGATTTTAATTAGTAGAACATAGATCCCATACCTTAAACAGTATGTACCACATTGTAGGTCCTCAAACATTAATTTCTTTCCCTCACATATCAAACATAGGGACAGAGGCCAAATGGACTTTATGGTAAGAAGTATGTATCTTTAGGTGCTGTTTTATAAACTAGGTTCTCAAACCTAGTTTTATTGCTGCAGAAGAAATAAAAATTGAAATTATTTTTCAAAAGCCAAGATTCTGGAAGTAGCCACATATTTGCCTTAGAAAGTATTCTCTGTAAATATACTTATTAGCTCTGAAGAATAGAGACAATGGATAATACTAAATGATAAGGGGATAATTAAATAGGGTTTTAGCAGTGTGTACAGCATTATACTTTTGCATAAAGAAAATAAGGTAGCTATTTAGTAAATACTGAAGACATGCTAAAATATGACCAGAAAGAAAAGGACAAGAAGTTCTTTGGTAAACATTTCTAAAAATAAACTTCAGTATAAAGAAGAACCTTGTAAATGTTTGCTTATGACTTTTTAAAAAAAGTAAAATAAAATATTTAATAATCTCTTTCATATGGTACAATTTCACTAGCTTTTGCCTAAAGCAAGCGAGATTTTTGCCAATCAACTTGCTTTGAGCTTTTTCAAAAAGGAAACCTAAGCTGCAAAGGTATAATTCTTTTAGCAAGAAAAAGACCTTTAGACTAAATTATAACCACATTTTAATGTTTGAATCGCAACAAATGAAAATAAATAGAAAAAATGTTTTCAGAAATGAATGAAAAGAAATTTATGTGAAAACAAGAATTAGAAATTAACAATGAAGAAATTTTCCTTGAAAAATAAATGTACTTATATTTCATTTTCATATTATTTTGAGAAAATAATAGATAACAAACTGGCAAAATAATGTCTCCCAAATTACTAAGGATTGTATTTTATCCAAAGAACATTGAAGACTACCTTCTTTTAAACAAAGTCATAGAAATTCCCTTATGCAAGAGGAAGGCAAAAGCCAAACTGAAGCCTGCACTGCAGAATGGTGCAGCATTCATCTGGACTGCTGAACTCAGTGTAAACCCAAGGTACTGGCTGCTCCAGAAAAGGAGTAGTCGATATTTCTCTTCTCTTCTTTCTTGGATCATGTAATAGAGTGACAGCCCCTCTAGACACACTTTTGTTAATGCGAACTCTGATTTGCAATGGGTGGTGTATCATTGCCCGTGAGAAGAGAGAGCAAATATTTATTAGTTATCAATGCAGACAAGAAATGAATTTTGCATTAACAATGAGGGAAATAATATTGAAAAAGTAAAGAAAAAAGACTAATAGAACACTGGTGGGCCTTATTTGGAGTCAATGCTTCCAGTATTTCCCGTATTATAGTATGATCAAATTCTTTCTTTAGATTCTGAATGATAACCATCTCCATTTCTTGAGCAGTCATATATATATATATATATATATATATATATATATACACAATTTGGTACAAAATACAAAATGCTCTGCTCAGACTCACAGTAATCCTCCTGTTTTCAGCCTTCCCAGCACTGGGATCACAGGCATGCGCTACCACACCCGAGCTTAGTTGCTGGCTCAGCATGCCTCAGGGGTGGGGCCAGCATGGCATGCAGGACCAGGGATCGAACACTAGTCCATGCGCTTGCCAAAGCAGGCACTTAGTCATCTGAGCTGTCTCGCTGACCCCTAGGTTCATATTTTCTAAATCACAGTGATTCATGTACCTAATTCATACTTCTTACGTATTTGTGAACAATATATACTATTACATATTGTGTTTAATCAATTTATATTTTCTTGAATAGCTAGATTTTAAAAGAAAACCTTTCACTATGAAATCAGTGGTTTAGCTTTTCAGCTATAGTTTGAAATACTTTAAAATTCCGAAAGCAGAATTATTAGAGGTGGGAAATGTTTGTGACAATGACCACATAATCTTCACCTACCCCATTCATCATAGGTGAGGAACACAGCTCTCTACTAAAGATATATGCTTACATTAATGAGAAAAAGTAATATGCACAGAAGTATTTTTTTATCATCATTTTACTAAATATCTACAAAAGCTGAGCATTGTAGCACTCAGGAATAATCCCAGCATTTTAGGAGGCTGAGGTAAGAGGATTGCAAATTCCAGCTCAACCGAAACAACTGAGCAATTTAGTGAGCACCTACCTCAAAACAACAACAAAAAAGCAATAACATTTGGTAATTCAATTCAGCTTGAAAGCCCTAGATTCAATCCCCAGTACTGAAAAAAGAAATAATAATAAAACTAATATCAAGAGACATATATTAACAGATAGTACTTTTCAAACTTATTTGTTTACAGCCCAGCAGAAAAGAATAGTCAAATAGCTCAATCAAATACTGCTACACCTACTGGTCTTGACTTAAATAAAATCTGCTTACATGAAAACTCATACCAACTTGGTATTTTGTTACCTACCCCTCATTTATAAATCATTTTACTTGTAAAGAAACTTAGGATCCGGACATAGATTTGCTTGGGGAATATACAACTGGAATTAGGAGTATACAACTGGAATATTTAATGTATTTTAGGTTTCCTATTAGGAAAGCTCTCTCTAAAAACTAAATAAACACCAAGTATGTTGTGGAAGATGAGTGGGAGGGCTTGCCAAGTAGCAAAAGGAGAAAGAGAACAGGAAGGAATGTGTGGTGGCTGCTAACTCCAAAGAAAAACATGTCAGTCTCTATTACCATTGTAAATTTTCTCTAAGATTGAAAAATGCAAGGTTCCTGTATTTTCTTTCAAATGCTTCTCACTTAAGCCGAGTGAGTCTAAAAATTACATTTTGAAAAGACTGCTAAAGGGTGAATTAAGGTATACAACAAGTTCATTTCTTCAGCGTATTAGCGCGTGTGTGTGCGTGCTCCATGTGTATGTGCGCGCAAGTACTGGTTTCACAAAGCAATAAAAACCTCATTTTGTCACATGCTCATAATCTTGGAATTAGGGAAGTTTGGCTCCAAAAGCCATGAGGCTGACAGATAGCTGTAGTAACTCCAACAAATCTATATTTATGTGTGTCTGAGCAGAACATCGGGCATTTACATTTCTCTATGACACACTCCCTAGCTGGTAGATGAAGCAAAAACTCAAATTTGAAAGGATGAGTATAAAATTTATAGGCCATCTTTAGGATTCCAAAAATAATGAAGAAAAACTTTATGTCATATACAGTTACTTTACAAGATATTCTTTCAATATGAAAAAAATGCCTGAGAAACCTTTCAGCTACTTAATCTGGTCAAACAAATAATTTAATTAAGGATCACAAAGATACATGCCCTTGAAAAGAAATCAGAAATCAGAATATGCTATGTTTATCAGTTTGTTAAGAAATACAACATCTCGTCTTTTCCATGCTGGTTTGTTAAAGAAACCAGGTTTTCTAAACCAGAAAACAGCTAGAAATATGTGTTAAGATATGATCTACAAAATTATTTTGATCCACTTTGGATGAAAAGTCTTTAATTTGCTTTGGTCTATAAATACACAAAAAATCTTACTCATTCTCAAGTGAGATTAGTAAAAATGAGTCTAGGCTGAAGCCAATGAGAATAAATATTGTTTTTTTTATTTTTAAGTGAAAAACATGTTCAGCCACACGTAGACTAAATAGACTTATATTCCTCTCTTAATATCTGCTCTGTAACTTAGGTAATGTTTACGAATGTGGCCCTGGTATAATGGCTGCATACTACAAATTGGCTTTCAAAAACTGAGCTTCTAGACACCAGCCACTTTGACCATTGTTACTTAATATTGCTTTTGGACATCCGAGATTATTCAAAAAAAAAGAAGCAGATAAAATCATAAATATTTGCTAAGATGTTAGAAAACCAAAGACAATAAACAAAGTAAGCACACTGAACGCTATTCACAATAAAAATGTTCAAGTACGAGATTACAATATTACATTTTGGGCTGGCATGATAGCTCAGTGGTCTAAAGCACCTGCTTAGGAAAGCTTAGGCAGGTGCAGGGGACCCCGGTTCGATCTCCAGCTCCACATGCCATGCTAGCCCTGCCTCAGGGTGGGCTGAGCTGGCCAAAAAAAATTATTACATTTTGTCTACTGTATTAGCAAGTAATAGCCAAATATTTTGGTGTAGATATTGTGAGATAAACTCTCTTTTCTCTAATGTTGTGCATGGAAATTGGAATCATTTTTCCCAAAGGTAATTAGATCATGCATATTAAGATATTTATACATTTCATTAAGTAATTTTGCTTTTAGTATACTTTTCTAAGAAAATTAGATGAAGTGAAAGTGAAATCAAATACACTCTCACAAAAAATATACATTGTTTTTCGAAAGTGGCTAACACTTATGTTTTGGCAATTGAAAAAAGGCTAATTGATTATCATCACAACTGACTTCACCAGCATTCACCAAACACTGAAAAACATGCTTCTAGAAAATATAGCAAAACATCTGAAGAATCTTCAGATATAATAATAAATGTAAAAGTACAAAACAACATATAGAAATATATGTATCTTTATTCAAAAGCATAGATATTATTAAGGAAGAAGAAATGGTGAGAAAATATCCTGACATCATGATTACCTTTTATTAATTACCTTCTATTAGTAGGATTTAGGGTTTGGGGTGATTGTTGTTCTCCTCTTTATCAAATGATCTCTTAACAAGCTGAAACACCCCTCTGTAGTTTTATGCTTTTATGGAACAGACTAAACAAAGATCATATAAAGCACTTGCTAAATTTTTGAAATTTATTTTTCTCTTCAGAGCCAAATGAAAATGTAAAACCATGCATTCTCTGCACACGTGGTATCTCAGTGTGCATGTCTGTGGAAGTTTCCTGGTTCCCACACCCGAGGTCCAGTCACTTTGACTTCAGTTTGCTCACTGCTACGTTCACCAAGCAGCATCAGAACCATGTACATAACAATACTCCGGAACTACTTGTGTCGAATGGAAGTTTTTACCCAAAGAGCCTACTGAACTCTGTGATAGTTATAAACAGCTCACCATGTCTTTGTTATTAAAATCCTTTATTCCTGGAGTTATTTATGGTTATTAGTTACAATATTATTGAGAAATCATTGCAAAAGTCCCTTTACTTACCTAGCCCTTTATAACACACAATACCATCCCATATTTATAACACAACTTGATTCTTTAAAAAACTGTGACATGTACATAGATACATCCTTTCCCCCCCCTCCTTCTCCTCAACTCAGTAACTCTTTCCTCTGTATGTAGGCAAGACAGTTTGGACAACTGTACTGTGTGCATTTCTGCTGATTTATGGAAAGAAGAAGTTAATGCTTCAATTTGTTTTGCCTCTTTTTTCAATTGTTTCTCCTTTTTGTCTTCTTAATCTCTTATACATTTCTTTGTTTTTTCTTTCTTCTTCCGAATTTACATGTACATATCTGGCAATATTGGTAACTGGTTGGCAAACAACATTATGTATTACAACAAACACTGTGAAATTCATATTACTTTGTTAAGTGAAATTTGAATCACTTGTTCATTTTTGGTTTTAATTCTAATTTGTACACTCTTTAAAACATAAAAAAAATTAAAAACTGTGACATAGCAATTGAAGATAATTTCTCCCATCATGATGGAGGAAACAATAAAGCCGTTATTTGTTGAACATCTACTAGATGTCAGACACAGTGTCCACACTTTGCACACATAATTCTACTCAGCCCTTGGTGCTAGAGTCTGTATTTTAAAGGTGGGGAAAGGGATTTGGATGAACTTAGAATCATAGCAAATAAGGTGTTTTGCAAGCTGAGAACTGGAGTAAGTATTAGGGAAGTAAATAGAATAGGCATCAACAGATGAAATGATACTCCAGTGTCCCACAGAGGTGTTAGACAAACCAAAGTTTAGACTCAGGTCATTTGATCAGACCTTTAGGTGCCATCCCATGCAGCCTCTGACTAAAGGCCCTTCCTGGGGGCTCAGAGCTGGACACCAGAGTGCTGGCTTCTGCTCCTGGGTTCTTCACACTCCCTCGTCAGTGTATTCAACCTCTCATAGAAGATGGTAATGCTCGGGATGTTTCATGGCTATACTTGGACTCACACTCCCTGTCTCAGGAATCTTTCCTGGCATTCCTCTGCTTCAACGGGAGTCAATAAAGACAGCAATGACTCCACCTATGACATTCTGAGTCAATTTTGTAGAACTGGAGTAGACATGGTAGCATAAAAGCCAAAGTGTTTTTAGTATTCAAAACTAGACACTTTAAAGGGAAAATAAAAGAATTGTGCTGGAATTCCTAAACTCAGGGGTTAGCATTGCAGCCACAACTTGGAAAATTCCAGAGCATAAAATCCAAGCCATAGTCTGAAAGCTAATGACAAACTAAGGTCACCCTCCTCACAGAGTGGGCTTTAAAGTGCTTTATAGGTAGGTGAGAGGGATAGGAGTAGTAGAAGCAAAGGAAAGAGAGAAAGGAAGGAGAGCTGGGGCACAGGAAGTGGGTCTCTGTGCCCTTGTAGCCCACTGTCCTAGGAGGAGCAGGTGTGCAAAATGGAGAAGGGACAATGGACATCTCTGACTCAGACTAGCAGCAATGGGGAGCACTGTGTCTTTCCCCAGGGTATGGCAGATAAAGGCCTCTTTCTGAGAGGCTCTGCCTATAGCAAGATTCAAACCACAGGCAAAGGCACAGGTGATTGAGATTCTGGCGTTGGGCACAAAACAGATGGGAACCCAGAAAAGCCCAGCAATGAAGCATGAATTCAAAACCTAAAGTTTAATGTTTAAAAGGCAATAGGAGATGAAATATTTAAAATGTTAAATCCAACAGTTATTGACTATTGTTTTATCCTGTGTTATTATGCAAGGGAAATTTATTTCTGATCAGCCTCTGGTTTCTGGGCCTTGGCAACCTGTGGGCCTGCTCAAGGTTTGTGTTGACTTAAGTGGGACTGTGAAAAGGTTGGGGAACAAGAGGCTGAATACATACTGGGCTGAGAGAAACACACAGGGTACACTTAAACTTTTTGAAATGTTTATCACAGTAAAGAACACACTGCCCTTAATCTCTCTCAAAACATTGCCCTTAGCTTCAAACACGCTTATCTCATCATTTTTGTTATTGTTTGAAGCAGTTCTTGAAGTCCTCTCCTGAGTATCTTTGAGAGGCGTGGCCAAAAGCAAGGTGAGTGCTGCTGCCCAGTGCCAAAGGACAGAAAGGCAGGCGGGTAGAGTGTCGCGGTGCCTCTTTGCCCTCCCTATCCCGCTCGGCCGGCGCTGTGGACTGCTGGCTCTTCCTGCAAGGCAAATGACCACACGGAGTAAACATCTTGAAATGACTCAGGACATCAAGGCAGCCACAATAACGCAACTAGACATACTGAGAAAACAGTACTTCTTGCTTCGGGGAGTGGCGAGCGGCATAGGATAAGTGCATTCAAAGAAGGGGAGAGTATTTTGAGGGGATTAGTGACGGTATTTTTTTTACGATAATAGATTTTTAAAATGTACATGTTCACTGTATTTTTAAATCATATCTCAGGAGTATTTTTCTTATTGCAAAATATTGTGGTTAAATATATAAATATATCTGTATATATTATTAATAATATATATTTACTTATATTTATAAATGTTTTCAATATTTACCAGTTTGGAGTGTCCAGTGAAGTGGGCACGAGGCACAAGGACATTCTTGCACATCTGTCCCCTCAGGCACCTCCAGAATGTCTTCATATTCTCATACTCAAACTCTGCGCCAGTACTGATTTAAGCCATAATCATTCTTGCCTCTATTCCCTTGTGATTGTCATGTAGTCATGGTTTGTGGCAGTTTTTATTAAGTTTGTCTACTTGATTCAAAATCTGGAAGGTCATTTTATGAAGGTATACTATATTTCCTTTTGACTCTGATATGACTTGTAAGAGCCCTGCTAAGTGCTACAGTGACCACAGTAGGAACATGCCAAGATTCACCTAAACAGGATAACCCACCACTCGCACTCTCCCCATATCCAGATGAGACTGAGCGCTTGCAGGGTGGAATGACCGTAGACTCTTCACATATCCAACCAGAGCCCACATGCTTTAAGTTTATCATGGTATTGCAGGCAGATGATAATAAACAGCCATGTCCTCCTTAGCTAGCAAAACCCAGGATCAGAAATGAGATTGATCACCAGCTCACTAGCTGCTGCTCCTTCTTAGTTTGCCAGCCAAGAGAGGTCAAGTGTTTCAGTTCCCCATGCCTACTGTGGGACCCAGGCCACCTCTACCCTCATCTGTACACACTGCAATGGCCCCCAGGAGCTATTATTCATGTGGCTACCAGTGTCATTTTAACAAAAATCATGGCATGCCATTGACACTCTTCAGTGAGTGTTCTATATATACAGACTGAAGTCTGCCTCTTGAAAAAACGTGTTCCTCCATGCGCAGCTACCTCTGTGAGCTCAGGGCCTACTTCTGTCTGATGTGTTTGCTTGAAGAGTGAGCCTTCAGGCTTTAGCACTTGTTCTTTCCTCCGAGATATTCCTTTCTTCTTCTGTTCCTTCCAACTCATGTCTCATTGCTTTAGCGAAGCATCCCAGGTTATTCTTTCCCAGTTTATTTTTACAGAAGATTTTGTTGCAAATTTTTGGCAATTATTTTCTTGTATTTACTGGTTTATTTATTTGTTTCTATTCTATAAAGTAAGTGCCACTACTATAATTATCTGCCCTATATGCTTTGAGTACATAGTAAGTATTCAACCTGTACCTGTTGAATAAATATGTAAAAAAGTGATGGTGCTTTTATGAGAAGTTGTAAAGCAGCCTCCATTTGTTGCAATCAACTGAGTGCTAAATATTGTACAGAGCACTTTATGTACACTAGCTTATATTAATATCCCAATTTTATGAGAGAAGATGGAGGCTCATAGTGTTTTATGGACCAGCCCAAAGGCAAAAACATTGTGCAATGAGCTTTGTGATGTGAATTCAAGATCAGTGTACCAGTGCTTGAGAACAGAGAACAAGTACTGATGGTAAGTGAACATAAACATTTACACAGAGTAGCTCACAGTACAAGCCATGTGTGGTGGGGCATGCCTATAGCCCAGTACACCTAGGCTGAGGCAGGAGGATCACCAGGAGCTCCAGGCCAATCTGGGCTACATAACAAGATGCTGTCACAAAAGAACAAAAGCAAAAACGTTATCGGAAAAGCCCATCAAATCATATGCTGCTGAAATGTGCCATGGTAATGTTCAGACACCCTAGATATTTATGAAAACGTTCCAATTAATCCTTCTGCTATTCTGGCTTTAATTACATTTCTTCGGAAAGAGTTATGAGAGGGCTGCCTATTTATTTACTCATTATTTTATTTGTACTGGGAATTGAACTCAGGACCTATGCTTACCAGCCTGGCACTTGTGCCACTGAGCTATATTGGAGATTGAACCCAGGAACTTCACAAATTTTCTCTCTCCCTCCCTTCCTCCCTTCTCCTTTCTTCTCTCTCTCTCTCTCTCTCTCTCTCTCTCTCTCTCTCTCTCTCTCTCTCTCTCTCTCTCTCTCTCTCTCTCTGCCTCTCTCTGTCTCTCTCTCTCTCTGTCTCTGTCTTCGTGTCTGTCTCTATGTCTGTCTCTCTGTCTCTCTCTCTGTCTCTCTCTCTCTGTGTCTCTGTCTCTGTCACTCACTGTCTCTGTATCTCTGTGTCTCTCTCTGTGTCTCTGTCTCTGTCTGTCTCTCTCTCTCTCTCTCTCTCTCTCTCTCTCTCTCTCTCTCTCTTTTTCTTTCTCTCCTGTTTTGCAACAGAGTTTTGTTAATTTGTAAATTGTCCTAGCTGGACTTGCATTTAAATCTCCCTTCTTCAATGTCCAGAGAACTGAGAAGATGGGTGTCTACCAGCATGCTTATGAATTGCCTTTTCTAACCAAAATATTTTAAATCCCAAAGCATGACAAATAACTTTGCAATGGGAATTAACTCTCCCTGACTCCTGCTACAACTTGCCATTCATGGCTTCTGCTACTTGAATCTTCACTTTGTTAAATGCTTGTCTGACTGTCATCACCTGGCCCAAGTCAACAGTGGTTCCATAGTTTAAGTCAAAGTTGTCACTAGTTTGCTTTGTCTCATTTTATTCTATCACTACCACAACTTTGAAGAGAAGGATAGTAGGAATTAAGTCTTCTGGGTAGCACCATACAACTGGTGATAAGGAGAATACAGGCATACAGGTTGTGCATCAGAACCCCCACTTCTAATTCCTGCCTCATTTTGACATTCTTCATACTGGCTCTGAGGATGGATGTGTGGCAGAATCCTGGTCTGAAAAACAGGGATTGCTTCAGATAAGCCTTACAAACAAGGAGCTTGGTCACCCAGAAAGCTACACAACCCCAGATGTCTGACACTAGTAAAGCCTTCTTTTAGAGAGACTACAAGCATGTTATTCACTTGAAGAAAGTTGAAGACCCAGGTAAGTCTAGAGCACTGCCTTCCACAACTTCTTATCTGTATGCTCCTGGTCAAGTTACACAACTTGCCTGAGCTTCAAATCCAGGAAGACACAATAGTACCTACCTCCTGGAGGGGTCCATAATGAGATAAAGCATAGGAAATAGTTCATGTAATGCTTGTCCCAGAATCAGCTGGCAAAAATCAAAGTTAGTCTTAAAACTAACATCTTCAATATTCTTTAGTTCTCCAATTAAGTTTTCATCAGAACAGAGAAGGCTATAATGATAAAAGCAGATCAACTTCCAGTTGGCTTACTGGTAGCAGGGGTAGGAGAGCATCCATCCCTTGCTAGGACTAGACAGGACATAGTGGGCATTGTGAGCAGGTAGACTTCTCATTCATCAATAGGACATTACTAGGAGGCTTCTCACTTAAGAGCAGACTGTCTGGCAGGCAATAAAGTCTAACAAATAAGTCATGTCAAAATGTTTCATGAATGTACTAAGAAGTGAAAGAAAGCTGGACCTGGTAGTGTATACCCATAATCTCAGCACTCTGGAAACTAAGGCAGGAAGATGTCTAACTTGAGCCCAGCCTGGGATACTTGGTAACTTAGCAAGATCCTTTCTTAAAACACAAAATGAAAAAGAGATAGTGATGTAGTTCAGTATGAAGACCCAAGATTTGAACCCCAGTATAACACACACAGAAATAAAAGAAGAACAGTAGAAGAACATCCTCATTTTATTCAAAATTTATTGAATTCTTGTTATAGATATTGCCCATGGTTATGTTGCCTTTATAGAAAAAAATAAAGAGAAATGTTTATTGACATAGCTAAAGGTTCATTATTTTAAAAGAGACACATTTTTGTGTAACATCAGAGAATGGAAACAACCGAATTTGATAAAAAAAACTACATCCACACTACCTTTAGTAGGAGGAAATGCAACTAATTATTAAAATAAAAAGGAAACACAAGACTACTGTCAATATTCCTGACAATCAACTGTAATCATAGTGAACAGAAATAATTACACATACAACTAAACTACAGACAACTTCTGCCTGTCAGTTACAAGGTGAATTTTCCTACAAACACCATACAATAACATTGCGGACACTGAACAAAAATCATGTTAGACCCTTGAAAATCTAGAAAACAGGTCTCAACATGAAACCAACTTAAAATTGTTCACAAAATATCGTTCCATAAAGAGCATAATTCTGAAGAGTGCATGTACCACAATGATTATATATGTTGACTTGGATAATCTGAGTCTTTAAATCCAAAATATTCTACTCATTTTTCATTCCCACATTACATTTTAGAGTCACATGTTTGCCATGTGATATGATAGAAAATAGACTCTCCCAAGCTACAGATTTCAGATGTGATCTCAAAGTGGACACACCATAAGCCCATGTAATTTCTAGCAGATACAATCTCACTTGCGGCATTGAGAGAATTTTTGTGCAGTGATTCTTACCCTGTCCAGTCTAAATTACCACTAGTTACTCTCTGCAAAGATAGTAACACATTCTTCATGGATTCTAATGACACAATATGGTCATCTTAGCATAAATTTACAACAGAATACATAGCGGAAGTAAAATGAGCAATAACAGTTTCATAATTCTGTTTAAATTTTTTTTTTTACTTCCCTACATATGCACCCTTTCCCATCTAACTTCTGTAGATTTCTAAATTTTCCAAGTTCCTTTACATGGAGAAAAAAATCTCACTTATTAAAATCATATTTCTGGAAATCAATTTTTATGTTTTCTACCAAGTTCAAATGGAAGAATTGGGAACAATGAGAACTGTCAAACTTACAAGCCACAAATAAAATAAAAATTATTAGGGCAATTACTTTCTAAAATGATAATTTTAATTCCTGATGCAAATTATGGAAATTGAAACACAAAGATGATAGTTTGCCTAGAACTTATGTGCCGAGCATTAACCTTGCTCTCAGGAATATTTTTTTTACAATGAGTGGACACTGTCTAAATTTTAGGTTAAACCCAAGAATTACATCATAGGATTTAGGTAAGATGATTCTATCTCTGCAGTCTTCAAAAACTGGTCTTGCTATGCATCACCCTCCATGTCAGTTACTGATCTGTTGTTCTTGGATTTTCAGCAAGACATGAAAGAGTCATCCATACTTATTTTCCCCCAATTTTTTCATTATTTTTTCTTATATCCACATCAGTTAAGATTTTACTCCAGCACTCCACAGAAATGCTATCCAAATTATTAAAAATAATTAGGAATGACATCCAAATTATTATATTCAACAATAATGTATCCTGAGATCCAAATTATTGTATCTTGCTCTCCATCCTACTCAACCATCCATGATGTTAGACATAGCAGGCAACTCTTAATGAATCACTTGCTTTCTTGTCTCCAACTCTAGGCCTCAAGTATCCCAGGATGTCACATCAGCGACACATTATTGGTCAAAGTGCATCAAGTCGCAAAGAACAGAATGGATTCAAGGGCAGCCAGAGATGCCACACTGGGGTAAACAAGGAAAATAGTTGTTGACAGCCATCTTTGAAGGCAAGCATAGCCCTAAAAATATTGCAGAAGTTAAATAGGTGGATGAAGAAAAAGTTATTAGGAGCTCAAGAACACTGTTTCATGTGGAGAGAACATTAATAATTTGTCAGAACATGCTAAGGTATCTATTCAGATGACTTATTTTTATTTTACACTTTATGACAGCTCTCCCTCCCATCCTCTTCCTCATCAAGAAAGTCTGAAATTTATGAGTGCAAATTATTGTTTCATACAATGTAGGTTTACACAAGGTTGGGATTAACAAAAATGAAAGTTGTGTAGGGTGATTGAAAAACGTTTAAATTATGTCAAAAAGCTTACAGTAAAATGTATATTGTGGGGCTGGAGAGATGGCTCAGTGGTCTAAAGCACCTACTTAGAACAAGCTTAGCTAAAGCACAGGGACCACGGTTCAATCCCCCAGCACCACATGCCAGTCAGCCCCGCCCCCTGGTGGGCTGAGTTGGCCACACACACACACACACACACACACACACACACTCTAAATAAAATGTAAAAATAAATAAATAATTTTAAAAAAATAAATAAAATGTATATTGCCCTAATTCCCCTCATGATACCCTCTTGTGCTTCAAACACTCTTGTCACAACATTATTGGCACTTTTTGAAGAGGTTCTGAAATTCTTCCATGTCTTTAGTGGACCTGTTGTAGCTGCCCAGATGTCTTGAGTTGGCACAATAGATTTATCTTTCCTGGTCATTTTGACTTTGAGAAAAAGCCAGAAATCGCAGGGTGCCAGATCTATGAATAATGAGGGTAAGGACACACTTATGCTTTCTTTTTTAAAAAAAAATTATTTATTTATTTGTGTGTGTGTGTGTGTGTGTGTGTGGCCAGCTCAGCCCACCAGAGGGCGGGCTGGCTGGCATGTGGTGCTGGGGGATTGAACCGCGGTCCCTGTGCTTTGCTAAGCTTGTTCTAAGTAGGTGCTTTAGACCACTGAGCCATCTCACCAGCCCCTTATGCTTTCATTTCATAGAAATTGTCATAAACTGTTGATCAACAAGAGGTAATCAAAACCTTTTAAAAATAGTGTTTAAGGGCTGGGGAAATAGCTCAAAGATCTAAGTGCCTGCATGGCAAGCCCAAGGACCCAGATTCCACACACTGTGTAGGCCTCTGAAACCGGGCGTGGTGGCACATGCCTGTAATCCCAGAGCTGGGGAGGCTTAGACAGGAGCATCGCTATAAATCCAAGCTGCATAGGTAGACACTGTACCAAATAAATACAAGATTAAAAAAAATGTAAATCTTTTTTTTTCCTAGTGTATTTAGTACAGGGTCTACAGGGTCTCATTATATAGATCAGACTCGTAGTGATCTTTCTGTTTTCAGCCTCCCAAGTGCTGAGATTACAGGCCCACACTACCACACACTACCATGCCCAGTCTCAATCGCTGTCTCAGCACGCCCCGGGGGCGGGGCCAGAACAGCACACGGCATTGAATCCTGGCCACTGCACTCTAAAAAAGTGTCTAAATTTTAAGTTTATTACAGTAAAGGATAGTCACTAATCTCCTAATGCTCAAAATACTCTTTTCCTTTCAACCACTTTTCCATTATTCTTAGTAGTTTGCCTTTCACTGCCATAAATTTATTTAAAATATTGAAATTCACAGTACTTTTTGATCATCCCTCACACCAGAACTGTATGTTACAACCTCCTTGGATTTTCTTACATGTCACAAGTAGCCTTGAGATGTACCAAGTTTATATTCAAGGGAAGAGGACTAAGTATAGGGAATGAAAAGCACTAACCATGGCTCTTTCCCATAATCCCACAGCCCCCTTTCATTCATTTATTAAGACCAGAACTGAGTCATATGGTTTTCTTATCTCAAAAAGGATATTGGAAAGAGAGCACATAACATTTTTGGGGGGTTTTGATTTAGAAATTCCCTGGAGAAAAGAGTTGAGCTGTCTCTTGAATTAGTGACTGTATAATAGTTACCATATTTTTAAAAATGAAAATACAAAGTTTAAATCAAAAGATATAAAAGTATGTTTTAAACATAAGTTGGATATATAAATGAATGTCCATTTTGTATCTGTGTATTCAAAATGGTTAGGATAGATATAGTTACATTCTCTTAATGAATGAATAGAGGGATTTGTTGTAATAGTGTTTGTAAACAGGATATCATGTCTGCATCTTGTACAGCAAATAATCACTAAGAAGACAATATGCAATGTGTTAATTATTGAAACTGTCCTACCAATTTGATTTGAAACTGTCTCACTGCTATTTATCTCTTAATAAAATTATGGAAAAAAATAAAAATAAAAATAAACACAGGTTGGGAAACTCCTCCTATAAAATACCAAAGAGTAAATTTTTAAGATTTTGAAACCCACTTGATCTATGTGGAAATTATGCACCTCAGCCACTTTAGCTTGAAAGCAGGGGTAGATCACATATAAACTAACAGGTTGTGTTACAATAAAACTTTATTAACAAAGACAAATATGTAACAGATTTGACCCACAGGTATCAGTTTTCTCACACAGGTCTGGAATGATAATCTAAATAGCGAGAAGTAAAATTTGTGTTTTTCCTTAGCATTCTACCTCTCTGCTCAAATGCTGTACACAATCACCAAGAACCACATTTCCTATTTGTTGATTAATATGTCAATAAAGCATTTGCCACTTTATGGTGTTGATGGGAATCAGGAAGAGGCTGAGTAGAAAGGATAAGCAAAATCAAAACAAACTACCCAAAATAAGATCAAATGAAGGACTTCATTATAAAAATAAAATACATTTTTATAATTCATTCAGTCAATGCTATAATAAAACTTCACATATACCATTCATTTATGGATGACATTAATTCATTTGAAAAGTAGGATTTAGGATTTAGTACAGCCCCATAGAATTGCTATGCAAGAATTTGAAAAAAAAAAAAAAAAAAACCAGCCAGAACATAAAAAACAAATATATCCCTATTAGAATTGTGTACCCAATAACTTTATTCTTAATATAACAATTTCAATACTATTTTGAAGTTTCTCGTGTAACCTGTCTGTTACATTTTGCCCTTAGATATGCAGAATCTCTTAACTCAAACTCAACAGCATTTTTCCCAAGTATGGTATCATCATAATAGCTGAAAATGAAAATGATTCCAAAAATAACTCCAACTTAATTGTGCAGGTGAGAAAAATATATCCACCCACACATCAACCAGTGCCAAATTGTCTGAGTAAGAAAAAAATAATAAAAATCTGGAAAGAGAGCAAGTAAGCCCAAAGTTTTTTTAAAAAAATTAAAATTCCACAACATATATAGAGCACTACTTATTTTCATAAGCATTATTATCTCAAATATTCTATAGGACAATCCTCTATAAAAAATCAAGTATTCTTTTTAAGAGTATATAGAACAAAATAATCCATGCACTTTCTTCCATCCAGTAGCTTTCTAGTTTTTCCATATATGGCACTTGGCATTCATCATTCCACTTTGTCTCATGTCACCTTCTTCACTGTGACAATAACTGCTTAAATATTTTTTCTCCTTTAAAGTGTTTAAAACTCGTGCAAAAAGAGCTCTTTTGGTGATCTCATGAAACCAACCTCTGGCCATGTGTTAGATATAATCTCTACTATTTCCTTTGCTTGCCATGTCCCACTACTCGTTTCCAGCAAACCTATAATATGTAATGATTTAGAATTAATACCCCAATTCCCCAGATCTTTTAATGAATTCACTTACACTTGGGGATCTGACCAAGGCATCTGTTCATGAATCGTGGAATGATTACCAAGGCCTGATGGGCAAGGCACACTGCCATCTTTTCCTGAACACATCCCAACTGAGAAATCAACTGCCGCATGCCTGGATTTTCTAGTGTATCAATTTTTTTCATCTCAAATAGAATTCTTTTAGACATTTTCTTCCAAACAACCTCCCTTTATCCTGTTATATTTGTTATAGAGAAAAGGTCTAGCCACTAAAACTTCCCTCACAGACCTACACAAGGACTGGAGAAATTAGCATCGACTGTCTTAAGTAATAGCATAGCTACTGCAGCTCAAATTTTCAGATATTATGTTTTAGTTACATTGAGCATAACTCATGCCTCCTAATCCCCTGTCTGCCAAAAATTTACCATAAGTTGAATCATGGTCTTTCTCCCCTGCAGTACCTCCAGATTTATGTGTTAGCATCAGAGGGTAACATAAATTTCTAATTGAATGGTTTGTTCTTCTCTTGTCAGATATTCTGAATATTAAAGTTCAAGCAATTTTCTTTTTCTCTTTACTTTATATGCTTAAAAGTTAAGCTTTGTAAACTGGAAAATAATATTGATATCATTTATTTGTTACCAGTTGTTGTATGTAAGTCTCCTGACAGTGGCCACTAACCCAAATCTCCAGAATTTGAAAGCCAGGCAACACTGCTGACTTTGAGATGGACACCAGGGTGTGCCAGGGATACTGACAATTAGTGGAGCTTCTGTCGAGTTATGGTTGGCTTGGATTGAAATCACTGACCTGATGGGAAAGACTATGGCTTTCACTCACATTTTCCAGGCTACTTCGAAGCCCTCTGGCCAACAGCATCACCCTGATCTTGCTTCCTGAGCACCAAGGCATGCAGCCAGTGTGACTGCCCACAGGATGGCTTCCCAAGTGGTTGCAGATTTGTGACCCCAGGTCACGATGTTTATTCCAAAGCCTCATTTGTCTCGGACATTTACCCTTTTAGTTCAGAACTCAAGGTGAAAAACACTGTTGCAAATAGACATGAAATGTTTTCTTCAAACAGTATTTTTATACTTGTTAATCTTTACTCTTTCATGGGAGTTTTTTTGAACTATAGAACACTAGTTCTTCTACTATGTAAATAAAGCTAAGGTAACACATCTACCCTATGAGAGCTTCAAATCAATAATGAATAAGAGTGAAGAAGTAGGAATTATATGGAGTTATCATCACCGTCTTTGTTACTTTTTTCTCATTTCTAAGACAAAATACCTGAAACCCAAAATTAAGGAAGGAAGGGTTTATTTAGTTCACAGTTAGTGGAGTTTTCAGTCCATGCTGAGCTGGCTCCAAGGTAGAGTTGCATGTGGCAGCAGGCAGCAGTTCACGGTGGTGGAAAATAGCAAAACAGCAAGAGCCAAAGAACAGGAGCAGCAGCAATAGTACGGCCATAGAGAACAAGTCTGTCTCCCTTATATTGTATTCAGGCTATCTGCCCCAGGTGGGGTGTAGCGCTCACACCCATAATCCCAGTACTGGACCATAAATTAATTACAAAGTCTAGAAGTCCTCCCCATGACTGCATGAGAGTTTGGGAGGACAACTAACACAAACCATAGCAGTCACTAATCAGGAAATTATGAAGGGACTCATTTTAATAGCTATCATTGCATTAATCAACATTTTCACTGTTGATCAATCATTGCCACAAATTCTTGACTCATGTAATTACAGATTATCCTTGGCTACATACCATAAGAATTCAAGAATAGATAGTGTTCTTGGTGTCTCTTCTTTCATCCCCCACTGTGCCTAGCACAGTGCTGCATGCAGCCTGGTACTTACACATGTATTGAATGAATGAACAGCCCAAATCCAACCTTTGAAAAAGTTCACACGTTTTGGCTGGTTTCCCAGAAATCTGCCCACATCCTACAACAATTAAATGCTCTTAGGCTAATGGTTGTCTCAATGTGGGCCTGGTTCTCAGTCATCACCATGTTTATAATGATTGTGAGGAAGTATTAACATTTAATGAGTACCTTTTACATGGCAAGCCTTTGGCTAGGTGTCCTAAGAACACTGTCTCTGTTCATCTTCACAACAAATTCGCAAGGTAAGTATTATTTCCATATTTTAGAGGAGTAACTTGTCTAAAGGCATGAATCTAGGGACTAGAATTCAGATGTTTCAACTCCAGACTTCTGTCCTTTGACCTATACCATCATGCCTATCAAAGCGCATGGCCTGGGGCTCTCCTTGGAAAGATGGGATATATTTGGGGTTGGAGAGACCTATTCTTCCTGATGTCTACATTTCATCTTTTCTTATGGTCACCAGAGTCAGATTTACCTACTGAGGCAAATATTTTATGCTTTAGATCTGGGTTGTCCCTCAAAAGCTTCATGTGTTTGGAAGGTGGCTGAATCAGGGAGACACTGTGTCCATCAGGGGATCAGTCCACTAATGAGCTCATACCTGACCTGGTGTCAGGAGACGTGGCCTGGATGGAGGTGGGCCACTGGGGGCATGACCTGGAAGAGTATATTCTTGCCCCCAGCTCCTTCCTTCTCCTTCTGCTTCCTGGCCTCCTTGATGTGAGCAACTTCCTCTGCTGTGCTCCCTCTTGTGGTATTTCTATATTGGAGCCAGCTGACTGTGGACTAAACCATGGGCCAAAATAAACCTTTGCTAGCATCTATCTTATGTGCTAGCAAAGAGAAAGTGACTAAAATAAAATTAGAATGAAATAAAACTAAGAAGTCAGGTTCTTACTTTCATTAACCACATTCCAGAAGTGCTCAACAGCCAAGCATGTGTAGTGACCTTCCTGAAGTGCACAGAGATAGGACATTTCTACCACCACAGAAAGCTCTATTGGATGGTGTTTACCCATAAGAAAACATTCTTACTTTCTGGAACTATTATTAAAAACAAAATTGGAATTCTATCACCTTCACATGACAGAAGGAAGAAAATGTACAGCTAGATTATTCATTATGACATGAATGGCAGGCTTCTCACTGGACCTATTGATTACCATGTTGCCTTTGTTTATAGTTGTTGCTGGCTCCTGCTAGTCAGAGGTGTAAGGACTTCTACTTGGTGGTGACAGTGGAAATACTATAATTCAGACCTCAGGCTCTTTTCTTTGCCCTTTACTTCCAAAGACACACTGTGAGTGTCAACTGACTGGCTTTATGTCCAGAGGAGAACTCTCTCAGATCAAAATCCAAACACCATAACAAAAGAGCAGGCCTCAGGTCATCCCACTGACCCACATTTATCTTTCTGATTCCAAGGAGATGGTACTAACAGGCTCTACATTGCCATAAACACACAGAACTGCAATCAGGCTTTGATAATTCCATATCAACCACTTTTCATTTGTCAGAAATTGGGGAAAGGTGAGATGGCCACCTTCAGATCATTTTCATTTCCCATTAAGAAAAAGAACTCCCAGTGTACTTTATTAAAATTTTCATCATGCATATTACACTCCAATTTCTACTTTTTAACTGAAAAGGATTGATTAAGTCAGCAGGTAGCAACTGAATTGTATTTAAGGCTCAGTGTGACAGGAGTAGATTATTTTTCCCTAATTTTTATTTTTTTTTTAAATTCCTGGGCAAAGCAGGCTTTCTGCCTCTTTATTTAGTGGTGCTTAAAACAGTGAGGCTTAACCAAGGGTGTTGTTGGTCATTTCACTTCTTCCAAGGACATGTCACATGGAAAACATTCAAAAAGACCTCAAATTACTTTGCTTAATAAAAATTGACAGGTAGTGCTCATATAAGAGAAACAAATTGTAAGGGGTGAAGGGCTCTGAATACAAGGCATGCCTGACTGCAATACCGTTGGGCACATTTTTATAGGCTCGTTGTAACTTGCAGAAAAGTTAAAATAACAACATGTTAGTAGTAATAATACCTTACATATCTAGAGTGCTTTTCATCTACAGTCAGCCTAAGGCTTTTTACATACTATATATAGACACTGCTTCAGCTTCCACAGAAATCCAGCAAGCTCTAGGGGGGAGGCAATCGCCCTCTCTCTGCCAGCAATATTACACAACAGTTTTCAGGAAGGAAAATGAAGAATAATTTCTCTTGTTGAAACTCCAAAGGAATTTCTGAGTGGGAAGATTGTAATTTCTAAGTTAGAGTCGGCACTGACACCAAGACTTAACACCCCAATTCATACTTCAAGTGGGTGTGGAAGTTCCAAAGAATGTGAAGGGTCACAGCTATCAGTTTTGTCCTCAAGTGATTAATCATAGTATTATGAAAACAAAAGCTATTTCCTAATATGATGTCTTGCTTTTCCTTGTTCAGTTAAGAGGACAATTAGTTGGGGGGATTCCCCCTTTTTTAAGTGAATGTATTTATAAAAATATACCTGTCTTTTAACCATACAAATAATCAACAAATGAAGTATATATCGAGGTGTACCAGGCATTAATGTCTTCTTACAGGGAGAAATTATTCTCTGCAGTTTGTTTTCTTCAGGCAAGTAAAAAAAATAAGTTTGGAAAATATAAATTAAAAAGAAGAAAATGATAGCAGTCTATGCTTTACAATTCTCCAGGAGATTAGGAAAGGGAATTACAGTGGAAGTGAAAGCATGGAAAAAGCATGGGAGGAGGGAGGAAAGCGTGAGTAGTGTATGGAAAGACAGGAAGGACCAACCCACAGTTACTAGAAGTAAAAGCAAACCAACATGTAAAACAGCATTTCTTTTTTGCATTACTGAATGATGGGAGTGTTCTTGTCTCTCGTATTAGTCCTTCTCAGTGCCTACAAAGGCAAAGGTACAAGAATCTGTGTAATGTAGACCAAGAACTGTTTATGTAAACAATTGAGTTAATAGTTGAATCAATATTTGTACAAAATTCTAAGATGGATCCAATCACAAACTAAGAATGAGAACAAAATGAATCTTTTCAGCTAAGAATCCCAAAGTTTCAATCAACTTTGACCCATGGTATATATCTGTAGTATAAATTTCTGCATCTCTAAAATTAATTTTGGAATAAATGATTGCACAAGTATCAACTTATAAACACAGAATTATTACTCCACTTGCAAAAATATTCTGATTAAAATTACTAAGATGTCATCAAAGGAGAGCCATAATGTATTAAAAATTTTCCTGGTTCATTGTACCAAATTATTCTGATTGTTGTTCATTTATCAATTTATTAATTAATCAAGCAAATATTCACTAAATGTCACCAGCATCATTCAATTGTCACACCCACAAATATCTCCAGATGTTGAAAAATATCCTTTAAGAAGCAAAATCTTTTGAGAGCCATACATATAGTCCAGGAATCATGTAGTCTTAAGAAAACATCTTCTCTGAGTTAGGAAGAAGATGAAGGTATTCTTAATGTACAAAGAAAGAATACAAGAATTATGGTAACATGAAAGAAAAGAAAGGAGAAATATCTGTATTGAAATGCTAAGATGGGCTGGGAGATAGCTCAGCAGTCTAAGTGACTGCCAAGCAAGCACAAGGTCTCAAGTTCTATGCCCAGTACATGCCATGCCAGCCTTGAAACTGGATATAGTGGCACATACCTGCAATCCCAGCTCTGGGGAGGCTGAGACAGGAGGATCACTATGAATCTGAAATGCATAGTGAGACCCTGTATCCAATAAAAAGATGAAAATAAATAAATAAAATGCTAAAGTTTTCTAATTTGCTTGTGTTATTTTAGTTTACAGGCACATAAAAAAATAAGAAAATGAACCTTTACACACCTATCATTGAGACCCAAGACCATCTATGCCTTCCATAGGTGTATCATGTGACACTTGTTAAAAGACAAACCTTAAGCATCATGATGTTTTATCCACAGATATTCACTAGATATTACTAAAAAGAGTGAACATATTCACACATAATCACAATACCAACATTCCACCCGAAAATTTAACAGTAGTTCCTTCACATTATTTAAGTTTCATAGTTCCTCAATTCTGCCTAAAAACTCTTTGTAGAGTTTGTTCATGTGATTCAGAGTCCAGGATCTATCAATAAATTGATTCTTTTCAGATCTTATTATCTTATTTTGTCCCTGTCACTTTCTTCCCTGGCACTACTGACTCATATAAACTGGATCTATCCTCTCTACTGTATTTTTTTTCAGAACCGGGGATTAAACTCATGCCCTTGCACTTGCCAGGGAAGTGGTCATTCTACTGAGCCATCTCCCTGGCCCTCTCTAATTACTTTTAGAGTGGCTCTATTTAGCATGGACCTGAGTCTTCCCTGTGACACTATTTGACTAGTGTCACTCTCCTCTTATGACTTCAGTTTGTTCATTGTAGGCACATACCTGATTTGGTTCAAATTCAACATAGTTCATACATAAAATGTACACCGTAAAATTTGTTTGTCCCCAACAATGACATAGTACAAAGACTCATCAGCAGGTGCGCACGGACTCATGTAGAGGCAACCTAATGTGTCACTGTTAAACTAAAATGTGCCACTTAAAATTCTGTGTATGTGTGGTGGGGGCTCTCCAGCCAACTAAAAATGCATAGCTTTCTATCAATCCTTTATTTCCCAGTTTTGGAATCTGGTGATAACTGGGATTCCTAAATTACCTCATTACTTCATTATGGACTGCAATACAACTATTTTTCAAATGCATTCATTTTATTTCTCTTCCTCTCTTTTTCTTCTTCCTTCATTTCTTTGCCACCTCCCCCTCCTCTTTGCCTTTTCCCTTTTCTTTCTTCTCCTCTTTCTCTTCCTCCTCCTCTTTTTTTTGGAGATGGGGGAGCATTAAGTTTCACAGACAACCTGCTCTAGAATTCCTGGGCATAACCAATCCTCTTGGTTTAAGCCTCCTGAGTAGTTGATACAACAGACATGTACCATTTTGCCAAGTGCTTGGCATTTTTAAAGAATTTTCTTTTGTCAATCAGTATGTAGAGAAAGGCAGGATAACTGCTTTACTTCCCAATATTCAGAGTAAGGAACTATCTCCTTCCTTACCACATTAGAGTTTAAAACCTGTCTTGCTCTGTCATTCAAATTCTCTTCAAGTCTTAAGTTTCTCTGGGCAAAAGAATGGCATTTAGGGACCAAAGTCTCTGCTTGTAGTGCTTGTGAGGACTAGGTTGTCATTTTCTGAGGGCTTTTTTAGTGCTCCAAACTATAAATTTATTTTTAAAAAATGAATCATGTACTGTTTTCAATTCAAATATAACCCCACAATATTTTTACTTAAATTCTTGTCTTTCTTCTTCTATACTAAAAATTCAGATTTCCAGGGGAAGGGGAAATAAGTAGAATAAGAATATGCCATGAATAGGAACCTAAGGACCTTAATGAATATAAACAGGTGCAACAAACAGGAGCTCAGATTTGAAAAAAACCCAAGATGTATCCACTCCCCAAAATGACTATAAATTTCATGTTTTGCAAGTGCATTAATAACAATTATAAACTTAATTATAAAAATGAAAACTGAGTTTCCAATAATATTAGAAAAAGTAGTTGTCTTATTCTACATACACATTTTTTTTTCGGAACCGGGGATTGAACTCAGGTCCTTGCACTTGCAAGGGAAGCACTTATTCTACTGAGCTATCTCCCCAGCCCCTACATACAATATTAGAGTTTCAAAGCAATAATGCTAATGGAATTTAAAATATTTTATAGTCCTTAGATTTTTGTCTTTGACATATATTTAACTAAGCTTATGTAATCAAAACACTTTGTTCTAGAATTTCTCAATATGTTATTTCCTGTTGGTAGGCCACACTTAATAGGATTTATTTACTTTAGACTAATTTTAAGAGATTGTTTTAAAATTTAATTTTTATGCTATAAATATTTTAAATTAAAAGTCAAAATCATTTGATAAATTATTGTTCTCAAAATTATTAAATAAATTATATAGAGAAACATCTGTCTTGTCTTCCTTTTACTAACTTATTTTTTTTTAATCGTTTACTTATTTATTTATTTAGTATAGGGTCTTTTACCCAGCTTGGACTCTGAGTGATCCTCCTGGCTCAGCCTTCTCAGCCTGGGATTACAGGTGTGCGCTGCCGCTCCCACTTTCGGTGGCCGGCTCAACGCCAGGGGCCCGCACGGTGTGTAGCGCCAGGGATCAAACTGGGATCCTTGCGCTTACCAGGCAAGTGCTTAGACCACTGAGCTATCTCCCCAGCCTTCTCACTTCTTTTTTAGTCTTATTAACCATTTTTAATAACTTTAATATATTCTTAGTGATTATTTTTACAAATATAAGTACCCCATATAATGAATTTTATAACTTGAAAAGCATAAATAATAATATACCTTATCCACATTTGTTTTCCTTCTTTTACTGTGAAAGAGATGGCAATGAGTCACCCAGAGTCCCGGAGAAAGATGTTTTCTGCGAGTGTTCAAAGCAGATGGCCCTCAGCTACCAGCCCCTTCAGAGGTCACGGAGAGCTACCGTACCCTGTGACTAACAGCAGAGAGGACGAAAGTGTACGAATGCAGTCAGTGGGGCGCAGGAGGGGGCCCCAACGCGCTAACGCGGCACCACTGCTCCTAATGGCGCCTCTCGAGGGCCTGGACTGCGTTTCTTGCAGCGTATTTCACCCTCCACTCCATCCTACTTTCACAGACTGCGCTTCCAGGTGCTGATCCCAGGCGTATTGCTTTAAAAACAGCCTGGGCACTGATCTGCACGTCGGAGTCGTTTTCCCCAACAAGGTTGCCAGATTGAACACATAGAAACACAGGTTTTCCAGTTAAATTTTGATTTTAGATAAAGAGTGTTTTTTTTTTTTTTTTTGGTCTAGTAGTAGCCCCTGGAAGATGGGGAAGCATATCTATACTTAGCCTAAAGAGTTGAATAGTCATTTAACAAAATAACCTGCAAATCATTGTATTTGCGTAGAAAGTCAGCCTGCCTTGTCTTCGGGTTCTACACCTGCAGATCAAAAATATTTTAGGAAATCATTGTTTTTGTTCTGCACAGGTACAGAAGTTTTGCTTGTAATTATTTCCTAAACAATGTAGCATAAGAACTATTTCCATAGTATTAGGTAGCATATGTAATCCAGGGATAATTTAGCATGGAGCAGGATGCGTTTAAGTTCTATGCAGAGAGCAAGCCATTTATATAAGAGACTTGAGGATTTGCAGAGTTTTTAGTGACTACAGTCCTGAAACACATCCCCAGCAGACAACTGATACCTTTTCCCTATTTCTTTTTACCATCTATAGAAAGAATCTACTACTAGATATTTGCTTTTACAATGGTTACTTACAATATTTGCCATTACATTAAATGTAACAAGGAAAAAAAATTATATCTTATTTTTAAAAAATTTATTTATTTATTTATTTATTTTGTGGAATCAGAGATTGAACTCAGGCCGTTGCACTTGCCAAGGAAGCACTTATTCCACTGAGCCATCTCCCCAGTCCCCGAAAAAAATTTTATACATGTGTCATTTTATACCTTTACCAGTGGATTTTGGTATTGATTCTTAGAAGTGAAATAGTAAGATTAAACCTAGATATGGATGTAATTTTGTTAGATCTTTCCAATTCCCCTTTATAACAATTGTACCAACATTATGTAATGGAAGAACAGAGATAAAATATTAACAGTACTATTTTTCTTCTTAAGTGGGAATTTTGGATTATTACGACAACTCATTTATGATTATGCTGAATATTTTTAATTATCTTATTTTTATGCTACATTCATGACTTTAATAAAGAAAAGAATTAGGCTTCTGAGCTCTTACAAGCTCACTGGCCTGTAGGTGAGTGGACAGCAAGTGCTACAACTTCCACCCCTTTTATGTGTATGTGTTGTATAGTTTGAATATTCATTTATTTATTGATTTTTGAGACAAGGTCTCACTGTATAGAGTTCAGACTGACCTTGAATTCTCTATGTAGCATAGGCTGGCCCCAAACTCATGGCAGTCCTCCTGTCTCATCCTTCCAAGTATGGGGTTGCACACCTACACCACCACGCTTATGGTTTGAATTCTAAAAAAGAGATTCTTCAAAAAAAAAAAAAAAATAGACAAGCTAGCAGACCAAGTCAGAGGCCAAGGAAAGAGCAGAGACTGGAGGTATTATTCTTTTAAAACAAAAACAGTGTGACAAAAAGTTTCCAAAACAAAACAATGAAAATGTGCATCAGAAATTTTGAAATTATTTGAATGGTTTAGTCTTGTAGCTCTGCTTTTGAAATCTTAAGAAATAGTTTGAAATGTGAATTATTTATGCACAAGGCAAGCAGAGCTCACACTTTGAATATTTAAGAAAAATACTTATAACAATAAATGTAAACTTTAATAATTTATTTTAAACTCGCTATTAAATAATGGCAACACAAAAGAAAGTTCTCTTAAGCTGCATCACCTAATTCATGGTTCTGTTTTGCTTTGTTTTTGAGCTCCTGAGGATTGATCCAGTTTGTGCTTTTTACTCTACTCAGAACCCTGCAATTTTTCTGCAGGTATATGTAACTGTGCAAAATTAAAATAAAATAGAATTTAAGAGTCTATATTTTAAAAAGCATCAATATTTTTCCATTTGCACTATTCTTGGTATTTGCTGACTCAGGTTCACATGGTTTGCCTAAGTCCGTGTACCTATAGGTTCATGTTTCTCCATGGTCTTTCTAGTTTTAATTATAAATTCCATGCAAGCAGCATTTTTTGCCATTGTCTAATTTTAAATAAGTGTGATTATTCTCTAGATCTTTCTGTTACTATTACTTTGTTTCATTCAATATTGTATGTTGTACACATTTGTGTGGTCATCTGATGACTATCTAATCATTCTTTTCATTGGGTGCCCATTTATAGTGCAATACACTCTTCAGTCAGTATGTGACCTCTCTACTTGCTGACATTCAGAATGATCAAAGTCTTTCATTTGTTCGCCTTTGTTTTCATGTGGCTATCCTCTAACATAAACATGCCTACATAGATTACCACATATTAGTGCTTTTACTGTGATAGAAGATTCCAAGAAGTAGAAATGTGAGGTCAAAGAGGTATATTTTTAAATGTGGAATATATATATATTTTTTTTTCTTTCTTCTTTCTTTCTTTTCTTTCTTTCTTTCTTTCTTTCTTTCTTTCTTTCTTTCTTTCTTTCTTTCTTTCTTTCTTTCTGAAGAATATAAAATAGCAAGAAAAACAGCATTAGAAAATATAGAAATTTTTACCAAAGTAGAATTTATTTATTTATTTATCTATTTATTTATGAATTTTTTTAGGGAAGGGTCTACAGGGTGTCCAGGGTCTCACTACTAGATCAGACTTGCAGTGATCTGCCTTTTTACAGCCTCCCACGTGCTGGCATTACAGGCATATGCCTCCATGCCTAGTCTCAATTGCCTTCTCAGCACGCCCTGGGGGTGGGGTCTGCACAGCAGGCCTGGGGAAGGTCCCTGCATCTATTTGCAGGTGCTTTAATCCACTGAGCTCTTTGGCCGGCCCATAGACAAAGTAATGAGAATTCAACAATAGTTGTATTGTGTAATGTTATCTTCAAATCAGTTGTTTAGGCTATCAGAAATAAATGTGCAAAATTGTTTTTTTTTTAAAAAAATGAAAGAAAACAATAACATAGAAGTTATATGAAATTAAAAAGAAATAAAAACAGTAAGAATAAGAAGAAAAAATATATTTTAAGCATTAACTGCTTCTTCAAAAGACAAGCAGAAATAGGCCATACAATTATACAAATTATCCTACACGTACACCTAAATATATCTTTTTCTTTTGTCCTGTTCCTCATCCCAATTTTTCCTTCCTATTGGAACATTTAGTAAAGAGAGTCTATTCTAGGGAACATGTTTGCCCCTTTGTCAAAGATAAGGTGGCTGAATATGTAGTTGTGTCTACATCTTCTAATCTGGTCCATTGATCCATTGGTCCTTAGGTCTGTTTTTTTTTTTTTGTTTGTTTGTTTGTTTGTTTGTTTGTTTGTTTTGTTTTGTTTTGTTTTTTGTCAGTACCATGCTGATTTTATCACAGTCGATTTGTACTATAATTTCTAGTCTGGGATTGTGATGCTACTTTCCTCTCCTTTGTTGCCTAGAACTTCTTTTGTCATTCTAGGTCTCTACTGGTTCCTGATGAATTTTAGAAATGCTTTCTCTAGATTTGTATGGTATACTAATGATATTTTAATTCAGATTACATTAAATCTATATAACAATTTTGGGAATACAGCCATTTTCATGATGTTGGTCTTTTCTATTCAGGACCAAGGAATATTGTTCCATTTGTTAAAATATTCAATCGCAGTTTTCAGAGTACTATGATTTTTACTAAATAAAACTTTTATTTCCTTTGTGAGATTGATTCATAAGTATTTTATTTTTGTGGGGTGTTATTATGGAAGATGTGGTTTCCAAATTTCTCAGTGTGTTCATTGTTTGCATATGGAAATGCTACTGTTTTTTGAGCATTGACTTTGTATCCTGCTACACTGCTGGATTTGGTTATTAAATCTACAAGTCTCTTAGTGGAGGTTCTGAGGCCTTCTATGTACAGTATCCTGCCATCTTCAAATAATGATAATTTCACTTCTTTTCCAATCATTATTCCTTTTATTTCTTTCTCTTGTCTAATTGCTCTGGCTAATGTTTCCAGAGCTATATTGAACAGGAGAGGTGACAGCGACCTCCTTGTTTTGTTGCAGATTTTAAAGAGAAGATTTTTAGTTTTTGTCCATGTAGTATGATGTTGACTGTCGGTTTGTAATAGATGGCTTTTATCAGGTTAGGATAAAGCCCATCTATTCTGATTTTTTGTAAAGTTTTTATCATAAATAAGTGTTGGACTTTGTCAAAAGCTTTTCTACAGCTATCAAGATGATCATGTATGGACTGGGGAGATAGCTCAATAGAATAAGGTCCTGAATTCAATCCCCAGTACCACAAAAAAAGGTCATGTGGTTTTTTCCCCCCTTTGGCTCTGTTGGTATGGTATATTACATTTAAGGATTTGCATATATTAAACCATCCCAGACTTCCTGGGATGAATTCTATTGCTCATGATGTATAATCTTCTTAATTATTTGCTGCATTTTGTTTGTCAGTATTTTCCTGAGGATTTTTCCATCTATATTCAATAAAAAGATTGGTCTGTAGTTATCTCTTTTGCACGGGTCCTTCTCTGGTTTTGATATCAGAGTAATACTTGTCTCTAGGAATGAGCTTTGTAGCACTGTTTCCCTCCCAATTTCATTGAAGACTTTGTGTAGAGTTGGCATTACAGCTTCTATAAAATTCCTGTAGGAGTCATCTATGAATATTTCAGGACCTGGGCTTATCTTAATGGTAGGTTTTTTTTATTAAATATTCAGATTGATATTGGGTTATTCAGAATTTTTACATCTTCTTGATTCAGCTTTGGTATTTGTATGTATCTAGGAATCTGTCCATTTGTTCTATCTTTTCCATCCTGTGAGAGTAAAGAGTTTAAAGTAAATATGGATGATCTTCTGAATTTCTATAGAGTCTGTATAGTGATTTCACCCTTTATATTTCTTATTGCATGAATTTGAATTTTTCCTTTCCTTTTCTGATAAAGTTGGCTAGGGGTTTATCAATTTTACTTATTCTTTTAAGAAACCAACTTATTGATTCTTTCTGTTTTTTTTTTAAATTTTTTTGTCTCCATTGCATTTATTACAGCTTTGATCTTTATAATTCCCTGCCTTCTTTGGGATTTGGACTTGGCTTGTTCTTCTTTTTCTAGGAGATTTAGGTACAGCATAAGATTATTTATTTGTGCTCATTGTGTTTTCCTGATGAGAGAATTTATCACTTTAAATTCCCTCTTAAGACAGCTTCCATTGCATTTCACAGGTTCCAGTAAGTTGTACCTGCATTTTTTGTTTGATTGTAAATATTGTTTAATTTCTTCTTTAATTTCATCTGTGTCTTGCTGATTGTTCAGGAGGACATTATTTAGTTTCCATGTGTTTGTAGAATTTTTGCTATTTATTTTGCCAATAATGTCCAGTTTCAATGCATTATGGTCATATAATATGCATGGAATAATTTTCATTCCTTTGTATTTATTTAAGCATGTTCTATGTGCTAGCACATGGCTTGTTTTGGAGAATGTCCCATGTGCAGCTGAGCAGAATGTTTATTCTGACTCTATTGGGTGGAACACTGTGTAATGGTCTATCAAATCCATTTCTTCACAAGTCTGGTTTAGTTCTGATATAT
>NW_004524606.1:8351988-8386097 GCF_000260255.1 Octodon degus | reverse complement strand
ATATATATTTTACAAGGCCTAACTATGTAGATTGGATTCCTAGTGATTCTCCTGTTTTCAGTCTCCGATGCACTAGGATTACATGTGCATGTCACCATTCCAAGTCTCTTAGGGCACCCCATGGGCAGCGCCAGCACAGCATACCAGGGATCAAGCCCCTGGCCACTGCACTCTCCTAAGCAGCCTCTTTAATCCACTGAGCTACTAGGCCAGCCCTCGTTCTGATATTTCTTTGCTGATTTTTTGCATAGTTAATCTATTTCTTTTTGTCAATATAGTGTAAAAATCCTCTAGTACAATTATGTTATTGTTCATTTGATTTTTTATGTCTATTAAAATTTATCTTATATAGTTAGGTGCTCTTACATTGGGTACTTACATATTTATAATTGTTATCTCTTCCTCTTGCAGTTTTCCCCTAACAAGTATGTATTGACCCTCGTGGTTCCTTTTAATCATGCTTGGTTTGAAGTTTACATTGTTAGAATCCAAAATAGCCACCCTTGCTTTTTTCTGGGTTCCTGTCATGTGAAATATTGTCTCCCATCTTTGATGTGCAGTCTATTAATTTATTTTTGAATTAAATGTGCTACTTGTATGCAGCATATTGCTGGATTTTGTTTCTTGATCCACTCTTCCCGTCTGCTTCTTTTCATTGGTGAATTGAGGCCCTTTACATTGATGGTGATATGTAGTGGCTTATCTTTGCCATGAATTTTTCCTAGAGTAGGATCCTTACTTTTTCCTCTTGGCTTTAGTGCTTGCTTTTCTTGATGGTTCTCTTCTGTTGTTATTGTTGAGGCTGTGGTCAGCTTTGCCTCTTTCTAAAATACTTGTCAGTACTCTGTAGGCTTGGTTTGGTGGTCATGATTTTTTCAGTTGTCATTGAAGTATCTTATATCTACATTAAATTTGAAAGATAGTTTTGTAGGGTATATCAGTCTGGGTTGGAAGTTGTTTTCTTTCAGGATGAAATATCTCACTCTAAGCTCTTCATGGTTTGAGAAATTTGTTGTGATTCTGATGGGCTTTCCAATATAGGTGATCTACTTCTCTCTAACAGCTTTTAATATTCTGTTGTTTTGCTCAATTTCTGACATCTTGATTATGATGTATCTGGGTGAAGTTTTATTTTTGATTATGGCTAGCTGCAGTTGTATAAGCCTCATTTATCTGTATGTCAGATTGTTCTCCCATGCTTGGGAAATTTAATGTTACTACTTCTGTAAACACTTTTTTAATGTCAGGTTTGTTGACTCCAGCTGTTTCATTGATACCTATTGGTCTTGTATTATTTGTCTTTGCATAATCTTGCAGCTGTTGTATTATTATTTTCTGCATTCTTGTTATTTTTAAGAGATCTTTCCTTTCATGTTCACTACCGTTATGCTATCTTCAAGGTCTGAAATTCTATCTTAAGTTTCATTCAAGCAGTTTTGCTAGCTTTCCATGGAATTCTTAATGTTCTGGACATCCGTTTTAATCTGTGTCATGAATTCTAGTTCTTTCTTGTATTGTTCATTCAATGTCTCCATCATTTTCCTATTCCCTTCTAATTTTTTGTCTATGTCTTTCTTAAATGTATTGAGCATTTCTTTCATGGTTGTTGTCATTTCTTTTTTACCTGAGAGATTATTTCTCTGATCTGAATGTTTCGATAGCCTGATAGAATTGTTTGTTTACTTCAGTTGCTATCATCTCAAAAATTTCAGGTGTGTAATTTTTAATTTATTTTATGACTTTGTCTCCTGGACTTGTTTTGGGTAGGCTAGTGGTCTGAGATTGCCTTTTGTTCCTTCTTTTGTCATTTTTGAAGCTCCAAATGTTCTCCCTGACTCTGTAGTGATGGTAGAGGAGTGAGGTGCATGTGAGCAAGACTCTCAGGAGGGTGGAGGGCAGAAAAGGCTCACCAAAGCTCCTGCTTTGTGGGTTCAATGTGGCTTCCAACTCCATGGAAGGAAGGGGCAAGCCCAGCTCAAGACGGTTTCCTTCTTGATGAGTTCAGGCCTAAGTTATGCAAGGCTCTCTTGATGATGGGTTAGTGCAAGGTGGGGCTCAACAAAGCTCCCATAGGTTGCTGTGGCATTCTTCTGGGCACCTGGTTTCTGGTCCCTGTGACATTCTTCCTGGGTAATGGCAGTTGGCCTGGGCTCAGCTGAGCTCTAGCAAGGATGATGGGCTGGGGGCAAGGCTCACCAGGTGCACTCAGCACTTTCCAGGCCAGGGCAGGTGGCCGGGGCTCAGCCAAGCTCTAGAAAGTGTTGCGGGGAGAGGGAGAGTCCCACCATGTTCCCTGGAAGTCTTCCAGGTGAGGATGGGTGGCCGCAACTCAGCTGAACTAAGGTGAGGGGGAGGGTGGGGCAAGGCCCACCAGGTCCCACCTAGCACTCTTCAAGGTGGGTGTTATGGTTTATCTCTAGGTGTCCTCCCCAAAGCCTCATGCAGTCATGGGGTAGCTTCTGGAGTTTGTGATTGATTCATGATCCAATGCTGGGATTATGGGTGTGAGGACGTAGGGCAGATACTATGCATTAAAATGTAAGGAGGAGATATAGGCTAGCTAGCTGCTGAGCTGCTGCTGCTTCTTTTGTTCTCTTTCTCTTTGCCGCCACAATAAACTGCAGTTGTGCTCTGTGCTATGTGCCATCACTCTGCCTTGGAGCCAGCTGAGGATGGACCAAAACCTCCACTGGCTGTGAGCTAAATAAACCTTTCTTTCCTTCATTTTGTGTGTTGAGTATTTTGTCCCAGCAATAAGAGAAGAGTAACCAAGACTGAGGATGGGTAGCCATTACTCAGCAGAACTCTGGTGGCGGGGGGCGGGGTCTAGGCTTACCAGTTCTCTCCTGTATATTCCTATTTGAAAGTCTATGTGAATGGTTAGTTGCACCACTGATAGCTGAGAGGTACCTTCCTCACATATTCAGCAGCAGTTTGGTAACTGTGTGGCATTCAGATGCCTGAACTACCTCAGTTTTCTTAATGAAATAAAACTTCCCTCACTGGTCTTCTGAATGCTTCTATCAATTTTCTATTCATAACAATTTACTTTTTGCTCACCTAATTCTAGGTATTTTAAAATATTATAGAAATTTTTATTTTTCTGTCATATATATTGAAACATTTTCTTTTAGACTTTATTTTTCATATAACATTGTTTCAAAATAATTTATCTACAGAAATATCTTTATTTTAAATTTTTCTTTATTGTTCTCCATTTTCTCTGTTGACTGAATTGATCTTATTTATTTGAAAGTTATAAACACTTTCTCCTAAAGCTTTTACCAAGTTTTGAGCTATTTATTAAAAAAAACTATTTAACCTTTTATCTATTTAGAATTTATTCTACTTATTACATGAAGTGGGGAGATCAAGACTGCATTTACCCAGATAACAGCCCACTGTGAGGGCACATATAGTAAATATACCACTTTTCATCAATTTAATTAAATTATCATCTTCATTATACTTTAATTTTGGAAGAATACACAAATGTATTTTTTTCAATGCTATATTTGGCTCTTCCTACACCAGTGATTCATTATTTGGATTATCATGATGCCAAAATTATAGCAAATTTAAACTTCTAGAAACTAGTTATGTCATGCAATATTTATTTCGAGACAATTTTTAGATAAAGATATCTTGAATCTTTATCTTTCCATGCAAAAAATAAGCATGGAATGCCTTTGTTTTCCTGTGCTGTGTACAAGGATTCAACAAAAATGCTATGAAGTGATTAAAATATTTGTGAAGATTTTTTAAAGGCATTGAAAAATTTTCCTGTTAAACCAAATAAAAGCAAGGAAAATGTATAATGCTAATTAGATTTAAATTGTCAGAAACAGATTGACAGGAAATGAATTCACATTGTGAAATGCCTGGGTGGAAAATGTATAGGTTTTTATTTATCATTTATAATTTCCAGTAGCTTTCAAATTTGTAATAGTGGGCTAGGCTCAGATCATGGTTCTAGATGGAAAAAGTCTTATAAACTTTCTAATTTTTGTTCCCCAAAGAAACAGTGAAATAAGAATTGTAGAATCAATAGGAAAATATAAGTGACACTTATTTCTGTGTGCCAAAAGTCCTATTTTATGACAGAAAGACTTATAAAAATCCTTCTATGACAAGGTGTCTGATGGATTCAGTCAAATTACATAGCACCATTATATATGTAGAATGATTCTTCCTTATAAAACAGAAACTCTAAATAAGCATACAAGTTCAGTCTTTCAACATAAGCATTATGTTGGAGTTCATGGAAAGTAGCAGCAATTAGTATATGGGGCATTTATAACTTCATTGCAGCATATAATAAATGCTTCATGTAGAAATTTTGAAAGTACTTTACCTGAAATAACCAACTAGTCAAAGAATGAACTGGAGACAATGCTTAGTTAACTCAAAGAAAATTTCTGTGAATTCTGTAGAAAGCATTTTGATGAAGGCTAAATTGCCGATTGAAAATTGTTACCCCTGAACAAACCCTCTCAACGTGTTCTTTGTTATGTCATCTTCCAATATATGTCTTCTTTTCATTCTTTTGAAGTATGAAATGATAGAGTAAAACATTAGGTACTTAATAAATGCAGGCTAAACCATTGCACTAAGAAAATATCTTCCTAAGTCAGCATGTTTTCACCGTCTGAGAAATCATTTAACAACTACAAGAAAGACATGAAGAAAAGAATCTGTAAACTTCATTTACCATGAACCAAAGAGATAGCAAAAACTAAGTACATAAATTCAAACTACTCAAAACAATTCATAATGAGAAGAAATGAAGAGAGTTAGAAGTGAGACTACTGAGAGGGCCCAGGAAGAGTGATAATACAGTAATAATAGCCTTGGTCAAGAGAAAGCTTCACTCAGTGGTGAGAAAATTATCTGTTACATTATCAAAAAAAGTGCAAAAATTAGGCAGACAGGGCTGGCAATAAAAATACTCTTAAGTCTCATTTGTTTCAATATAGCCAATGAAGCTGTCCATGCAAACTTACTGTGTATATGTCACTGTGATAGCAGAGAAAGAGAAGACTTTCAAGCTGTCGACATGGATGGCTGTCTTGTCCCTTCCCCACTGTGAGCTTCCACATCCTAACAAAAGACCCCTAAATGGTCAGCTTGCTGAACAGTGAATAATTTTTTTTTAAAAAAAGATGGTCTAGAGCAGTATCAGCAGAACAATATGACTTGACAACTCATGACAAAGAACAACAAAGCTTTTATCAGATAAACATCCCATATACTAAAATTGTGAAGCAGAAAACATTTATAACCAAAACTATAATTGAGTGTTTAGAAATTGTGATGAAGCAATTTCTTATGAAGGCAACAAATGAAATTGCAATAATTTTTGCCTAAATGTACAAAGATTAAATCATTTAGGACAGACACATAGAGATAAAAATAAAGAAACAAAATATGTAGTATTTGGATTGAAAAAGGAACAGAAGTAGAATAAAATAAACTTTGGGGATATTCCATTTCAGTCAAAGTATAGGTATAGGTCTCTCTATTCTTCCCAAAGAACAGTAAAAAGAAAGATACTAGACTGGGTGTGGTGGTACACACCTGTAATCTCAGCACTTGGGAGGCTGAAAACAGGAGGATGAGTAGAAGTCCTATCTACGTAGTGAGACCCTATAGACCCTGTCCTATATACAGAAAAAAAAAAAAACTGAAAAGAAAGATGCCTTCCCCAATAGGGTAATTATCAGAAGAGGTCCAATGGAAAGCTAAAATCTCCATTCTTTGATAGTCACAGACATCAAAATAGGAGACAAAAAAGAAGGCTAGACTTCTACCTTCACTTTTCATTGGGGAATCATTTTTCCAATGCTTATTTGTGTGGCCTCAGAAGAAGTAGCTAAATGAAAAGTTTAAATAAGATGCATTGTTTTATCCCAAATACCTTTTTCCACAAAATATTCATTATACCAAGCACAAGAAAATCTGAGGTTGAGTAAAACAAGATAATCACTAGATACAAACTCAATGGCAACTCATATTGCAATTATCTAATAGATTTCAGAGCCATCTTCATAAAATGCTTCAGCAAACAATTATGTACATAACTAAAATAATTTTTTGAAATAGAAAATATTGGCAGAGGAATGTAAAATGTAAAGAAGAACCAAATGGAAATTTTTGAGATGAACAGTATAATAACACATTAAAAACACTCAGTGAAAGGCTTAAGAGAAGAATGCAGGGATCAAAGGAAAGAATTAGAAAACTTGAAGATAAAACAACAGAAGTTGACTAAATGAGAACACATTGAAGAGCATGAACAGAGCTACAAAGACAGATGGACCAAAGCAAAAGCTCTAAACTGTGTTTCATCAGAATTCCATAAGTACAAAAAGAAAATGAGGATGGAAAAGCATAAAAAGCATTCAACTTTCCAATTTGGCCAAAGATTCTCATACAGATTTGAGAAGCTTAATAAACCTCAAAATGATAAACCCAAATAAATAATGGCTATACAGCCAGATACCAAGATACATTATAGCCAAACTTTGGAATATTAAGACTTGGAAATAACAGGAAAAAAACCACCTTAACTCTAAGAAGAAAAAAAATCTAAGTGACAATACATTCAGCATCAGAAATACTGGAAGACAGAATGGGTTGACACAACATTTTCAAGAACTAAAAGAACTGCTGACTCAGAATTCCACATTCAGTGGAAATATCTTTTCGAATGAAGGAGAAAAGAACACATTCCTACATGAAGGAAAGGTAGAAATATGTTTCACCTGGAGATTCTCTAAAGGAATAACTAATGAAAGTTTTGTAAACAAAAGGGAAATAATAAAGAAAAGAATCTTGGAATACCAGGGAGGACAAAAGAGTATAGAAGTAAGGACACAATACATTTTTTCCTTTTCACCTTGTACATTAAGTTTGTCAACTGAAAAACTTTCAGCACTTTAGTATGGTTCTAAATGTCTGAACAGAAAAGTTTCAAGAAAGTAATAAACAGAGGATAAAAAAATTGAAGGGAAGAAAGATTTCTACATTTTTATTAGAAAATTGACAACAGTAGACTCATGTACATACATTATAATGACTAGAACAACCACTAAAGAAATTATACAAAAAAATGCTAGATAAGTCAAAGCAGATCAATTAACTTCCTTGAAATTAAAAATTTTCTTTGTAAGAGACCCTGCAAAAGAGATAAAATAAAAGCTGCAACCTGAGTGAATATTTGCAGACTACATATTCATCAAAGCACTGGAGTCTAGAATACATAAAGAACTGTAAAAATTTAACACCAACCCTCCCAAAACACATACACCTACAAAAGAATCCAGCTAATTTTAATTTAACTACAAAACATTAGTAAATAAAAATTATATAGTCATATAAATTGATAGATAAATTATTTGACAAATAATTAAATATATAATTATTAAATAATTTTAAAAGTATAAATTAATTAAATAATTATTGATTAAATAATTATTAATATACTTATATATACTTTATACAAAGTATAACTAAGAATAGCATCTTGAACATGAAAAGAACATCTACAAAGTAAATAACATAATACTGCTGAGAACTTGGTATTTCTCTCTCCTATGAAATGAGCAAAGATGTTCTGTCTCACCACTCGAAGACATGTTTGAAGTCCTAGATAATGTAGTATGACAAGGCATAAAAGACCCTTTAAAAAAGAAGAAGTAAAACTACTTTTGCTGGAAAATTATATGATTGGCCATCTAGAAAATCTTTAGATCAAGAAGAATAACTTTTTTGAGAAAATTAATATGTATGTATACTTCCTATAATATTCTGAAACTTACTGAATTCCTTATATAATAAATTAATAAAGGATAGAAAAGTACTGAAATATATACAATTGTGTAGAAGTTTTTAATGATTCTATCTAAATTCTTCTAGAATTAATGAATACAGCAAGGCAGTAAAAATAAATATAAGAACTAGTTGCTTTCTT
This sequence comes from Octodon degus, assembly GCF_000260255.1. Classification (NCBI taxonomy): domain Eukaryota; kingdom Metazoa; phylum Chordata; class Mammalia; order Rodentia; family Octodontidae; genus Octodon; species Octodon degus. The sequence goes on along the minus strand of NW_004524606.1, from coordinate 8,378,125 downwards.
TCATGAAAGCACTCAATTTCAAATAATTGGAATCAGAAAGTATAAAAACAATGCAATTTAAATTCATATTAGATGTTTATAGCAATACCAAAACAAAATAATACTGTGTAAATATTACTATTTAATATAACTAATATTAAAAATTACTTAGTCTAACAAAATATATACAAGTTCTCTGGATATAGGAACTACAGCAAAAGTCATATAATACCTAAGCACATGGAAAGATGTTCTTAATTGGTGAAACAACAGAAACTACTCTATGTGCATAAGAATGTCTAAAAGAAGACAAATATAAAACGAAAAATTCCCCCTAAAAGAGGACTAGTTACTAACTTGGATGTGGAGTAATAAGGAGTGCTAGAAACTACATCATTTCTCACTGGAGGGCAAAACAGTGAAGCTATTTTGAAAAAAAAACTTGGCAATTTCTTACAAGGCTAACGTCAGCCTTGATATTTGACCCAGCAATTGTATTCCTATGTGTTTACCTAACTGGTATGGTTTGTGAATAAATGTCTCTCCAAGGCCTCATGCAGTCTTGGGGCAGCTTCTGGAGTTTGTGATTGGTTGCTATGGGTGTGGATGACACACCTGCTCTGGGGCAGGTAATTTGCATTGCAATGTAAGCAGAGAAGAGAGCCAGCTGCTTGAGCTGCTGCTACCCCTCCCTTTGCTTTTTGCTCTTTGCCATGACCATGAAAAGTTTCTTTCTGCCATGTGCTGCTCTGCCTTGGAACCCCCTGAATATGGACTGAAACTGCTACTAACTGTGAGCTAAATAAATCTTTCCTTCCTTCATTTTGAGTTTCGGGTATTTGTCCCACCAATGAAAGAAGAGTAACTGAGACACTAACTGGTATGAAAAGCGATATCCACACAAAAGCCTGCATATAAATTTTATGGTAGATTATTCAAAACAGATGAAAAGCAGAAACAACCAACATGTTCCCCAATGGGTGAATGAATAAACAGACTACTACATACATATCATGGAATATTATTCAGTAATTAAAGGAAATGAGTTACTTGATAAAAAAAATGGAAGAAACTTAAACTTAAACCTCTATTGTTAGATGAATGAAGTCAATGTAAAAATGCTGCATACTATATGATTCCCATTATATTATACTTTATAAAAAGACAAAATTAGAAAAATAATTAGAGTTTGCCAGGTATCCTGGCAGAAGGCAGGAAGGGTTGAGAAGGTGAAAAAGAAGGGATTTCTAGTCTGACAAAGTTATTCTCTATGATATGGTAGTGTTGGAGATATAACACAGTGTTTTTCCCAAAGTGGATGGAATTTTACAGCACAAATAATAAATCTTTATGTATGCAAAGTAAGAATATCATATAGGAGGTCATAAGGTATCAGAATAAAGAGGAGTATGACAAATTGGTCTGAGTATCTTACATGTATATAAAGAACCCTAATGAAGAGGCTGGAGAGGAAGGAATGGCCCAGGTGACTTTGGGCATGAGTGGACTCCACAGAACAAGAGAAACAATACATTGGCACTGTGCTCTAGTTAATCAAGTTTTTTCCTAAAAGTTAATGATTCTGATATTTTACAAATGTTTACTGGAATTGGCAGTTAAGTAAATAGATAACACAAATGATAAAAGGCAAGTTTCTAACTGTTAGAAGAAAAGTTATGAGTATATCAGCCCCATCATCCAATCACATATCCAGAAGTCTCTTAATCTAACTTAGTTGATATTAAGCTTAAGTTTCACAGAGTTCTCGCAAGGAATTTGTAATGATGTGATATTAACTTAAAAATTCAATGCAAAAAGAATTACCTGTATATGCTAGACACAGTGGTGCATGCCTATAATCTAGTACTCTGGAGGCTGAGGCAGGAGATTGTTGTGAATTCCAGGCCAGCCAGTATTAATAGTGAGTTCAGGGCCTGAACTACTTAGGAAGACTTTGTTTCAAAAAAAGTAAGACTTGAATTTTGTTAAGTGACACAACATATAATATAAAAAATGTCCCAAAACAAAAAAAAAGAAAAGAAAAAGAGGGAAAAATATATGTATATATAAGAGAGTTAGGATAGATGTACAGCTACTTTCTTTTAGTTCATTGAGAATAAAAGTTTGCACTCGTAGTGTTTAGACAAGATATCATGTTTGTATCTTGTCCTCTGAATAACTACCATGAAGACAACAATATGTAATGTATTAATTATTGTAACTGTCCTACTAACCTGTTTTGAAACTGTTTCATTGCTATTTTATCTTTTTTTCTCATTAAAATTAATAAAAAAGTGTCATGACAAATTTTAGTGAATTTCTTACTTTTAAAGATAGAAGCTCTTAAAGGAATGTGCAGCAGTAAGACAAAATGGTCAAGACACCTATTGCAGTAGGAAGAAATAAAGGTGACCTCAAATTTCTTTGCATTGACATTTTTAACCTTGGAACACAGAAACACATCTATAAATACCTGAGGAATTTAAATGTGATCCCAAAGATTTTGTATCAGGCCAGACTTGCATTAAGGGGTAAGAGTATTAAAATACACACACTGCACTACACTGCACTACACTATACTACAAACAGAAGTTTAGAATGAGCTAGAACTCAAAGATGGTTTTCCCCTTAAATCTTTATTGGTAAAGCACCAGAGGACCAACTTTCCCTATTAAAGGGACAGTCGAGGAAGCTACAACTAGAAGACAGCTATGAAGCACTGAGAATTGCAACTACAGATATAAAACTAAAAATAACAAAGAATGAAGTACTTAGAGCAAAATATAAAAGTTGTACGCTGTGTAATATGAGAATGATAAAATAAGTATTAGGAAGAGAAAGAATATCAACGTAAGATCTCAAAAAATTAAAAACATGTGTTCATTTTTTAAAAAATCTATAGCCAAACCAAATAGTAAAAAAGCTTAGAAATATATTTTGAACTCATATTAAATGGTTCATGTACACTCAGAAAATGTCAATAAATATATGGATAAAAGTCATATATAGAAACACATCTCTATCATATACATACACACTACAGTAACACAGTTTTAAAATACTAGTTTTAAAAAAATGAGAAATTATATATGTGAATGAAGCTCATGGAAATAAACACCCTCAAACAGTGCTAGTGGTGCTGTGAATTGAAATACCTATTTAAAAACAGTATATCGAATATCAAAAGAAACTTGTTAAAGGCCTTAAAATGTTCTTACAAAAAATGTTCATACATATGGTCCCAGTAACTCTTTTTATGGCCTTCATAAGAAGGTAATTCCACATTTGGAAATTGACATATAATAATGTTATGCTTTATGTAACATTAACTGTGTGTCATTCATTCTAGCAAATGTTTGACATATGCTAAATATTTTAATTCTCATATTTCTACTATGCAAATGATAGAAAAACATACATGATATGGAAAATAATGTAAGCAACAAAGCAGGAATATATCAAATGGATACACTGTCATTGCTACTACATAAATACATATAAAAATGATCATCCAGTATTAACTAAATTTGGAAATATGTTCACTAAAAGCTCTGCAGAATTTTCTTGATGGAGTCTCTGTGTCTCTCGAAACAGATAAATAATGGAGAAGGGAAAGAGAGGTGAATGAAGGTTGACTACACACTTACAAGGTGGAAAAATACACTTAATGGTTTTATAAGTTTTTAAAATTACTGTTCTAAAGCAGAGGTAGCAAACTGGTAACAGCTCTACCACGTGGCCAGCTAAGCAGTTTCTATTGGGATCCCGCAATGAGCATCTGCTCTCCTTTTTTCTATTCTTCCCTTCCATTCAAGCCATTATTTTATTCTTTTAGTTCCCTTTGTCTCCACGGTGGCCTATCATTTAATCCCTGCTTCGTACAGACCACTGCATCAAAAGTACAGTGGCGTAATACAGACCTCAGCGATGCCTGGTGCACTCCCAGACTCAGCAACAGCAGTACTCATGGGGAAAGGCTAGGGGAATGGTGTCTAACAGGTTCCAGGGGATTATTGTTCACAGTACTCCTGAGGAAAAGCCTTGAATCTCACACATAACACTTGCTACTGAGTAGCCATGAGGTATGGGGTCAAGGGTAGTTGAAATAGATCTTTCCAGACCCCTCCAGATTTCATGGATTAAAGTAAGCATATTGGAAAAAAAAAATCCTTCTGCCATTAGCGGGCAGGGAGATGGCTCAGTGAAATAGGCGCTTCCCTGGCAAGTGCAAGGGCCTGAGTTCAATCCCTGGTTCCAGGAAAAAAAAAAAAAAAAAGAAGAAGAAGAAGAAGAAGAAGAAAGAAAAAAAAGTAAGTGTATTGGTTAAAGCCAAAGTTCTTTAAATACAACCAATGTGGGGAAAGCAATTCAGGACCTTGAGAAAATGGTACAAGTGTGTGCATGCATGGATGCTTCTTAACCAAGCTTAGGGATTTTCAAGATACATATACTAACTATGGTGGTTACCTTTTCCCTCTTCCCTATCCTTCCCTTCAGGCAGAATAGCTCTTTGCCTTTATCTGTTCCACATTCAATATTCTGTAAAATATTTTAAATTAAATATTGTTCTTAATGGAAAATATTTGGAAAACTATTGATGCTGTTTGCGATGCCCATAGTACACACACACACACACACACACACACACACACACACACACACACAGAGAGTCAAAGGAAGCCATGTTAATGACTCAGTAAGAGAAAGAAAGGAAAGTAATTGCCACTTCAAGTTTTCTTTTATTTAAAATAGATCCTGGTTGAGAAATCAAAACATCTTGGATTTTACCATTTGCAATAATTAATTTCTAAGGTTTAATCTTGGACTTGATCTACTAGCTCTAACTTTTCTCTGGTTTGATACCAAAGAAAATTTAAATTTTGACTCACCCGCTAAGCATCAACACAAAAGTTCTCTCTCAAAGTGCAGGGTCTTTGACTTCCTCAATCCCATTTAAAGACTATTACTCCTCTTGTTACAATGCCTAGAGGCATCAGGATTGTGCATGGTTGTTTTCATGTCTATATCATCTCTAGACAATGGCCGAAGTGGAAGCATTCATCTTGGGAAACCCAGGCATAATAAGTACATTCAAATGATTGCATGAATCTAATTACAGAGTAAAAGATTCAGTCCTCTGCTCTAGCTAATTCTATAGTATCTTCAGAGCATCTCAGTACAGTGTTACCCATTTTAAATTTGTCTTCTATTTCGAGATTGATTTTCTTGCTTTTTGATCTTCATTTTTCAGTGAAAATGTTAAAAGAATGATGTTGTCTGCTGCTGAGTTCATGTTGAAAAGGCACTATATTGAGGTGCAGTTTGAAACGTGACAGCATATGTAAATGTGTTGGTGACACTAAAAATACATGGATAAATGATGCATGACATCTACAGAGTATGCACAACTTTGTATTTATATAGTACCTACATGTAGACATTAGGATTCTATTTATGCAATTGCCAAGAAAGGGAAAAGTGTCTACATATGTCTCGTAAATATGGATCCGGGCTCATGCCCAATGCAGATGCTGCAGAGACGCGAGTGGGGAAAGGGGCTTGCTGCTCTGGGAGCAGGCTGTCTGTCAGATCATTTCCCCAGAATAGGTTTCTGGAAACAAGAACAAAGATGATGGCCCAGAGACAATGAAAATTTAGCTTGGGAGGAGGAAAAATCCTTTCCATAATGTTTCAGCAATTGCATAATTTCCTGTAATTTTTGGAAAATTGGTAATCTAGAAATGTGGTGTGTGGCTACTTGTTTTAAGATTAAAAAAATTCTCAAGCGTCCCCATTCCCAGGCTCAGGTCCACTCATGCTGGTCTACAGCCAGGTGGCTGACTCTTGAAGAAGCTGCAAGGATTTTCAAAGAGGAAAAATGCAGAGATCTCTAATACTGTGCTTGTTTAGGGGCTGTGCCCATAGAGTCTCAAAAACTAGGACCTGTGTCCTGATTTTAGCAATTAGTGCCTCTGTAAATTCAAGTCTCTGAACCCAAGTTCTCCTTTTCTGTCACACAGGAATGATATACTATCTTTCTTATATTTGAGTTTAAAAAATAAATGGTGTAGTGTTAACAAAATGATTAGCACAGGGATAAGACATTTTTAAATACAATGCAGGATGACTACACATTATATTGAAATCTTACTACTGTTTCTCCTTTGAGCAGACTAGAGCTGACTTGTATATCTAAAATTAGATTGATAAATAACATTTTAATATTTTCACTCTTAAGTATGCATATATATAATTTTAAATTATCTTAGCACCCACAAACTTTCAAAAATCTTAGATTTTTCCATTTATATTATGAAGTCTTAGCAAACCTTACTCTAAAAAAAGTGTTGGATTGTTATATCTTTTTAAAAATTTCAGAGACTGGGTTTGGTGGTAGGCGCCTGTAATCCCAGCACTTGGGAGGATGCAAACAGGAGGATCACTATGAGTCCAATCTATGCAGTGAGACCCTGTAGACTCTATACATAAATACATAAAGAAAAGAAAAAAAATTCAGTAGCAAAAGGTCTGTATTATGACACCTAAAAAGTCAAGTTCCATGTCTACCATCCAACTCTTCATTCAGACTATGTTTTTCAAATTAGTATCAACAAAGTACCACATGCGTATTCAATGCTAGGGGTGTCAGAATAGAGTGTGTTCAGTCTGGTTTAGTGAAGAAGTTTATGTAATCTTATTACTTTCCTTCAGTGCCTCAGCTTAAAATATATAATTCATTTCCACAATAGGAAAATGATTTGCTTACATAGTTATCAGCTTTCACTGCAAAAGAATTAATATTCATAACCACTTAATTAACTCTGTTTCCAAGAAGGTCCTGTCTTTGTACTTACATCATATTGTACAACGGTGCAGAAACCATGCCTTAAGTTTGGCAGACTAGGTTCTTCATAATCTTGACTTCACAAAGTCTAATCCATATGGGATAAAAATAGAACAAAATGGTATGGGGAGACTGTGTTTTGCTCTTTTCTTTCCATTAAATCTTTGACGTTTCCTTATTCTCCCTCCCCCTTGTCTTCCTCTCTAATTCCCTGGTCTGGATTTTACACTGACCAGAACATAAAAGGAAGGCGATGAGTTACACAAAGATTCAAGCCTGGAACAGCAAATGTAGCCACAGACATCTGTTTTGTTTACTAGCCCAGATCCCTCAGATGAGGATTTGGGCTTTATGATGGCAGGATTCCACATAAGATTCCACAGAGATCTGTTCAGGGGCGAGTCTCATAGCTCCAGCTCAACAATATCTCAGCCTCTTACTTGCCCTCTAACACCAGACTGCCTTATAGACGTGGAGGTAAGTATATACTAATCTAAAAAATTATAAGATCTTTTATATTACAATCATTGCTCTCACTAAAATAATTTTCTTTGAACTTAAGAAACATGTAGTTCAAGCAGAAAAACAGCAGTATTTCTGAATTAGAATTGACAATAAATGAACAATGAAAATATTTTTAACAAGTAAGTGAATATTCTTCAACATGGTGGCTTTGCTTGTGAAATGGGGGAAAAAGGCTCACTATAGTTTTAAATAATAGTAATATAATTTTAATAAGATTGCATTTTTATTAGGTACATTTAAACACTTTCTGATCTTTCATATTATATGCAGCAGTTAAGCAGTTTTTGTGGAGCTTTATAATCACCTCATTTAACATAAAGGATATCTTTTAGTTTAATTAAAGCATTCTTCTCTTTCAGTAATAGTCAATTGTTTTCAGTTCACCCATCATGTATAATTGTTTTCTTTGATCCATTCAAAACCTGGCTATTTTTTCATGGCTAATTAAGTCAACACTTGACCACTGCATTTAATGCTTAACTCAGTTGTATTTCTAATCCTGCGCGCCTGGGCTTCCGCACACAGCATGTCTTAGAAGGATCCCGCACGTTATTAGGTTACAGGCGGCCTACAGCCACTTATCTGAAGTAGAGGCAAAGTGTGTATTTCACGAATTCCAGCAGAGGGCAGTCAAGCAAGAATAATCATTTGTGTAAAAGGAGAAATTGATGATGATGTTTCCTGGTTTTTTTTTTTTTTTTTAATCAAATTAACATCAGAGTATGTGTGTATGAGTGTATATGTACGTTCAGGGCTGGGAGTGGGTGGAACAAATCTCTCCTCGCCGAGCCAACTCATTTCTCACTTAACCTCTCTCTCAGCTGAATAAGAGCCGCAGTGTGCGCATGATAAGAGACAAGATATTTTCAAAACACTTTTAGTATTAAAACCAAAGCCATAAATTCTGTTATAACAACTGACATTTTCATCATATCTCACTTTGGCTTCTTTAATGTTTCATAGATTTTAAGAATAAGTTCATATCACTGAGGAAAGTAGTCAAACTTCTGAAGAACACGACTTCTTGCCAAGAAGTAGTTAAACACATTTTAATTAAAAAGTAATAATATCAGCAAAAATAAGTTGGCTTTAATTTTTGTAAGAAAAACTTTGGAAGATCTTTTTCTCTATCCTTATTAAACAGACAGAAGATGGATTTTCTCACCCCCAGAGTGCGTTAAACATGACTTTACAGCTCCTCCCTGTCAATTCTCCACAATGTGCTCTTAATTATGTGTTCATCCATCCCATTTCAAAGAGTTCTTCCACTACCAACAATTGAAAGCTTTGAAGTAGGGATCACCCGGCTAGTGCTTTGGAAATTCAGTTCCTGTGTCCCTTACATGTAGTTTCGATAACTGCTTAACAACCAACTCTCCAGGAGAAAAGAGCTCTAATCGCAGTTCGTGCCAATTCCCATAGTGTAAATGTTCAGACCACATTTGATTTCCAACTACCTACCAGCCTGACATCACTGAACGCAGAGTGGGGAAGAAACACATAGTGACGCGTCTTCAGAACACGTTTCCTGCCTGGAACTACGGAAATGTGAATCACGTCATGGGCAAAGACTAAGAGCAAAACAGGAAGGGCTGAAAATGTTTAGAACCTTTTGTTTTTGTGTACTTTGTAAGGCAATATAATTGAATTTTTGATAATAGTTATGTTCAACAAATGACTCGAAAGTTACTGACAGTTTAACAGTGATCTTGAAGGAAGTGAGGAGAAATGACTTTATTACACAAGGGACACCCCAGACCTTCTGGAGCTGACACGCAGGAGAAGCAAAACTGCGAGACCACTGGCAGGGAAGAGTGAGAATTAGAGTTGTTTTCGTTTAGGGCTTTCAGTCTTGATGTCAAAAGTTTTTTCAGCTCAAAAAACTATCACATTTATGAGCTGTATTCTTAACTTTCAAAGCAGTTAGGTTTTTTTCCTATTAGGCATATGTTTTTATATTTAAAAATTTATGTGTTACTGCCATAGTTTATTCTGCCATGTCTGTGAACATCTGTTATTATTTAACTTTTAAAAACCAATTCAACTTTTCAAATTTAAATAATAGTATTTAAAAATAAAACATAAAAATCATAGAGAGAAAATCATCAGCATCTTTTATAAATAGATATTACCCCTACATATATAAATGATAAATACAAAATTTTAGTAATTTCTAGCTAGACACCACAGCTTATAAAACCTCATGTATTAGGCATGTTCTCTTTTTTGGCAAAAGATTCTACAGCAAGTTATAAGAAGGTGTTAAAAGTATATTACCACCTATTGATGCCTTCTCCTTGATACCATCGGAGAAATTGAAACCATTACAAATAGACCTTTGGGCGTTGCTGTGTAGTCAGGAGGGGAGTGGTTGCCTAGCAGGCACAAGGCCTCGTGTTCAATCCTCAGCCCCAGAAGATGAATTAGTAAATGGAATTTCTCACTTTATGGTTCAATATTGCTGGCCTCTGTGTCCTTGTCCCTGTACATGAAATTCTATAGAAGAAATCCAAAACTCATCTCACTTTCCACTGAAGGTACATATTCCTAGTTCTTAATAAAACAACCATTCTACCAGACATTTAGTTTAAAAATTTCAAAATACAACTTTTCTTAAGATTTCAGGCTTTATCAATTCTACTTCAAAGACAGGCGTTTTACTCTATGAATTTGAGCAAATTACATAATCGCAGCTAATCCTAAATTTCCCGTTTAGTTATTAGGAAGAATAAAAGCACTTATCACAGTAATTCACTGAAATGAAAAAAGTGTTCTCAAATGCTAGATATTATTACTACTCTGGTTGGAGTTATAATTACTAATAAACTTAGTTACATGGGTTCCCATTCCACACAAAGTTAAAAGCTCTAAATTGAAAACAGAGACTGCCTGAGATGAATATTCTTATGGCATAAAAAACAGTTAATTTTTATTTTCTGTAGTTCCAGAAAACAATAGAATCCTAGATAGTTTTGGGGTTTTTGTTTGTTTGTTTATTTTAAGTAAGAGTGAATTAGAGATCCAATTCCACCCAGCTATTTCCCTCCTCGGTATTTTTCCAGAAAAATTGAAAGCATCATACCAAAGTGATGTATTTGCAGTCATGTTTATAGCAGTGCAAGTTGTCATAGCTAAACCCTGGAAACAACCCAAATGTCCATCAGATGTAGAATGAATAAAAATAGATGTGGTACTTTTATATAATGGAGTACTACTCAGCTGTAAAGAAAGACAAACTCAAGGATTTTAAGGTAAATGGATGCAGCTGAAGACCACGTTCTTGAAAGAAATGAATCAGACCCACATGGGTAAGCACTGCATTGTCTCCCTAGTGTAAGAGCCTAAAAGACTAAGTAAAATCTGAAAAGAACAATAGGTATTGTGAAAGGTGAAGAACCTTCTCAAAAGGAAAGAGTAACTAGGTAACTAGAGTGGGGACAGGAGAAAAGAAAGAAAGAAGATAATATATATAATATATATTACTTAGTTATTATATATAATTATATATTATATTACTAGTTTGTATTGGCTTATGGAAAGGAACACTAAACGCTTCATTCTTTGATCAATTTTCCATGCCTATATCTCGTAATCTGAATAATTACTTGAAGATAACAATATACATATTTAACAACCATTATCAATATCCTATCATCTTGTTTTGAAATTATGTATTGTTCTTATTGTTTTTTTTTTTATTCTCTTTAAAATAAAAAACAAGTGAGAATGAGAGGGAACTGTCCTGAGGTGCCATAGTAAAGACACCTGATACATCTTGGCCGATCTTGCCAATTTCTTTAAACATCAGATGGAATTTAAACTAAGGAGTTAGTGTTATCAAGGAAATTTTAACATATTTTCTGTTTTTAAACAAGAATGCAAAATAGTAATAAACACTTAGAAATGATACTGTTTTATTTTCACTAAACAAAATAATATGAATGGCTAATTGTGGTGTGTTAAAAATCCAATCGATAAATTTTCAAAATGATTGTAGTAAAAACCTCATCACACTACCACCCATCACAATACTCCTCTCTCTGACCACATTCATCCCATCATGCTTGCTGCTTTCTGAAGTAGTTCCAGAAGTTCTTTTTTGTGAGTGTCTTTAGTTGAGCTGTTATAGCTACCTCAATGTCCTGAGTCCATTAAAAATGTTTATCTCCAATATCCATTTTGACTTTGGAAAACACATAGACCCAGTAAATAAGTGGATGTGGACATATTGCAATGTTTTTGCATTTCTACCTTTCCTTTGGATGTCATCTGGCAGCAGCGTTGTATTTTATCACACCTCACAAAGATACTCAACATAAAGAACTACCAGAACTGCTTCAGAAAGTGACAGGAGAGACGGGATGAGTGTGTGCAAGGAGAGGAAGATTATTTTGACGGACTTTAATTGCAGTGTCTTTTATCATAGTACCTTTTCTAAAAATCTAGACATTTATTATACATTTAGATCATACCTCACATAATTTGATTATTTTGTTTCATACGAAGAGGACATTGGAAAATATATATCAGGATTATCATGGCTGTTATAGTTGCAATTGTGGTTTTATAATTTGTATACACTCTTGTGTGATTAGTCCCGAGTGTTCTTAAAAGAATGTATACTATTTTGCAGTCCATAAAATTGATTATAAAGTATAATTTTAAATTAAAGAAAACCAGCTTTTCAGAAACTTTGTAGTATGAGATTCTGGGTAGAAAACATGAAAGACTAAATGTGGTAGACTAAATGTATAGCATGTGGAAGGCCTTGCTGAAATCCTCACCATGTATAGTGACAGCAATAACAGCAATAGCAATAACTGCCTCCATAAATGTCAATAATCAAATTGTTAATTAGGTCTTCAGAGTATAATTCAAATTCACATGCACATAAGGAACAAATCACTCTAGATTATTCAAAATGAATGAACAAAGAAGACAATGATAAGTTTTCTCTAAGTTTAGTAACATCTTACAAATTATATAACTAAATTAAAAAGAAATATTAACATAAATCTTGCATATACCTTAAGGATATTATATATATATATATATATATATATATATATATATATATATCTGTATTTCTTCTTGAATTGTGGTTCATTTTATTATCTTTTAATGTATCCATCAACCCATCCTTCAACCCATCCTTCAACCCATCCTTCAACCCATCCATCCATCCATCCATCCATCCATCCATCCATCCATCCATCTGTGTGTGCATTCTTCCATTCCCTCTAATCCTTCCTATCAGAGACCTATCAGAGATGTTTCGGAAACTCTCCCTAGAACAGTGCATATTTTTACAAAAATTTACCTGTCAAGCTATTTACAAGCCATCTAGGCATCTAAAGAATTCCTGCTCTATAATTTGTAGTATCTCTTGTTAGGGCATGTAAAACAAATAAAATGGTCTTATTGTACTATCTAATTTGAAAGATTTTATATTCTTGACTTACTAGAACTCCACAATGATGTGCCTGAGTGTGATGAGTACCTCTCCCTTGTTTAATCAGAAAACTTAGCAATTAATTTTAATCTTTAGGATAACTACCTCAGCTCTGAAAAAATATGCTTGTGTAATTTATGGTAAAACTTCTTGTCCTCCATTTTTCTCTTCTTTTAAAAGTGCTTTCAAATCTACATCAAGATGTTTTTCTCGCCTTTTTCCCTTTCCCTCTCACTTCACTTTTTAGTTCTACTTTCTGGAAGATAGTTACAATTTCATTTTCCAAATTTAAAATTGATCCTTTTGCAAAGATTTTTCTTTAAGTATACAAACCACTCTTTTGAAGTCTGTTTACTTACTTTTAAAAATACAAGGCTAACTTTGTTTTATGGAAGTAATGTCATGTACAACCTTGAGCATTCTAATGTTATGTTTTTCTTGTTTCTAGTCTATCTGAGTGGCCTCAGCTGTACTGATTTTCCAATACCTTTCTTTGTGACTGGAGGTTTCTTTCAGTAGCTAATGACCCTCACACATTCATATGTAAGGATTGCTGATGAGAATGCTAGAAATTCAGCAAAGCCTATCCATCGGTTGACACTAACTGTTGCTTTTCAGTCTAGTTTCTGTTGCAATGCCACAGATTGAGTAATTTATTTTTAAAAAAGAAATATGTTTCTTGCAGTTCTGGAAGCCAAAAAGTCCATGGTTAAGAGGCTACATCTGGTGAGGGCCTTCTTGGTACACACCAGCATGATAGAGTCCATCAGGTGGCAGCACAGGGCGAATGTGTGAGCTCCGGTCTCTCTTCTTTGTAGAGCTCTACTCATTGTCATCTTTGGGCCTCACCCTAAGATCTCATCTAACCCTATTAGCGGCCAGTGATGCCACCTCCAAGCAGACGATTTGGGAATTGAGTTTTCCAACATATATACTTTTAGAGGACATATTTAAACCATAGCAGTCATCTTCTTAAGTAGTTCTTTGATGTCAGTATGTGAAGATTTTTTCTTTGTAGCTATTCTTTTACTTCTCACCCATTTATTATATCTCAGAGCTGAAAGTGCTGATAGATACTTGTATTAGTGTAACTTTCCCAGAGGCAGAAGCCAAGGATTTTATTGAGGAAAAAATATTTAACAAAGAGTATAAGGAGGACCTAGGTGAGACCAGGAAGACCATCAGACCACAAATCATATCCAACTTCCAGGGAAGACCTGAGGGAAAAAAAGCTGGTGAAGCATTCAAAAAGGTGCAACCCAAAGAAATTTAGACAAAACTTAAAAAAAAATTATTTCTGGGCTGGCAAGATAGCTCAGCAGACCAAGTGCCTGCTTTGGCAAGCACAAGGATGGGGGCTTGATCCTCTGACATGCCAGCCCCACCCCCGTGTGCACCGAGCCAGCCACCAAGTCCGGGCGTGGTGGTGCAGGGCTGTAATCCGAGTGATGGGAAGGCTGAGAACAGGAGGATCACTACAAGTCTGAGCTGCCTACTGAGACCTTTGCCAAATTATCTATCATCTATCTATCTATCTATCTATCTATCTATCTATCTATCTATCATCTATCTATCTATATGTCTTAGTATGTGTTTGCAATGTAGTTTATCTACTTCCCGTGGAGTTGGTACATGAGCAGCCCTCAAGCAAACTTGGAGTCTCAGACCTCTGCTCGTGCTTAGGGACCACAAATAACACAGCTTTGGGTCTGCAGCCCAGCAGCTGGGGCTGTTCTTCAATTATATCTGCTGTGGTGGGAGGTTTGAATGGTACATTCTCACAGTACTACCATTTTTTATCATGATTCTCTGTATTTCTGGTTTTACTTCACCAAAGATTGAGTTCACTATACAGTGTTTATGCTGCTACTGATTTTCATTTAGGATCATAATTTTTATTTATTTTTTGACTTTGTTCATCCTCTTCTCAACTTTATCTTCACTTTATCACACATATTAATTAATCTATTTATTTTGTATTTACAGTGCTGGGTCCCAAATTTGGGACCTTGACCTTGTCAGGCAGGCACTTATGCCCTGGCCTGATCACACCTTTAATCTTTCTTGTAGATGGTTATTTTCTCACAAATCTTTAGTATAGATGGCCACATTCTAAATTGCATTTTTGTTACTATTTTAATTAAAATTTTTACTTCACATTGATTGTAGATTCACCTGCATTCATAAGATACAATGTGTAGAGGTGTGGCTTATTCCAGGTTCTCTAGCGATAGCATCTTGCAAATCTATAGCACAGTTTCACAGCCATGATATCTCCCCTACTGCACACATTTCCTTTACTGTAAAGAAAGTACTGTTCATTTTACCCTCTCATAGCCACCCTCACCTATGTCCTTCTCACATTCTCTCACTCACCTCTGGCGTATCTCACTCATTTATTCTCCATTTTATTACCCTGTCATTTTTTACAATGTTACGTAAGTGGATACGCTCAGGCTGTAACCTTACCATACTAGGTTTTGTCACTTAGCATACGTCATGTAAATTTATCAAGACCATCCCTTTTTATTGTTGAGTTGTATTCCATGGAATTGATGTACCACTGTTTGTTCAACTACTTAACTAGTACTGAGGGACATCTGGGCTGTATTCATTTTTGGTTATTATGAGTAAAGCATCTATAAACATTTATGCATAGGTTCTTATGTGAACATAAGTTTTTATTTCTCTGGGACAAATGCCCAAGAATGTAACTCCTGAGTTGTATGATAGTTACATATTTAGTTTCTAAAAAAATTACCAAACATTATTTTCAGCATGGCACTACCAATTTACATTTCTACCAGCAACATATGGCTGATCTGGTTATCCAGAACTTCTATAGCATGTAGAGTTAGCACTATTTTTCACTTCAGATATTCTTTTGAGTGTATACTAGTGATATCTATTTGTGTAGGGTGATATAACATTGTAGTTTTAATTTCTTTTTCACTAATTAAAGACCAGTAAGCCACCTTATGTGATTATTTGCCATCTGTACATCCATTTCAGTGACATTTTTTCTTTCATTTAGCTCTTATTGAATTGCTTATTTAATATTGAGTTGTATCAATTCTTTATATATTCTACATACTAGTTCTTTGTCAGAATCTATTGAAAACAAACATCTTCTCCAAGTCTGCAACTTCAATTGTCATCCTTTTAACAGGGGCTTCTACAAAGCTTTGTTGTTATTTAGAAGAGTTTTTAATTCTCATTTTTTTCCTTTCATAAATCACATTTTGATGTCAAGTCTTAAGAATTTTTCTCCAGTCTTAAAGGCAACCTGTACATTCAAATATACTGACCCATTTTAAGGTAATTTTAATATAAGGTATAGAACTGTGATAGTGGATATTTTTATTATTGCTTTTTATTGTATTAGTCCTATTGCTGGAGTAGCATTTGCTAAGTATTGCACTGAATTGTGTTTCTGAGATTTTTTTTTATTTTTAATTTCAAATGCCAATTAGGTGTATTTACACAGCCCATTCACTTACATAAATGGGTTAAACATTCTATCTGATGGATCCATGTGGCTGTTCTCCCACCAGTGCCTCACAGTGCTGGTTTCTATACTTAACTGCACTTGGTACTCTTCTTTAAAATTATTCTCTTTTTAAAATAGTTTCCTAAAATCTCAAAATATAGCACACTTATCTGTATCTACCAAATTATGGTTAAAAGTTCCTTAAATATTTCCTCCATGTTTAGAATTATTTTACACACTGTTTAGATTTTTGTTCAATTACCTAGCATAATTTGAAAGAAAAAAAAAAAGAAAGAAATAAAATCTGTTACAGTGGTACTTCACCTACCAAGGAGGTTGCATTCCAGACATGCCGCGAAAATCAGCAAAGTAGCAACGTCATACTTATTTTGCTGCATTTTTATAGGCTTTTATAAACCCTTCCCACACTTTCACAAATCTTTTCCACACTTCTGAAAACATTTCTAATGTTCTTAACTATTTTCTAAACTCGTAAAGGTACTCAATTTTAAAAACATACATATGCTGTACGGTACTACAGATTCCCACAATAAAGAGAAAAATCTGTGATAAATACTTTAGATTAAAAGTTTTTGAAAACCCATGAAAGAATGAGTCCATGAAAGTGGAACAGCAAAATAGCGAGGAACTACTGTATATTTCTACTACTGGGTGCCTCAGCTGAAATGGAATGAGAGTCCTCATTTTGTTTTTTCATTTATGTATTCGGTACAGGGACTCACTACGTAGCTCGGACTCGTAGTGATTCACCTGTTTTCAGCCTTCCCGGCCCTGGGACTCCTTTGGCTCAAGCTCGCCCCAGGGGCGGGCTGGTGCAGCATGCAGAACCAGGGATTGAACCCTGGTCCTTGTGCTTGCCAAAGCAGATGCTTAGTCTACTAAGCTATCTCACTGGCCCTGACTACTGTATATTTACCAGTGCTTTTTCTTAGCATATTTTTTCTTCCTGATGTTCCAAAATTGCTTTTCTTACTGTTTGTTGTTAAAGAACTTTATTTTACGGTTTGTCTCTTGTGACAAATTCTCTTAGTTTTTCTTCATCTGAGAATATCTTGATTTTCCCTACATTCTTGTATGAAATTTTACTGTCTGTAGGACTGTGGGGTTCAGGTTATTTTCTTCCAGCATATGAAAATGCTGTTCCACTTCTTTCTGGTCTCCATGATTACTGATGAGAAATCTACTTCCATTTTAATTATTTTCCCCCATAGTTAAAGTCATTTCCTTCTTATTGTTGTAATTTTTCTTTATCTTTGTTTTTTAAGAAGTTCAGCTATGATGTTACCTATTATATGTTTATTTGGACTTACCTTTTTTAGAGATTCCTCAGCTTCTTCAATTTGTAGGTTTACACCCTTGCCAAATTGGGAAAATGGGCCATTATTTCTTCAGCTGCTTTTCAGCCCTATAATACTTTCCTTGTCTTTTCAGGATTCCAAACATGTTAATACTCAAGTTCCCATCACAGACTCAAGAGTGTTTGACATTCTGCTAATACTTACAAGTGGACATTTTCTCTGTTGTTTGGGAGAAATCATGTAAGTCGAGTTGGGGTGCCTCCTTAAAGCCTAGTGCATGAGGAAATCCTGAGGCCCAATGAGTCTTTGCTGGTATTTGCTGCATAGTCATAGATTTGTTGCAGATTTGTTACAGTGTTTGTCTAGTGCCTTAGTTACTTTACTATAGTTGCTGAGGCAAAATACCCAGGCTCCAAATTAATGGCAGAAAGATTTATTTAGCTCACACTATGTAGAAGTTTCAGTCCATAATCAGCTGGCTCCGAGATAGGGTGGCAACTATTCATGGTAGCAGAAGATATCAAAAACAACAAGAACAGAAGGGGGAGATCAAACCTCTTTTCTGTCCCTTAAATTATATGTGAGTTACCCTCCCTAGGATGGATATGGCACTCACCCCACAACCTCAGCACTAGACATTGAATCACTTATAAACTCTAGATTTAGCCACTTCTGAAAAGTCTGCCCCCTATGAGTGCATGAGGTTTTGGGGGACATCTAGACCCAAACATAACACATAGAAAAGAATGATAATTGTCTCAACGCATTGTCTTGATAGGCCGCCTCTGTCTTGGTCATTCAATAAGGAGAGAAGGATGTTTTCTTAGTTTGTGTCTAGTAGTATTTTTGGCAGCCAGCTTCTTTGTATGCTAGTCAGGGAGACACATGGAGAAAAGAAATCTCAGGGAACTCACCTCAGTGTTCTTCCTAAGCTGCCTATAGCTGGTCTTCTCTCTTCTCTTCTATACCTTTATACCCAGAATTTTAAAATAGGGTTAAGTTGCTTTAGTTGTAGTTAACAGGAGGAATGGGGAAAATTTAAATTTAGATTTTTTTGGAAATGAAAATACTTCTATCAATACAGGTTTTAAAACATGTTCACTGTACCTCAAATACCACCTTCTCCATCTTTGTACTATAAACTTTGTGCAAAGCTTATGGACTCTGTACACACACACACACACACACACACACACACACTGATTACTTATTCTGGAAGAAGACAGGCTCTACTCAGTATGCAGGTATTTGTTCATTGCATTTTTGGTTTCTCTTTAACCTCTTATTAATGACTTGGTCATTCTTAGAATTACTGTCTTTTTTATGAATTATAGCATTAGCTGATATAAACTACATCTGGCCAGTTTTCCCATACTTTTCTCCTTTATATAGGGAATATGCTTTTTTTCTAAGAAATTTAAATCAGTCATCAGCATGTAAATTTCTAAGGTGGTCCAAGTAAAAGGGAAATCATGTCAGGTGGTGGTGCATGCCTGTAATCTTAGCACTCTGGGAGGCTTAGCTAGGAGGACCACAAGTTCATGTCCAGCTTGGGGAACTCAGTGACACAGGAGACCCTGTCTCAAAATGGGATTGGGATATAGTTTGGTGTTAAGGTCTTAAGTTTAATCCCCAGTAAGAAAAAAAAGAAAATAAAAGAGTATGTTACAAAGTATTAATGATACTGAAATAGGACATAATTTCACATATTAAATGGATAATTCTGCATATTACATACATATTTATATATTATATTTGCATATATTTTATAAACTGTTCTATCAGAACTCAAACCATCTCTCTGACTCCTCAACCCATGAAGCTCATTGCAGACTTAGGTACTATACTTCCCTGTATAGTAATACCTCAGAGCATGAATATTTTTGTTCTAGAACAATTCATTTCTTGAACAAAAGCATTTTACAAAATTTTGTGTTCATTCATGAACCCTGCATCAGTTGACAAACATGCCTGCCATCATCCTTTCCTCATGAACACCAAAGTGGTCAACCTCCCCAGTCTGACATGAAGCCCTGGCTTTCTCTATTTGAGATCCTGGAGACACTCAGAACTATACATACTTGCTGTAAAGTTTTCTGTGTGTTCTTAGCATATGCAGTGCTATCCAGCATTATTCAATCCAGCATGGCTTCAAGAGCAGTGCAGAACAAGCATGGTGGTAAGAGAAAGTACAGAGGGGGAGTTAAGGGAACAAGAATGTACAGAGTAAGAATAGTAGGAAGGTTTTGAAAAACTAACTATTGAAATGAGAGGGAAATTGTAGCAAAGCATGACTGTGGTGTTCATGTGACTGAAGTGTCCTCAGGAGTCCAAGACGGTGAAGTTGATGATCTCAACCATTTTGAAGAATGAAGAGGCTATCAAAGGAGCTGATGTGGCAAAAGCAGTAATGATGTTAACCAAGCAGAGCACACACAAACGGAGAGGGAAAGAGTTTTTGTTAGTGTGGATGAAAAAGAAACAGCTGGCAAGTGATTGCATTAGTGAACCTATGATCTGTGAAAAAGCCAGGAAATTTCACAGTGATTTACTATAAGGAAACCCCTTTACAAGTGCAACAAGTGATGAATTTAATGCCAGTGGAGGATGATTTGATGAATTCTGAAAAATAAGTAGATACGCAGTGTAATGAGACATGATAAGCCTTCCAGTTCTGACAAGGCCATTGCAGAAGCCTACAAGGAAGAACTTGTGGAATTCACAGAAGTAGAAGGGTATGTCACTTAACAAATGTTCAAGTGCAATAAAGCAGCACTCTTCTGGAAGAAGATGCCAAGACCTATGTCATGTAGGAGGAAATGGCACTGCCAGGGCACAAGCCCATGGGAACAGACTGACCCTTTTTGCTGTGTGTGAATGCAAACACTGATTGGAAGATTAAGCCATAACTGCTGTGCCATTGTCAGATCCCACACTCATTCAAGGAATGGAGAATGAACAAGGCCAGACTGGCTGTCACATGGAGGGCCAAAGCAAAAGCCTGAATCACAAGGAGATTGTTCATGAAATGACTACACCAGGTGTGTGCACCTGTAGTTAACAAATATCTTGCCAAAAACCAACTGCTTGAAAAGTCCCTTCTTTTGGTGCACAATACCATTTCACACACTCCAGCTTTGGTGTATGATGTAGTACGTTGAGTAAGACTTTATAACGGTCAACCCTGCCATGACACCTCTTCTATAGCCCATGGAGGACCAGCAAGTGATCTACAACTTCAAGAAGATGTTCAAAAAGTCACTCTTAACCAAGTGTGTTAATGTCGCTGGAGCAATGCTCTTGACTCTGAAAGAATACTGGAAGGAACATTTCAGTGTCCTCCACACCATTGACCTCAATGACAAATCCTGGTTTAATGTCACATATCAGACTTCAAACTCAGCTTGAAGGATACTAGGGCCAGGATGTGTCACTAATCATGACTTTAAAGGGTGTGGTGCACAGGTAGTGGAGGAGGTTGCCCACGAGCAAGAGTATGAGTCTGAACAAAGATGATGCAGACAGACAGGAGCTTGTTGAGGACCAAAAGGATTAGCTAATGATGGAAAACTTGCTGAGCTCTTCTTCTGATAAGCAGAAGACACTTACTAAGGAGCATTCCACTGAAGAAGAGAAAGCCAGAGAATGTTAGCAGTGATGTAATGAATTTGCATTATCAGGAATGAGTGGAATGAGTGCCAGGATTTCTTGGAGAAGCACCACCTCAACATAACTGTAAGGAACAGTGTTGAGTCAATGAATGAAAACATGGTCTCTCATTTCCAGAGGATTATACAGTACAGGAAAAAACAAATGACATTAGGCAAAATTTACATCAAAACTGACTCTTCAGCTAACAGACAAATAAGAGAGGAGACCCCTGAAGATCTCTCTGATCTTCATGATGAGAGACTCTCCCTCCAAGCATAATCTCTTCATGAAGAGAGACTTCATGAAGAGAGACTCTCCCTCCAAGCATAATCTCTTCCCCAACTTCCTGTCTTCCATGCCAGAAGCCACCTCAAGAAATTAGTGTTCTCTCTTTTCATACTATATTTTGTTTCAAATTTCTGTGGATAAAAAATACACATGAAAAAAATGTATATGGTTCAGAATGTGCAAACCTTATTTATAGTGAATCTTATAGAGAAATTTGATTTGGTTCAAAACCAATGTTGTTAGCGACCAAAATGTATGTAATGAATTAAACTTGTGAACTGAGGTACCACTCTACTTGAAATGCTCTTCACTAAATTATTCAAGTCTCAACTTAATATCAGTCTTTGAAATGCTTTATTTCCATCCTAGTGTAAATTAGACTATTCATTGTATATTTCTGTTTTTATTATCCTACATTATTTTCTCCATAGAATGTCTCAAATTTTAAAATTACCTTATTAGTTTCTTTGTGTATTTAGTTTTCTATACTCTCCCCTAGAATGTAAGTTGGATGAGGAAGGAATTGAATTTAAATGAATGAATGGGGAATGAATGAATGATTAGGATGATATGTTATAAAACTGTCATATTCATAATTAGTTTAGAAATTTTTAATTTAAGTGTGAAAATAATAAAAATTTACATATGTGACTATCATTTTTAGACAGCTTTTGGTTCATTATATATAAAGGGTTAATGTTTCCAATAAAAGAATCTTTTTCAACACACATTCAAAAAGCTCTGGAACTTACACTCCAAACTGTAGTTTAAAAAGAACAGAAATCCCTTAACAAGTGTGACAGCAAATCCTAAGGTAGAGCTTTTTATATGTCATGTTCAAAACAGAAGGACTAGGAAGATCAACGTTCTTCAGAATTTCAATGTACCTAACTAAGGAAATATTTTTTTAAAATATTTTTTAAAGAATGCTTTGGGAGGTCAAAAAGTTGTAGCACATAAATTATTTTTCTCATAAAAGCTTTGAGGACAATTTTATCACCTGGAGATTTTAATTATCCTGTCACTTCTTTTCTGGCTTAGAAAAGACTATTGTATATGTCGCCAATGTCTCTTTAGGAGTTTAGGCCACAGCATCACCCACAGTTGACACTCAAGTTTGTTTATCCAAAAGGAAAAAGTTTAAGCAAAATTTTCCTACCTATTTAATCAATGTATCCACAAACATTCTAAAAGAATGCCACGCCAGATCTCAGCATAGCAACCATGTTCATAAAGGTAATGTTTCTCAGGCCAGGGAGAAAGTTCAAACACCTGCCTGGCAAGTGCAAGGTCTTGAGCTCAATCCCCAGTACCAAAAATAAGAGTAATGTTTCTCACTGACATTATTTTCATTATCTTTTCCTTCTAATACTTGTAGTGATGCACAAGTGATAGGGGGATGTGTTTTTTAAGCCAAATACATATAATTGAACAGCCTGGCCCTCCTAGAGTCAACTCATGCATACTTCGGGCACAATATACCTTCTGCAGTATTGTACCCAGCCTACCCCTGACTATGCAAGGAAATATTTGGGATCTCTTGTGTGTCCTCTTTCTTTACATTAAAGGACCTTTTCTAACACCTCTACCTCCACTCTCATCTTCACATAGACAAATCCAATTGTCTTTCAGGCTCAAGTGGTTCAATAACCCACATACAAAGAGATTTTCCTCCTCTCGACACCCCTCACAGCTTCTTGATTCCTATCACTAAATAGATGAGAAAACTACTTATAAATGCATTTCATTCTATGAGGTCATAACTGCCACAGTGTAAACAATAAATAGATACCAAATCTTCTGACATCCTTCCTGCCAACTTCCCCATTTCCTGGGAACTGTTGTCCCATTACACTTTCCACCTCTCACATGCAGACTCATAAGAGGCAAATATGCTCCAGTACTCAAAATCATCTACCCAGCACGGCTTCCCATCTCAGGGTTCAATGACTACCCTAGATGCAGGATCTATAAGGTTAGGGAGGGTGGCTGTGTCTGTTGGTAAACCATCTCCACATGACTCCAACAGTAACACCTCACCCTGAAGGTGAATGGTCACATCACTCACCTGCTCACAGCTCCCTTGTGACCTATGTCTTCCTCAGGGGGAGAAGGAACATACAAAATAATAGCCATGACTTTCCCCCTCTGCCTCTCTCACCCCCTCTTAATTCTTGCACTCTCTGCTCCAGACATCCTGGCTTCTGTGCCGTTCCCACAATATCCTTTGCATGCTTTGCCTGGAGGACCTAGTATGAATGAATGCTTATGCCTTCTCAAAATTTACATATTGAAACCTGGTCCCTAGTGTGATGCTATTTGGAGGTTAGGCAATTAGTAGGGTGACTGGAGATTAGGTTTAGTCAAGGCCTTAAGGATGCAGCACTTATGCTGGGATTAGAACTCTTATAAAGGGAAGAGAAACCTCCATCTCTGTCTCTTTCTGTGTCTATCTCCCTTTCATCTGTCTCTTCTTTCCAGCCTCCCTCTATACTCCACAAAGATGCACTGTGAAATCCAGCCATTTGCAAATCCAGAAGCAAACATACCAAGCCCCCACCACTGCTCACACCTGGATCTTAAACTTTCAATCTGCACCATGTAAAAAATAGATTCCGTTCTTTAAGCCACTCAGCCCATGATAGTTTGATACAGCAACCCCAAGTGCCTAAGACAAGACCCTTGCCTCCAGAGTGCTCTTTGGACCTGAGTCTCTCTCTCATTTGAATCTTTGCAGAAGTGTTGCCCTGTCAGACTGGTGTGAGATTCTGTTTAAGGTGGCAGCCTGCCTCCCTTGTTCCTAGGTCAATTATTTTTACCTTTAGCACTTACCTCTTCTTATTTTCCTTCTATCTGACTTGTGATGTCTCCTATTTCTTGTGTTTCCATATACTTGGGTATAAGTATATATAGAGCAGTGGTTATTTACACTGCTGTCTATACAGAAATGCCCAGAACAATAGTAGAAACACTGAATAAATTCAAGAGTGTATATATGCCACTTACCAGTACATGGACAAAGGACAGAAATGTAGGTCTGAAGCTAAACATGAACATAATCTAGATACACTGAGTTTACCGTATATGTAAAAACTACATCCATGTATTCAGATGGGCATTGAAAATATTTGAAAGAAAAAATTCATCTGGGGGGCCAGGAGATGTCTTAGTAGAATAAGTGCTTCCCTGGCAAGCACAAGGGCCTGAGTTCAATCCCCAGTTCTGCAAAAATAAATAAATAAATAAATAAATGAATGAATAAATAAATAAATAAATTCATCCATACTAACCTATGTAGATTTTATTTTATTTATTTTTAATTTTTTTTAATTTTTTTGGTGGAACCGGGGATTGAACTCAGGCACTTGTGCTTGCCAGGGAAGCGCTTATTCCACTGAGCCATCTCCCCGGCCCCCTGTAGATTTTAATAATACTAACTAAACACTAAGATATTGCAACTATTTATATAGAATTTACAATGTGTTGGGTTTTATAATAATCTAAAGATGATTTGACATATCTAGAAGTGTGTATAGGTTATATGAAAATAGTTAAGTCATTTTATGTAGGGACTGGGACATCTGTAGATTTTGACATCTGAGGACAAACCTGGATCCAGTCCTCCTTGGAAACTGAAGAACGACTGTATACAGAAGAAAGTCAGAGGTGATGGCTGAGGAAGAGAAGTTGATGTACCTGATGCAGGTGCCACAGCCTCTGAGGACGTGTCCTACTCCATCCTTCTGTGTAAATTACTGCTGTGTTTTTAAAATAAGCTTCCTCTCCTTAAACTAGTTCCAAAAGGAAATTAGAATGGTTTAGACTAAGACTGTAGTGAACACATTTAAGAAGGCCAAGTCACATTTGCTAGTTGTCACATTTTCACCATGCTCTGGTGATTTGTTCCAATGCCTTGTACACAATGCACACATTTATCTTGAATGAATGCAACTTTGCTTAAAGAAAACAAACTTACTAAGGTGTCTACCCTGCTCTGCTCTGCCCTGAGGATTTTTTTTTTCAAATCTGAGGATTTCTTATCCTGCTGCTTCTTCCAGTTATAAAATGACATTGATGGTATCTTTACTTGCCTATGTTATCTTACTTTGTTTTCTTATGAAATCAATCCCTGGCCAAATAGCTCAGGGGACTAAAGGGTCTGCAAACAGGTGCAGCAGCCATGGGTTCCATCCCTGGCCCTGCCATACTGGCCTTGCCCCCAGGGCACTCTGTGACAGCAATTAAGACTGGACATGGTGATGTATGCCTGTAATCCCAGCTCTCAGAAGGCTGTAAACAGGTGGATCAGACTGGTGCAACTGTTATGGAAATCAGTGTGAAGAATCCTTAGAAAAGTTGGACTGGAAATCCCATTTAAACCAGCTATTCCTCTACTGGGAATTTTCCTGGAGGATTTGAAAACATCATATCATAGTGATATATGTGTGCCTATGTATATAGCAGCACAATTTGTGATAGCCAAATCTTGGAAACAACCAAGATGGCCATCACCTGAGGAATGGTTGAAAAAGATGTGGTATTTTTACACAATGGAGTATTATTCAGCTATTACAAATGATAAACTTGAA
>NW_004524606.1:8320924-8346361 GCF_000260255.1 Octodon degus | reverse complement strand
TCACTGACCTTATCAGACCCAAAAGCTACAACTCTTGTTGCATAGGTGCTGCTTTACCTTGTTCTTAACCATCCAGCAGAAAAGTATAAAAATGAAATATGAGAAGTAAAGCCATGCTGCTATGCTGAGCTGTAGGGGACTCAGGTCAACAATTTCTGACATTGCCAGTGAAGTGGAAGAACTAATACTATTATGGGCTACTCGACTCTTTTAGAATATTTTACTGAGTTTACACACCTATAATATAAAAATAATGGAACTTAACAAAAAAGGGTATACAGATGTATGTCCATTTTGCATCTATGTATTCAAAGTGGTTAGGATACATATATAGTTACATTCTCTTAATGAATAGAGGGATTTGTTCTAATGGTGTTTGTAAATAGGATATCAAGTCTGCATCTTGTACAGCAATTAACCACCAGGAAGAATGCATGCAATGTGTTAATTATTGAAACTGTCCTACCAATTTGATTTGAAACTGTCTCATTGCTATTTGTTTATCAATAAAATTATGGAAAAAAAACAGGTGGATCACTACATGTCTGATCTAGTAGTGAGACCCTGAACACTCTGCAGCTCCTTCCCTAAAATAAAAAAGAAAGAAAGAAAGAAAGAAAGAGAAAAAGAAAAAGAAATCAATTCCTGAATACTGTAGGTCAGTTTTTGTGTATCATATTTTAACATATTGAAATCCACCTCCTGCCTCAATGTATGTGTTGGGTGATGATTTATATTTATATACTATTGAGATCAGTAATTAATGCATCACCACTGTGGAATTAGCACATCTTTGAGTAACAATTTTATCTTAATTTCATTGTAGAACTGTCTTGCATATTCCCCCTAAAAGGGTCAACAACCCAATGTTAAAACATAACAGTCAGAAATGGAACTTCTTCCATGAAGAAGCTGTTTTATGACTGGATGATGTTTACAAAATAGGCACAGGACATCCATAATGTCCAAATTTACCTGGAAAAACAAAAACTAACAATCTCTTCCAAGAATTTTAGAATAAAAGACTGCGCTATGAAAAATAGGTCTTGCTTATTCCATTAGAAGTTAGAGGAGCCTGAACCAGTTCTGAGAGTTACAGCACCTTCCTAAACATTGATTTCCTCTGTAGAAGTTTCTATTTAGGGTATTTTTCCCCTTTAAATAAGCTTGTAAGATAATTTTTCCCTCTTCCTTCAATTATATTTTATGGAGGAAAGCTTAATTGTGGTTGTGCTGGAACAACTGGATATTCATGTGCAAATAAATAAACCTAAACCCAGGCATACATCAAATCTAACTCTAGACAAAGACTTTAACTAAACTAACTTGAAATATGCCTCACATCCAAGTGTAAAGTGCAAAACTATAAAACTTCTTGAAGAGAACTTATAGGAAAATATCTGTGTATCCTGCATTTGATAAGATTTTATGTACAACACCAAAAGCAAACAACAACATAATAAATATATATATGTATCCGCACAAAACACCTGAACAGATACTTCACCACAGAAAATATATGGATGTCAAGCAAGCACGCAAAATACACAACTTCATTTTTCATTAGAGAAAAGCAAATTAAAATGTCATACTTATTAGAAGGGCTAAAATAAAAAAACTGAAATCCCTGAAACATTAGTTGGTGAGTATGTAGAGCAACAGGAGCAGTACTGATGCTGTAAGTGGAGAGAGGCATAGACACTTTTCTGCGACAGTTTGGTAGTGTTAGAAGGTCACATAAAGTCTTAACTATGTGCTCTAGGAATTGTGCTCTTTAATATTTATCAAACTAATTTCAAAACATATTCTCACATTAAAAACTTGTGCATAAAGTGTTTGGCTTTATTCATAATCAGCAAAACCAAAATATTTTTCAATAGGAGAAGAGCTCCTCAGACTGTGATACACCCATGTAATACAATATTATTCAATAATTTAAAAGGAATAAGCTATAGAGTCATGAAAATCTGTGATTCCGTTCTAAATTTTATTGTTAAGTGAAAGATGCCAGCCTAAAAGGCTATATACTAGATGCTTTGAAACATAAGGTGCTCTGGAAAAATTAACGTAGCAGAGATGATCAATTAGTCAATGGTTTCTAGGGATTTTAGAGAAGTAGGCAAGGCACAGGGCAAGATTTAATGCAGTGAAAAGCTCTGTACGATATTGTAACATGAGTGTTAACATGCTTGCTGCAGTTTCATTCTGGAATGTCCCCTTAAGACCATTCACTGAAGGCTTTCTCTTAGTGTGGTGCTACTGGTAGATGGTGCAGCCTTTAGGATGGAGGGCCTCCTGGGAGGAGTTGAGGTCTTTCATGGTGTGACGTTAAAAGGGATTATGGAGACCTGGCTCTTCCTTCTTTGTCTCCATCACTTCTCAGCCATGAAGAGAACACAGGTGCACACTTCCACCATAATTTGCTCTTACCACAAACCCATGAGACACAACCAACTGATCATGGACAGAAACCTCACAAACTGTGAACCAGAATAAAGTTCCTCATTAAAAGTTTATTATCTCAATATTTGTTATAGTGACCGGTAGCTCACTGACATAGTATCCAAATTAAAATAATAATTTAGGAGGCTGGAGAATCAAAGAACGAAATCCAAACTTTAACAAAAGTATCTAATTATATGAGAAATGCATGAAACAATTGCACTGAATAGATGGAGGGGCAAAAGGAGTAAGTACCATAGGGAGTAAGACTAAAGGCAAAAACACTGATGTACATTGGAACAGGATATTTTTTATGGCACTATGGGTTATCAGCTTGGAAACCATTGTAAATGAACAACTAAGTAAATGGATAACCAATGCTGAACACCAAATTTCTATGCTGGAGTCGGAGTTTCCAAATAAGTGAGGTAAGGAAACTAGTAAGATCCATGTGGTCACAGATTAGAGGTGAGGCTTCAGTATGAATTCATGTTTGATTTAACATAAGTTGTTACATATAGAAATATTTATTGATACATTTGTACAAAGGAACTTTAGTTTGCCTACATATATTTCTCTGCTCTGCCAGCCTAGATAGTTTAGAACCAATGACATCGTATTGATAATGAGCATATCTAATGAGACTAAACTTACTGATGTTGTTATATAATAAAAGGAACCAGAGACCTCAGGGGAAATGGTTTGTATTAGAGCTGAGAAAACAATTATTGCAGATGACCCTGAGGCAGTAGTGACTAATCTCATGTACCCAGTGAGCTGTTGGTTAACATTCTAAGTTATAAAAGTTCACATCACCCCCTAATGTTATAGGGCCAAAATGAGGGGAAGCACTCAAAATATCCAAAAATTATAGATGTTTGTCTAGGAGACAGTAGACTGAACTAAAAAGTCTTCAATGGCCAAAGATAGAACAAGTTGAATACCAAAATATTTAAAATTATATTGGATTATAATATATGCCATGAGGTAAATACCTATGGATCCATATGTATGCATAAACACCTTAAATAATTGTAAGAGAAAAAACACAGGCTATGTGAAGAAAAAGCTCCAAATAATGTATTTGGATGTTTCTTGTCAAAGAGATGCAGGGCACCTCTGATCACTTTAAGCGTGTGCTGGACATAGTGATTCCCTTCAAAGAGTGCAAAAAGGAGACAAGGCAGAAAAAGAATACTTTGCAGTAGAACATTAACAACTATTATTTTCATCTAGGTGATGAAAGTTAGCCTCAGAGGTGTAGTCTTCTTCTCCCAAGCCCAGAGCCCAAATCTTCTCACAGCAACAACATGGTCCTTGTATTAATTGATAGGAACTCTGCAAAATGCTCAACCAGAGCTCCTTCAAATTGTTGAGGTCATTAAAAGCAAGGGAAATCTGAGGAACACTCAGTCAAGAGGGGCACAAGGGGACAAGGCACTAATGACTCTATAGTCCTAGACGGGTTCCAGAATAGAAGAAGATAATGCATAAAAGCTAAAGAAAGTGATTTCCAGGCAAACTACAGTTAATAATAGTGTGCCAATATTCCTTAATTGTGGCAAATATACCATATTGATATAAGATGTCAGTATTGGGAGAACTCGTGTGTGAG
Organism: Octodon degus; assembly: GCF_000260255.1. Classification (NCBI taxonomy): domain Eukaryota; kingdom Metazoa; phylum Chordata; class Mammalia; order Rodentia; family Octodontidae; genus Octodon; species Octodon degus. The sequence goes on along the minus strand of NW_004524606.1, from coordinate 8,342,304 downwards.
CTATCTAAGAACTTTTACTATCTTCTCAAAATTTTTCTGTAAATCTAACACAATTCTAAAATAAAAAGGTTATTTTTAAAAAAGAAATGAGGAATTGGCTTCAAATACAAAACTGTCTTCCTTAAAAAAGTAACATCTCCAGTTCTATCTAGCTTGGCACTTAAAATTCTTCAGAGAATTTTTTACCCGCTATTAACTTTCACTACCTATAACACCTGTTTGCCAAATGCTGAATGGCTTCAACTAATACAGAAACCAGACAACTCTTACTTGTATCTGCTATAAAATACAAATACTGAACAAAGAAAATAGAAAAAGGGAGAAATTGGAAAATGAAGGAGACGCAGAAGAGACAAAGAGAAGTACATTTATATTGGAAATGACTGCATCACCAGTTGTGACCTCTGCATTGTGACTGGCCCTCAGCCACCGTTAGACACTTCCGCCAAAAAGAGATGACGCTCTCATAAACTGCCTGTTATAGGCTTCAGCCCAGTACATAAAGGACACTTGAGATTCCTTTGGAAAATGTAGCTTTCATTTATCCATTAATCAATCAATTTGGTGAAAGAGAAGTAGCATTTGGTTTCTCAGAAGTTAATCAGACAGCAAAAAGATACTTTGGAAAGAGGATGGTGAAAAGTCAACTGTGCTGGTGTATTCCATCAATATATTTCAACTCAAAATTGTTATCAATTATTCACACGTTCTAAGCCCGCTAAGCATTTATATTAAGATATAGATACTTGCAAAGTTTTCCACTCATTAACAAGCAGTATCAAAGATGACACAGGTGTTTATTGCAGCTACGAAGACACTAGTTTGAAGCAAGTTGCCTAAAGTTTCTTATTATAGACACCACATGATCTCTCTCCAGTTTCTGCAGAAGAAGGAGTGTATTCTGTCATCACTACTTCATTTCTCCCTTAAACAAACTGATCCCAGGCACTCACCAGTAATAGCATTTTACATCCAAACATGGTATAAACAAAATAAAGCATTTTTATTGAAGGCTATATTTCAGATCACACTTCGTTACTCTTGCTGTAAAAGTGCTCAGTTTCCTTGTAATAAGCTAACAAGAAGTCTGGTAGAAGATTGGGAATACTTGTTTTACAGCAAAGGCTCCAATAACCATGTATGCCAATACCGACACTGTCCATGTGAGCAGCTTCCACATCTTTGGATTCAACAAACTGCCAGTCCAAAGCATTTTGGAAAAAAAATGGCATCTGTACTGAACATGTATGGATTTATTCTTGCAATTATTCCCAAAGCAACATAGTAGAGTAAGTATTTACTTAGCTTACAGTGGAATAGGCATTGTAATCAGTAATACAAAGAAGATTTATAGTATAGGAGAAGATCTGTGGTTATATGCAAAAAATGCCATTATGTATAAAGGGCTTGAGCAGCATCGGTGGACTTTGTTATCTGCATTCACCCTGGAATCAACCTTCTGGAGAACCTGAGTGGATTGCATTTACCCCTACTTAATAATGTCTTTGATTTTCAGGGATGTCTATCAATAAGCCTTATGTACCACTGCTATATTGTAACAATTCTTGTACATATTGAATATTAATAAGGCAATAGTTTGAAAGTTGATATTTATTGGAGTTTCTACCATGTGCCACACACCACTTCAATAAGGAAATGTTACGCTGCTCTGTGATGCTGTTCAGGGCAAAGGCCTTTCTGCTCTCTGCTCTGCCATCCTTCAATGTTGGCCTGCGTCTTCATGGACGTAAAAGGCAATGTAACTAAAGACATCACATCCAGTTTCTTGGTGAAAAAAGGAAGCAACCAAATGGAAAAAGACTTTTGCATCATGGAATTGATAGGAAAATATCCAATCAAGGCTCATCTCCCACTTCATAATTCAGAGCACCCTTACCTGCCCACTCTTAAACCAATCGCAGGTCCTCAAGAGAAATCAGACCATTTTATCATGATTCCTTTCAACTAACTAAAATTCATCCTCCAGATCTAAGGAAAGAAAGCAGACCTTGTTGAGATTCAATAGTCTAACTTACTGGTGGAAAGGGACAGGGTTGGGTGTGAGAGTATTACTGGCTACCTGTTAAGCAGCAAACAATCCCTACAGCAATCAGGTCATATTAGGAGGATATACCCTTGAGATCATGTGATGAGAATTATGCTACCTCTGTGGTATTCCTAAAAACTCACTACCAAAGCCATCAGGCAAAATGCAAAACAAAATTATAAAAAAAAAAAAGATGAGATCTACTACATCATCTTAGACACTAGCAGGAAGGAACAGGTCACTCCATGTGCACACCCTCCACAGTCTTATTGGCTAATAATGGAGCCACAGCAGAACCGGAAGTCACCTGGATGCCTCACCCTCTCTCAGAATTAAACAAGGAAATATATTTCGAAGAACTAGGGTGAAGATCATTTTAAAAACTGTGCCAATAAGGGCAAAGACAATGGCGATATCATATATGTGCGTGGAGCATTGCTTGACCTCTACAATGACATTTTAATGTCATAGCCTCCCTGTGACGCAGGTGTTATCAACATCATTCTATTTTGCAGAGGAGAGAATTTCCTCACATCACTCAAGGTCATTGTTTCAAGTGCCCCATAGACCATGCTGAGTCCAGTGATTTCCTCCAAGGACTCATAGTACTCAGCACAGAGCTGTACACGTTATGAATTTTTACCGTGTAAGAGCACAAAGCAGCATCAATAAAACAAAAGCTGTAGGGGGCAAATGTAGAAAAGATGGGCACAAGTTTCCAAGAGTCTTTCCCCAGTGTGGCAACAGATTAAATGTTTAATTACCCCAGCAATGAAGCATGACAAACTTGCAGAATATCCTCTAAAGGAAGCTCAGGAGCAATGGAACGTGCAGGTGAGTCACCTCAAGGGCAGGAGCACAACATAAGTCATGTTGTTCATCCAAACAACTGAGGCACAGAGAGCTACTTTAATCAGTTGAGGTAACAAGAGCCCTCCTTGCATCCATCTTCTTCTAGAACAGGCAAAAGATAGTGCTTCCTGCAGGCCTTTCTCAGACAGCGCCCTCGAGCCTGCTGCTTACTCTTATGTTCATCACACACTTGGAGTAGGCTAAAATTTGCAATTCAACCTGTGCATTCTTTTTTAAAAAATAATTTTATTGAGAAATAAGTAGCAATGAGACAGTTTCAAAACTAATTACTATCACAGCTTAAATAATTAATACATTGCATATTGTTGTCTTAGTGGTTAGGCATTGTACAAGAAGCAGACAGGATATCCTGTCCACAAACACTATTAGAACAAATCTCCCTATTCATTGAATTAAGACAATGCAGCTGTATATCTATCTTAACTGTTTTGAATATTCAAATATAAAATAAACCTGTGCATTCTGATTCCACCTTGCATCATCCTTATTTTTCTTTTTAATAGAATAAATGAACTTATAATACTAAAAGGACAGTAAGTATTTAGGGATGAATGTATCTCACTGATTATGAGAAAGGAGTCAGATAGTTTATATCTTGCTCAAGTAAGCTGTGTGAGCTACGGAAATATGATATTACACAAGGTTGTCCAAATTTTAAAGTCTAATTTCCTATACTGTTTTGTAAAATTGATTATATATAGATGCATTTAAAGTATATTGTAATTTTTGTTAATAACAAAATATATACCTACAAGCTTTACATATTGGAATAGATACAATCAGTTGTTTAATACCTTCTCTACAAGTTTTACCTGCAAATTAATATATTTCATAGGAACTGAAGAAATGAAATAAAATTCAATTTAACAAAAGAAAGTATTAAAGATTATAGCTACAGTATCCAATATGATATGTGGATAAAACATATCAAAGAAATTACACAAAAGGCAACATAATAAATATTCCTGCTTTCAGTTTCACTTACAGAAATGTTCTTCTCACAACTGCCTAATGAATTCTATATAAAGAACTACACTTTTATTTTTTTTTTATTTATTTGAGAGAGAGAGAGAGAGAGAGAGAGAGAGAGAAGTGTGTGTGGCCAGCTTAGCCCACCAGGGGGCGGGGCTGGCTGGCATGTGGTGCTGGGGGATTGAACTGCAGTCCCTGAAGCTTTGCCAAGCTAGTTCCAAGTAGGTGCTTTAGACCACTGAGCCATCTCTCCAGCCCCAAGAACTACACTTTTCAAGTCACTCATATACTGGAAAAAATAGATGCACTTTCAAACTCTGGTGATGGCATGGGATTGTGTCAAGTGATTCAAAAATCTGTCCAAATAAAATTTCTAAAATGTCTATACCAACTTCAAGAAATGAGAACAAAATTTGGGCAGGCAAGATGCTGAGTTTTGGGGCTGGAGACATAGCTCGGCAGTCTAAGCCCTTGCCTGGTAAGCATAAGGACCAGGGTTCAATTCCCATTACAGCATGCCATGCCAGCTCTGGAACCCCAGGCATGGTGGCACATGCCTACAATCCTAGCGCTGGGGAGGCTGAGACAGGAGGATCACTGTGAGTCCACTCTGTATAGTGAAATTCTGTACCAAATAAATAAGCAAAATAAATAAAATATTTTTTAAAAGATGATGAACATTTATTTATTGATATACTTTGCTGAGAGAAAACAAACAACTGAACTGCTGTCATCATGCAGCATAGACAATGGGAGAAAAGAAAAGCACATGACAGTGGCCACCCTAAGTCCTGCTCTCCATAGAGGAGAGAGACTGGTGCCCTGCTTGTGAAGCACCAGAACAACTGTTAAATTAAATATCTTAATGAAGGAGATATAAAATCTTTTGGTAAGTTTAAACATTATTAAGTCATTTGTTTTTTTTTTTGAAAAATAAGAAAGGTTATACAGTTCATTAGTGATAATCTTGGATTAATTAGCAATACATGAACTGCTAGGACTGACCATTATTCAATAATTTCTCTTTCTGATACACAAACACACACACACACACACACACACACACGTGCACACACACACATTCACACAGAATGACTCCTCCCAATTATATTTAATTCTTGTGCCAAAACATCCCAAAGGAAAGATAGTGACTCCAAAGGAAAAAAAATCATTAGGTATAGACTTCATAGAAAATAAAATGTTGCTAAGAAACTCAACTGCTCAATTCTTCTAGCAAGGGTCATCTCAGGCACGGGACTGACGAGATTTATTCAAATTGTAGGAGATTAATGAATGACAAAAGTTGCTTATGAGGAGGAAAGGTCCTTACCCATCAAAAGAAGAACAGAATGCTAGTTTCCTGATACTTGACTTTTTTTTAACTCCCACAAGTTTCTCCCACAAACCTCCTAGATTGACAGGTAGGTCTTTGAGTGGGAAAGGGAACTTGGTATGACAAGGAAAACTCAGGAAGGAAACTAAACTCGTGCATAACTTCAGATAACTACCATTATATTAATGACTCTTGCTGGTATAAAAAGTACTTGTGAAGCACTCAATTGCCAAAGAAATTATATCAAAGTTGTAAAATGCCATCAAATTGGTCCTTGCCTTTAAAAACTCAGACGTACCTTTTGTTTTCATATAATGGAACACACAGTTCTTTGATGTTCAAAGAAAGTACTTTACAATTTTAAAGCTCAAGTCACAATATAAATTATTGAATCAAGTTGCAAAGTTGGGAAATAGCCAAGCTGAGAAGTTCTTCAGGATGCTAACTGCTACCTTATACAGTGATGGTTTCTGAAATATAAATTTGACCATGAACGTAAGACTGCCCATCTAAATTATGAGATTGCAATTTAAGAGTCACTTTCAGGCTTGCCAGCGATACCTTCTTAACTTCAGCCTGAAGCTGTTAGTACACTGGACTCCACTGTAATACGCTCTAGCCACTTGACTCTGTTTTGTTTTCCAAGATGGAGCATTTAGCTTGACACAATTGTAGCAGCCAACAGCAAAGATCAATTTGAGGCTAAAAGCATCTTTTAAAACTCTCCTTCAGAGAGCTTGAAGAGAGGAGATTCTTCCTTTTAAGAAATCAGAATAAGTCTCTTTACTCTTTGCCAAAATCACGATAAAGCTGTTTCCTTGTTAGAAAAGTGAATTTAATTTTTGTACTTTGTGAGCACAGTACATACACAGGATATTTTCCAAATATTACTTAGACAAAAGTGGGCACAAATTCAATCTACTGCATGTATTGATGCCACTCACAAGATAGTCTCTCAGCAGCTAAGTAACAGCTCTGTCTGTATTTCAATGCAGTTACTTTGGATATTATGCCTCAGAATGGCCAGCTCTAAATGAGCTCATCTTCTTTTAGAAATATTATTGATGTTAACAAAGATGTTTAGATAAAATTGTTTCTAAAAACCTTAAAATCTATGACCATGTCTTGGTTGATTAAAAAGGAATGACACTCGAGATAGATATCTTCTGCTTGCCACCGTCAGCCCCAACAAATCCAAATCATGGATATCTGAGGAAGGCAGCTGACAGTTGTCACTGTTGCAACAAAGTGGTTTGTGTGCTACGCACGTGAGACTTTGGCAGAAACAAAACATGAAAACATCCACACCTCACTCTCAAGACCATGGTGTCCACCTTGGGGATGCATCATGAGTACCAGGAAAGAAAGTGTAGCGTTCACCAATGTCTCCTGTGTGCTCAGCACTGCACATGATGTTTATTCATTTGATCCTGTTCCACTCTACTACAAAGGAACTCTGAAGGGTACAGTTAAGTGCTAGAGCAACAATAAAATTTCAGGGGAAGAAAGATTATAGTGGTACAGGAAGATTCACAGTTTCTTTTTCAGAAATAAATGAGACTAGAGAGGTAGGTATATAGCTCAACAGTATAAGCCCTTGCCTGGCAAGCACAAGGTCCCAAGGTCCTGGTACTAAAATAACATCATAACATAGCATAACATAAAATGGGGCAGGGGAATGACACCTGGTGGCCGGGTTAACATAGATATTAAATTTGAAAATATCTAGTATGCACCCTAATCCATACTTTATACTTAGTTTTAATTGATTTTTAGAATGTACTTATTACTGCTCTCAACAGGATGAAGAAGTATGAGGTAAAAGTTAAATGATGACAGTATTTTTGGTTGAGGCATAACACAAATCCCAGCTGTTTAACTTATAGTAGAGTAGACCTGGGAAAGGCGTTTTACTCTCAATTTCTTCACCATAAAAAGGAGAGAATACTGTTTAGTCTACAAGTTCATTGTACATATTGAACAAAATAAATGTTATCATGCACAGAGATGAACATAATACCAGACATAGCATTAAGCATGGAATACATAGAAAAATTATGAATAATAATTACTACATTGAATAAGGGGCAGAATTTAGTAAGGTGGCCAAAAGAAAGATTAATAGGTGGTCCTTTGATGAAAATGTAAATATGATTATACAGACTATAATTGTGTCTTATGATTCAGGCATTTATTTATTTGCTTTATTATGTTTTTCTTATTTTAAATTAGCATTTAAGGAGAATAAAACCCACCTTAGAAGTCCTTTAAGCCTCAATGATAATATTACATCATATGCCTCTGCTTTCAGTGCAAAGGAAGGTGGGAAGAATGTCTGGTATTTAAACCTCAAGAGTAAGGTAGTCCCTGTCGATAAGGAAAAAGGGGTGTAGAATGGCTACTAGGAAACTTTCAAGAGTTTAAAGGAAGTAGCCACAGAATTGAGAGCAAAAGAAAGATAAGAAGAGAGCCTGCCAAATAGCTCAGATGATTCAAGTGCCTGCAAGCTCAGATGATTCAAGTGCCTGCAAGCAGGCTCAGGGGCCCAGGGTTCAATCTCCCAGCCTGCCATGCCAGCCGTGGGGTGTGCTGAGATGACAATTGAGACTGGGCGTGGAGGTGCGCTCCTGTAATCTCAGCCCTTGGGAGGCTGTAAACAGGCAGATCACTATGAGTCTGATCTAGTAGTGACACCTGAACACCCTGTAGACCCTTCCCTAAAATACAAGAAAGAGAGAGAGAGAGAGAGAGAGAGAGAGAGAGAGAGAGAGAGAGAGAGAAAAGAAAGAAAAAAAGAAAGAAAGAAAGAAAGAAAGAAAGAAAGAAGAAAGAAAGAAGAAAGAAAGAAAGAAAGAAAGAAAGAAAGAAAGAAAGAAAGAAAGAAAGAAAAAGAAAGAAAGAGAAAGAAAGAAAGAAAGAGAAAGAAAGAAGAAAGAAAGATAGGTAAGAGGATAGAATGCAGAGAATTTATGACCAAGTTGGAGGCTGAGGGACAATGTTAGAGAAATGAAATGTCTTCAAGTGTTTGAGGCTGAGACCAAGGAATAACAAGTATGTTAACATGTCAAAAAGCATAGGAGACCCTACTTGATCTGTGAATATTATTAGCAAAATAACATCTCAGAATGTGTTAGGAGTTGACCAAGGGCCAGACTCTGGGCAAACTGCCTCACTGTCTCTTCCAAGTCTCACACTAATCCTAATGCTGACCTATTCTAAGCAACTTCTTTCTAGAGAAGGTACTGAGCTGAGGAACACTGGATCTGAGATGACACCCATATATTCCCAAAGAGAGTAGACAGGCCCTGGGATTTGCAATCAGCCTGAGGCCTGCCGGGGGGTCCCAGAGAGGCATTCTGAAGGGGCCTAGCCGAGAATAGCATTCGGCTAGGGGAAGCCAGGAGAGACACACAGTAAATAAAATTCTGCTAGAATCAGCTTGTTTATGTGAAAGAGAAAACAAAACACAGGTCTGAAGTAAGCTTCTGTCAATAGCTCTTGTAGGGTCAAACACCTCTTTTTTTCTTTTGAACACACTAGATGCTTTAAGTTAAAGAAGCACATTCTAGTGTTGGGTAGGGTGGCATACACCTGTAATTCCAGTACTGGGGAGGCTGAAGCAGGAGGATCTCTGTGAGTTCGAGGCCAGTCTAAACTACAAAATTAGTTCAAATCCAGTCTGAATTGCACAGTGAAACCCTGTCTCAATAAGACAAAATAAAATAAAATAAAATAAAATATAAAATAAAATAAAGTAAAATAAAGAAAGCCATGCTTGGAATGTCTGCTGGATTGACTTTATTGCTGTGTCCTTCACTTTGAATATTTGCACAGTGAAAGAGAAAGCAACGCCTGGAAACATTCACATTTCTCTACACAACGGAGGGTTCCATCTCTACACTCTCCATAAGAACTATTAGTACTGAATTGATTAATACCACACTTTCCTTTGTCTTTACATACACTAGTAACATGGCAATTTAGTTGTAAAGTGACTATACCAAATCTCATGAGGGTCTCCCAAATTTCACACTAACGCCATTTTGTTCCATTAACTTTTATCATCTCCTTGCACTTGATAAATTCTGACTTGTGCCATTATCGAAATATGATAGTCTTTAGTGAATAGCAACAAATGCAACTTTATTTCTTTAATATTTCAAAAATGTATAGATAAAGAGCAGGGCTACAAAATGTACTTTATTCTATCATTTATATAAACAAGCTGTTTGGAGAAGTTTAAGTAAGTGAATTGTACATTTTAACATGGCTTTCTGCACTTCTCCCGGAGGATTTGTGTGTGCAGACATTGTTGTTTTATTTCCCTCCACAGTTTCCTGAATTTTTCTATCTTATCATAAAGCACAGTGAAGTGTTGAGAGCTATTTGGAATGCTTAGGTCTAAAATAGATTCAATAAATTGGATTTGGGAGGGAGTAACATCTAGGGTCTGGTTTCAGGTGGCCCCAAGTCTCGTCCTGATAAGAAGGAACACGCCTCCCCCTGGAGTCCCGCAGCAGTGTGATAAGCTGCACGTAATCTCGGGCTGTCCCCCAGTGTGAGGTTGTCCAGCAGTGCCAATCACTTCATGGGATGAAGTTTGATTGGACCAAGGAAGAGGGGTGACAACAGCAGAAAAGCATGTACTGGAAAGAGAAAAAATATACAAGTGATGGAAATAACCATGTTACAGAAGAGATCCCTGAGACATCAGATGAGATTCTTTGGATGCATTTAAAAGACATTCAGAAGTTATGCTTGGAGATAGTCATGGATTGTCTAAGAGGAGAAAAGTTCTAATTTAAGGATCTAAACTTACTTAAGTTTCATATCACCATAAGACAGTTATGCATACTGTTATCAATAAAGTAAAATCAATGTAAATACATAAAATTTTAACTCATTTTAATTTAAAAGCAATTATGATCTGTTCCCACTTATGAGTGTATAAAACTACATATAATAATTTGCCCTGAATGCATTTTAATTCCTTTTGATCATCCATATGTGACACAACAAATGTCTTGTTATAGTTTTATATACAAATTTAAATGATTTATTTGGTTTGTTCTTGGAATGTTTTATTGAGATGAAAAATTGCAGCATTGAATTAACCACTCAGTATAATTTATTACTAAGTTTATTTTTAGTTAAAAACTTTCTCCTTATGAGCCACTTACTTTTAACATCACTGAATCAAATAGCAGATTATAACATATAATATCAAGTGTAGTACATAAAGAACAATTTTTAAGTTGGTATAAAAGCACTGCATATGAAGGAATGATTGAATTAATAAGCAAGCAAATGTTGTAATGCAGCAAAGTAATCAATGTAGTGTTTTTCTTCTTTATTTTCTGACAATTTATCTTTCTTATAAAAGACCTCAGGAAACCTAGATGCTGTATTAAGTGGTATTACATAAAGACAAATATAGGTATATGATAAAGATAGCTTGTCTGAATATGCCATTTAATGTTAGGAGTTAATTTCACTTTTCATGTACATCAGATTACTGATATGTTCTCAAAGTTTCATAACTAATTATAGGAAGCGATATGTGGGTTTTGAAAGATTTGGATCAACTATCAGTTCACCAAGATTTTAAAATATGACTTTAAAAATGAAGAAAACATTTATATAGTAATATGTTATACGATTGGATATTTCTTTAATACTTTTGAAACTTCCCTTAAAGTTTATAAATTCTTTCTGAATTACATTTATGATCATCTAATGAAAATTGGAGTATTTATATGTTTAGGATATATTCATTCTCTTTTCTGAGACAGAATTAATAGTCCTTTCTTACACTTGAATAAATTCTTGCAGCTGCTTTTTTTTTAAAAAATAAATGACATATTATGTACAATCCTGAATTTTTAACTTAATTATATAGCAACATTCTTTTGCATGTAAAATTATTTCAAGCTTTATCAATATGTGCCTGAATGTGCTATATGCATCTAGGCATTTCTCTGATAAATTAAAAAATATAACAAGGAGAGACTTTGCTCATAATAATTTTGATTATCCAGTTAGAAACTGTTTACTTTGCTGAAGTTCTGGGAAACTTTTAGTAAGCAAACCGGAGAGAAAATGACCTTATTAAGTCTTCTAACTTTTTAAAAGTAAAATCTTCAAGATTCTATCATATGATTCGGCTTTCACCCCGACAATGTGTCTTTTACTAGATATGCTAAGTTCTCTGATGCTTTATAGATTTTTCAGCACACTAAAGTCACTTGTAAAACATGAATTAAACCTGAAAAATTTTGTGTGGAAATCATAATTTCAAAGATATAAATCCCTGAGTTTGTCTATGATGCAAATAGTTTTACAACACCTGCCAAATTCTTATTATAGTTAGTGTACAGGAGAAAACTACAACCAACTGAATAATTCAACTGGACATGAATTAAGTTACAAACCTCTCTTATTATAACACTCACAGTTTCAAAAGTATTTAGAAAGTTTGAGTGAAACAATATTAAAACAGCCTAACCATTCATTGTCTTAAATTAGAGTTTTCTGAATGAAAAAATAATAAAGACAAAATTAGGCAAGCCTTTAAAATCTATTAACAATCTGTGGTTATACTGAAGGAGAGCTATGTTTTGAAAAGTAACTTTAACCCCAAATCCATCAGAAAGTTTACTATTACTCTTACTGTAATAAGATGAATGCCTGTCATTAATATGTGAAGGAATGGTCATCCAAAATTTTATACTGCATTGCTGGATACAGAGTTTGAGGCTGATTCTTTTGTTTTCAAAACTTAAAAAGTTGTATCATTGTCTTCCTACTTGCATGACATAGTTGTTAACTACTGTAACTTTCTGTTTTTTATCTGTAAAATGTCATTTTCTCTCAAGATACTTTTAAGATATTTTTCTCAACACATTTTGAGTAGCTCAACTTACTTTGATAAAAGTTCTTTTTGTTTCCTATGCCTGTGGTTCATTGAACTCCTTTGATCTATGTGCTTATAATTCTCAGCAAATTTAAAACATTTTATTTCTTCAATTTTGTTTTGTCTCCTCATTCTGCTTTAAGGTTCACTTACATAGTAGACTGCTTAGTTGTGTAGCATAGCTCAAGGATGCCTGGTTCTTTGTTGTAATTTGAGTTTTATTATCATTTATCTACTGTTGGTTCTTCTAGATTATTGATCATTTCTTTTGTAGTACTTAGTCAGCTTTCAGTACAATTCATGGTGATTTTTCACTTTAGAACACTTGTCATTTCTATAGCTCAAGTTAGTTCTTTTTCATTTTGAAAGCTTTTCCATATCTCTCCTTACCGTCATGTCTTCTAACTTTTGGAACATGTAGAGGACATTTCCAATAGATGACTTTGGTCTTTATCTAGTAATTCTACAATCTTGTTCACTTTTGGATCTACTATAATTATTCATTTCATTCCTGTTCATTATATTTTCATTTTCTTTATTGTGTGTGTGCATGTGTGTATCTAGTAATTTTGATGGAGTGTTAAATATTTTGTATTGTTGCATTGTATAGAGTTGTTTCTTTAAATATTTTCACTTTGTTCCAAAACAAAGTTGTTTAGAAAAAAGATTTTGTCTTTCTATAGCTTGCTTTTAAATTTTATTGAGCTAATCCAAAGATCAATTTTCTCCTATTGCTAAGTAACGTCCGCTGAAGACTCTTCCCATGCCCTCTGTGCCAGGGCTTGTGACTCTTCCTGGTCCATTGTGAGCTCTGGTTATTGTTCTTCCATTTTGAACCAGACTTCCCTAGAATCTCCAATTTCTTTGAACATATAGCCCAATCATTATTAAACTGAACATTTGTTTTACATGTAGCTTTCTCCTCATAGGTCTCTAATAGGTGAATTCTACCTGACTTGACTTTACTGAATTCTTAAGTCTTTCCTTGCACCCCACCACTGAGGTGGAAGCCACACTGAACCCCATACAGTGGGGGCTTTGGTGAGCCTATCCTTCCCTCCCACTCTCCTGAGAGTCTTGCTTACATGCACCCTGCCCCTACCATTGCTACACAGTCAGAATACTGGGGACGTCAGTAATGGTAAAATCAAGGTACAAAAGGCAATCTCAGGCCTCTAGCCCACCCAAAACAAGTCCAGTAGACAAGGTCATAGAACTTGCAAGTCACACACCTGAAATTTCTGAGATGATAACAACTGAAGTAAAGAAAGACTCCATCAGGCTATGGAGGAAATCAGATTAGAAATAATCTCAAGTAAAAATGGAAATGACAACAATCATGAAAGGATTGCTCAATATATCTAAGGAAAGCATACATTAAAAACAGAAGAGAATGTGAACATGATGGAAACATTGAATGAACAAGATAGGACAGAACTTGAATGGATAAAACAGATCCAAACAGATGTCCAGGACTTTAAGGATTCCATTGAAAGCTGGCAAAATCACTTGAACCAAACAGAAGATGAAATTTCAGATCCTGAAGATATCATCGCAGTTAGTGAACATGAAAGGAAACATCTCTTAAAAATAAGAAGGAACCAAAAAAATATAACAGCTGTAAGATGATGCAAAGAAACATAACATAATACTCATAGGTATAAACAAAACAGCAGTGTAAGTTAAATAGCTGAAAGCAACACAAATGACATGAAAAGATTGTTTGCAGAAGTAGTAACAGAAAATTTCCTAAGCATGGGAAAAGAATATGACATATAGTAAGTGAGGCATGTATAAATGCAGCTAGCCATAGTCAAAAGAAATCTTCATTCACACACATAATAAACAATGTTCCAGAAACAGAAAAGAACAGAATATTAAAGGCTCACCTATAATGGAAAGCCCATTAGAATCACAGCAGATTTCCCAACACAAGCCATCAAATCAAGAAGAGCTTGGAGTAAGATATTTCAGATACTGAAAGCAAACAACTTCCAACCCAGACTGATGTACCCTGCAAAACTATCTTTCAAATTTAATGGAAAGATAATTACATGACATAGAACAACTAAATAAATTAATGACAGCCAAGCCAACCCTACAAAGAATATGAACACATATTTTAGAAAGAGACCAAGACAACAAAAACAGAAGAGAACCACCAAACAGAGCAAGCAATTAAACAGAGAGGAAACAGGAATTCTACAGTAGGAAAATGTTATGCTTTGTGTCCAGTTGTTCCTCAAAAGCCTCATGCAGTCATGGGGTAGATTTACAGAGTTTGTGATTAACTCATGATCTACTTGGATTATGGGTGTGAGTGCTATACCTAGCCTGGGGAAGATAGCTTGATGCAACTTGAGGTAGACAGACTTACTCTCTGGATCCATCTTTGCTATGACTCCTACTTTTTGCTGCAGCTGTAAAAGGTTGTTCTTGGCCATGTGCTGCTCTGCCTTGGAGCCAGCTGAGTATGAACTGATGCCTCCAGGAACTGTGAGCTATGTAAATCTTTCCTTCCTTCATTTTGGGTATTGGGTAGTTGTTTCAGCAATGAAAGAAAAGTAACTGAGACAAAAAACAACAAAAAAAAGGTAAGTCAATATATATCAGTTATAAACATCAATTTAAATGGCCTCAAATCCCCAATCAAAAGTAGCAGACTGGCAGAGTAGATAAAAACACAAACTCCAACAATATGCTGCACACAAGAAACACATCTGACTCAAAGAATGGAAAGCAATACTCCATGCAACAGGAAAACCCCACCACCACCACCAAAAAAAAACAAAACAAAACAAAACAAAACAAAACAAAACAAACCGCAGAGGTAGATATTCTGGCTACTGACAAAGTTTCTGACTTAAAACCAAGCATGCTTAAATGAAATAAAGAAGTACATACTTGTTTGAGGAAAGCTACAAGAGGAAAAGATAACAATTATAAATATATTTACACCCAATGTAGGAGCACCCAACTATATAAGAAAAATTTTAATGACATAAAAATTCAAATGAGCAATGACATTATACTAGGGTACTTATCACCCCATTGACACAAAGACACAGATCAACTATGAAAAATTAAGGAAAGAAATAACAGAACTAAGCCAAAATTGTGAAGAAATGGATTTAGTGGACATTTTCAGAGTGCTCCACTCAATAGTATCAGAATACACATTCTTTTCAGCTGCAAATGGGATGTTCTCCAAAATCAACCATATGCTAGCACATAGAACATGATTAAGTAAATGCAAAGGAATTGAAATTATCCCATGTATATTATCTGACCATAGTGCAATGAAACTGGAAATTGTTGACCAAAAAAATAGAAAAATTCTATAAATATGTAGAAACTAAATAATACCCTCATGAAATATCAGCAGGTCACAGATGAAGTTAAAGAATTTAAAACTATTTAAAATCAAACAAAACGTAGATACAACTTAACAGAATTCTTGGGAGGCAATGAAAATTATCTTAAAAGGGAAATTCATAGTGATAAATTCTCACATCAGGAAAATAGGATGAGCTCAAATAAACAATATTATGCTGCACCTCAATAAAAGCACCTTAAGTTCATAGAGAAAGAAGAGCAAGTGAAGCCCACAACCCAAAGAAAGCAGGAAATTATAAACATCAGAGCAGAAGTAAATGGAATGGAGATGAGAAAAAGCATACAGAGAATGAATGAGTTGAAGAGTTGGTTCTTTAAAAGTATTAGTAAAATAAATAAACCCCTAGCTAACCTTATCAAAAAAGGGAAGAAAAAATTCAAAGTCATACAATAAGGAATGAAAAACATGAAATCACAATTCACAAAATCATCAATACTTATTTCCAAACTACTTTCACAGGATGGAAAAGACAAAAGAGATGGGCAGATTCCTAGATACATACAAACTACCAAAGCTGAATCAAGAAGATATAAAAATCCAGAAAAACCCAATATCAATCAATGAAATTGAAAATGCATTTTAAAAAACTTACTAACAGAGAAAAAATCCTGATGGATTCACAGCTGAATTATGCAAGAAATTTAGGAAAGATATAATGCTAACTCTACTCAAACTCTTTGATGAAATTGAAAGGGAAGCAGTTCTCCCAAGCTCAGTTTTGGAGGCAGGTATTTTTCTAATATTAAAATCAGAGAAGGACTCAAGCAAAAAAGAGAACTACAGGCCAATCTTTCTAACATATATATGGAAAAA
This sequence comes from Octodon degus, assembly GCF_000260255.1. NCBI lineage: Eukaryota > Metazoa > Chordata > Mammalia > Rodentia > Octodontidae > Octodon > Octodon degus. Next base: position 8,325,956 of record NW_004524606.1, on the reverse strand, counting down.
TCCTCAGTAAAATACAAGCAAACAATGTAGTAAATCATCAAGATTACACACCACAATCAAGTGGGCTTCATAAATATAATATACCACCTCAACAAGGCCAAATACAAAAACCACATGATCATCTCAATAGATGCAGAAAAACCTTTTGAAAAAAAAATTCAACAGTCATTCATGATAAAAACCCTACAGAAAACCAGAATAGATGATCTTTACCTCAACCTGATGAAAGCCATTTATAACAAATCATAGCCAAGATCATACTAAATGGACAAAAAATAAAAGCCTTCACTTTAAAATCTGCAACAAGACAAGGAGGCCCACTGTCACCTGTCCTGTTCAATATAGTTCTTGAAACATTATCCAGAGAAATTAGACAAGAGAAAGAAATAAAAGGCATAAATATTGGAAAAGAAGTGAAATTATCATTATTTGAAGATGACATGATACCATACATATAAGATCCCAAAAATTCCACTAAGAGACTTGTAGATTTAATAACCAAATTCAGTATTGTAGCAGGATACAAAGTCAACACTCAAAATTCAATAGCATTTCTATATAAAGTGAACACATCAAGGGAGAAATTGTGGAAACTATGCCTTTCACAATAACACCTAAAGAAAGGAAATACTTAGGAATCAATCTCACAAAAGAAGTAAAAATTTTACTCAGTGAAAATTATACTAGTCTGTAAAAAGAGATTCAAGAGGACTTCACAAAATAGAAACATATTCCTTGCTCTTGGATATGAAGAACCAACATTGTGAAAATGGCCATACTACCAAAATTATTATACAGGTTAAATGCAATCCTGATTAAAATGCCATTAGTATACCTCACAGATGTAGAGAAAACATTCCTAAAGATCATCAGGAAACAGGAAAGGCCTATAATAACAAAAGTAGTCACTGGCAACAAAGGAGGCATCACAATTCTTGACTTCAAATTATACTACAAAGATACTGTGATAAAATCAGTGTGGTATAAACACACTCAGCCACCTTATCTTCGACAAAGCAGCCAAACATATTTCCTCTAATAAAGTTAACCTCTTTAATAAATGGTGCTGGAAAAACTGGCTTTCCACATATTAAAGGCTTAAAATAGACCCATGCCTATCACCATGCACAAAACTATAGTCAAAATGGACCAAAGATTTAAATACTAAAACGGAAATACTAAATCTGGAGGATAAAGTACGTAGAAAGCCTAAGGACATAAGGGTAGGAAAAGAGTTCATGAACAACAATCAAACTTCATGGGAAATACTTCAAAAAATCAACAATTGAGATTTCATCCTTTTGAAAATTTTCTGCACATCAAAATAAATCATAAACAGAGAAAACCCACAAAATGGGAAAAATTATAGTGGACTCTCCTTCAAACAAGAACTCCTATCTAGAATACTTAAAGAATTAAATTAATTAGGCCTCCAAAATTCAACAACACAATCCAAAATTGGGTATCTGAAATGAATAAACATCTTTTTCACAAGTAAAAAGATACAAATGACAATTATCTTATGCCAGAAAGAATGGCTATCATCAAGAAGTCCACCAATAACAAACGTTGGAGAGACTCTGGGGAAAAAGAACCCTTCTCCACTGTTGGTGGGAATGTAGACTGTTATAAACATTATGAAAATCAGTATGAAAATTCATCAAAAAGGTAAGTTGGAGACACCATTGAAGTCAGATATTCTCCTTCTAGATATTTTTCTAAAAGAACTGAAATTATTATACCACAGTGATATATGCTCACTCATGTTCACAGCAATAAAATTCGTCATATCTAACTCTTGGAAAACACCCAAATGCCTTTCAATTGAAAAATGGATAAAAAAATATGTGGTATATTTGGACAATGGAGTATTACTCAGCTATAAAAAAGTTTTGAAAAACACAACCCACAAATTTAGAAAAAATACTAACTAATAAGCACTCAGATAAAGGTCTTATATCTAGAATTTGTAAAGCACTAAAAAACATTAGGGCCCCAGAATTTAAAGACCCAATCCAAAAATGGGCATCTGAGATGAATACACACTTTTCTGAGGAAGAAATATAAGAAGCAAATAAATACATGAAAAAATGCTCCACATCACTAGCCATTCAGGAAATGCAAATCAAAACAACACTGAGATACCATCTCACTCCAGAAAGAATGACTATCATAAAGAAATCAACCAACAACAAATGGTGAAGAGGCTGTAAGGAAAAAGGAACCCCTTGCCACTGCTGGTGGGAATGTAGACTGGTGTAACCATTATGTAAATCAGTGTAGAGACTCCTCAAAAAACTAGGACTGAAGGCTGGCCAAATAGCTCACCAGATTAAAACACCTGCAAGAAGGCGCAGGGGCTGGGGGTTTGATCCCTGGGCAAGCCGTGCTGTTCCCAACCCCTGGGACATTCTGAGACTGCAGCTGAGACTGGGCATGGTGGTACATGCCTGTAATCCCAGCTCTTGGGAGGCTATAAACAGGCAGATCACTATGAGCCTGATGTAATAGAGTATTTTCCCTGAAAACCCTGTGGACCCTTCCCTAAGGGAAAAAAAAAAACAAAAAACAAGCAAATATACAAAAAACCCCTAGGACTAGAAATCCCATTCAATCCAGGTAATCCCCTTCTGGAAATTTTTCCAAAAGAACTGAAAACATATCATAGTGATATCTGTGTGCCTATGTTTAGAGCAGAACAATTTGTGATAGCCAAATATTGGAAAAAATCAAAATGCCCATCACCTAAGGAATAAATGAAAAAGATGTGGTTTTTTTATACAATGGAGTATCACTCAGCTATAAAGAAAAATAAACTCGAAGCCTTCATACATAAGTGAATGCAACTTGAAGATATACTCATAAGTGAAATAAACCCTATCCACATGTGTAAATATCATATTGTCTCCCAAGTGTAACAACTCTTAAGAAGAAACAAAAATTGAAAGGTATAACACAGTTAAATGGAAAGCAAGAACTTAAGGTTTAAACAATAAAGGGAGGAAAAGGAGAAAAGTTAGGAAATATGGCAGGGGCAAAACCATACATTTATTTAAATAAGATAGTTAAGGCAATGGTCCTAAGAATCTCCATCAGGGTTTTGAAGATAGCTGTTAATGGGTAGAATTCTCACCCTGACTAACTCTATATGCTGATATCTATGAACTAAGCAACTACACTGAGGATAACAATGTGTAATACTAAAGCCATGCTTGAAATACCTGCCATTTTAGTTATCTAATACTGTTTCCAATGTCATACCAATTATTGCTGTAATCTATTTGAAGTATTTTTTTAAAAAGGTAATAAAAGAAAATAAGAGACAAGGAGAAAATGTCATAGGATTGTCCTGCTACAATCTTGTATATGGTTTCATTTCTAAATGTCTGTGTAAAAATGTGTATTTTTTAACATTCTATAGGGATTTAAATTTTAGAATATCCATGGCTGCTAGAAAATAGCAGTTCCATGTTACGTCTAAGGCATTTGATATTCAGACTGAAGTGATGTTAAGCTCAACTGCCTCTGTAACAGGATAATAATATCATTAAGCTTCTTTTATGGATGTTTAACAACTAAAGTTTGCAGAGCAAAAATTTGAAAAATAGAGGGGCAACAAGGATAGCCAATATTTCAGCCTTCGCCTTTCAGGAACAGTGAGGGCTAAGGACATAAGAGAACCTGTGCTGTGAAATCCTATAACTAAGTGGTGTCCAAAATTTTCTGATCAAGGAGATTATGGGGCCACAAAGGAAAGTGATCAGTGATGTACAGTGTGCCTAAGGAGAGTCACCTAGAAATAAAAATTTTTCTCAGTCTTTCACAGAAAGTAAATTGGTCAAGCAATGGCTGTAACTCATCCAGATGGCTGACACTGACAAAAGATCCACAAGGTGCTGAACATGGTTCCAGTGTAAATCCTGAGGGGATTTGACTGACCTTGTCAGAAACAAAAGTTATATACTTGGCTATATAGGTCTTGCCTCAACTTGATCTTAACCATCAAGCTGAAAAATATAACCATGAGGTATAAGAAGCAATGCCATATTAAATATGCTGAGCTGTAAAGGGCTCAAGTCAACAACTCTGACAATTGCCAGTTTGCTGATAACTGACTGCTATTATGAACTGTTGGACTATTCTGGGTTATTTTGCTGAATCCAAGTACCTACAATCTTTAGACTGGTTTCAAGTATGAAAAGGTCCTTTAAAGACTTCTCCAAATACAGCTTCTCTAACTGTAGTGGAACACCCATCTCTGAAAAATCAAAACGAAAAATATGGGATATGTTGAGAGCAACAAAGCTAACAAATTGATCAAATATATGTAGGTGGGACTTGGCCCAGTGCCTAAATCAAACAAGCTACCTCACTCCTGAGATCATCATCCTGTCTGGATAAGGTTACCTATATCAGTTACTAAGCAAACTAGTGTCATGCTTCACAAAAGTGTAAATAAAGGGCAGTTTTGTGGTGAAAAAAAGGGGGGAGAAGAAAAAATATATGTATACACAAGAGAGTTATGGTAGATATACAGCTACTTTCTCTTAGTTCACTCAGAATAAAAGTTTGTACTAATATTTTTTAGACAAGAAAAAAATAAATTTGAGGCTTTTGTAGAAAAAAGAATGTTAAGTGACACAAATCAGACCCACATGTGCAAACACTGCATTGTCTCACTAGTATGAAAACATGAAAGAGAAAAGATAATCTGAAAGGTACAATAGATACTGTGAAAGGGAAAGCATTTATTCAGTGGGAAGGAAAAATGGAAGAGGAAAAGGATAAAAGAAAGAAGGGTGTTATGGTTTGTGTCTAGGTGTCTTCTCAAAGCCTCATGCAGTCTTGGGGTGGCTTCTGGAGTTTGTGATTGATTACTGTGGGTGTGGGTGCTGCACCTGCCCTGGGGCAGGTAATCTGCATTACAATGTAAGGTGGGACAGAAGCTAGCTGCTTGAGCTGCTGCAATTCTCTCTGCGCTCTTGCTCTTTGCTGCCACCATGAAAGGCTGCCCTCTGCCATGTGTCGCTCT
>NW_004524606.1:8318700-8320808 GCF_000260255.1 Octodon degus | reverse complement strand
ATAGATAGATAGATAGATATATATGATATTTTGGATAATTATACTGCTGATTTCCATGTCTGCTGGTCTTTTAAAGGAGCAATTAGAACTCAAATAGTTTTTCTTTTCATTCTTTTTTTTTTCTTTTAAATTTCTTTGTTGTTGCTTTGGTTTGTTTTTTTTTTAAACTAATTTTGCATGTTTATATCTGGTATCCTAAACAACTAATTTGTTTGCTATATTGTTCATACAATATAGCAACCATTGGTGAATTGCTATTACTTTGTTTAGGGAAATTTTGTATCATTCCAGTGGTGGTTTTTTTTTTTTAATTACTATTTTATACTCGAAAGAAAAAGAAAGAAAGAAGAAAGAAAGAAAGAAAGAAAGAAAGAAAGAAAGAAAGAAAGAAAGAAAAAAGAAAGAAAGAAAGAAAGAAAGAAAGAAAGAAAGAAAGAAAGACTTATTGCTTACTGATCCATGCTGAGGCTTGAAGACTATTCAACATGCTAACAAAAGAAACAAATAACACTATGTTATATGCAAATATTTGTGGCACGTTTTCTCAGTTACTTTTTTTGTTAAGACAAAATATCCAAGGCCTAAAGTTAAAGCAGCAGAGGTAGGAAAAAAGGTTTATTTTGGCTTACAGTTTATAGAGGTTTCAGTCCAAAGTGGGCTGGCTCCTAGGCAGGATGGCAGGGCAGAGAATCAAGGTAGAAGAGCAACAGTCCACAGTATGGGAGGACAGATAGAAGGTAGCAAAGCAGTGAAGAGTGAAGCAGCAGCAGGGAGAGCGCCAGTCCTATTTTAATTCTTCATATGCCATCCTGGCTACCCAACCTTAAATCAGATAGCACTCACTCCCAGGGCGGGGCATCCTTCATCCTAGCATTGCATCAGGAATCTCTGCATCCCATCCTTAATACCAGCATCACACACCCCAGGTCCAGGTACCTCAGAACACACCCTCCTATGACCACAGGAGACTTCGGGGAGACACCTAGATACAAGACATACACCAGTCCTAGGTGATTCCAAGACATAAAAGGCACCATAATTGCTATAATGTAAATGCCCATGGTGAGGCAGTGAGTGTCAGTACTGACAGTGATGAAACCCTGAAGGAAGGGTAGCAGAAAATAACTTGATGGAAACATTTGTCAGAACAAATAGCTATTATCAGTGAAATGAGCTTTGTCTGGAAGTTTAGTGCAGAATACACACATATTCATAAGTCTGAGACAATGCTAGGATTCAAAGCATTCAAAGACTGTAATGTTGCTTTGAGGGCAGAAAGTGTTCAGGGTTCAAATTAAAGCCTTCTTTAATCTACAGCTTGGAGGGCACTGTGTGCTCCCCAATGTGAGCCAGCAACTGCCCACCCTACTTACTAGCACTGTAACCAGAAAGCCTTGAGGACGTCAGCCTTCCTTAAAGACTAGATTTTAACACTTTAATTAGACAATATTTTAGGCAAAACAACATCTCATTCAAGAGTCTTCTGATCTCTGATAATATGCCAGGTCATCTGCAGCATATCTTGACATGTATCCTGGTGTAAAAATTGTGCATTTGCTCTTAAACACAACCACATTCATTCTACCAAGGGATCGAGGTCCAGCAGCTAAGTTCAAAGAATAGTATTCATGCTACACATTTGCATAGGCTGTTGAAGTGACTGATTCCAGTCAAAAGCTCTGTGAGTCTTGGAAATGCTCTAATATTTAGAATGCAAAATGAAAAAAGTCACACAGCAATACATAAAAAGTGTTTGTAAGACATAGATGAACATAGTCAAAGACTATTAGAGATTCTTGTTGAAACAGTAACGAGCCCAGACCCAGTCCTCGCCGAGGTCCGGTGAGTGTGCGGAGAGCTTCCTGCTACCCTGCACCGGCAGGACCAGTCCCAGCCCAGGTGCAGCGTGGGCCGGACCTTCTCCCACCCCCTCGGGCCACCCCCCACCACTCCGCCGTACCTCCCCCACCCTTCCCGCCCAGTAGGAGTTTCTGCCGACTTCCGGGAACGCCCAGACCCAGTCCTAGCCCTGGTCCGCAGCAGGAAGGAGCTGAGCACAGCGGCCAGACCTAAGCCAGACTCAGCTGGATAAGTGCAAACTCTGTAGA
>NW_004524606.1:8303583-8311861 GCF_000260255.1 Octodon degus | reverse complement strand
GTATTATTTGTTGAAACTGTACTTTCGATTTGATTTGAAACTGTCTCATTGCTATATGTTTATCAATAAAACTTTGAAAAGAAAAAAAAAGCTCAAAATTGTCAGATTTTGAATAGCTCTGGTCAAAATTAGAGATACTGCTAAGCTTTGGAATTCAATAAATGTGCTTTGGACAATGAGCTCCAAATTGAACTGGATGCATACGTCAAGACACTGTATTAACCTTCCCAGGACAGGCAGGCAGGTCCTCAACGCCTGGCAGGGTCACTGTGCAATTAGTGCTAACACTTGCTAAGACCTTGTTAAGCGCTATTGCACACTGTACACATTTTAACCTGCAGCTACCTCCATGAAAGCGCTCCTTTCCTGCAGGAGGAAATAGAAGCTGAGGACACTGAAGTCATTAGCCTGCTGTCACAAGCTTCTACGCAGCACTACTGGACCACAAACCTGCATCTCCAGCTCGGACGCTAGCAGTGCTGTTTCTCTGTTTCTGCTTGGAAAGGTGAGATAGCTCAGCAGACCAAGCGCCTGCTTAGGCAAGTGGGGTTCGATCCCCAGCACCACATGCCGTACCGGCCCCACCCGAGTGCACTGAGCTGGCCACTGAGACCTGGAGTGGTAGCACAGGCCTGTAATCCCAGCACTGGGGAGGCTGAAAACAGGAGGATCACTACGAATCCGAGCTGCGCAGTGAGCCCCTGTACCAAATACGTTAAAAAGAAAAGCAGAGAGCAGGGGATTCCCCTCACTGCAGGTGACTGAAGTGAGTCACCACAGCTTGGTGGCAAAGGACTCTCACAGCTACTGTGACCAGCAGCAATGATCCAGTGAGAACAAGAGCTGTCCAGCTCCTGCCCCCCACACAAGGTCTTGGGGTTCAGCGGAGCTAAGGGGTCTTGCTGCTGTATTGGTACATTTTCCCAGATATGAATTAGAAGCCAGGAAAATTAATTTTTATTAAAAGGAAAGGATATCCAAAAAAAAAAAAAAGAAGAAAAAAGAAAAGAAACGGTAATGAGATCTACCTACTTTTGTTTGCAAAGGAGAAACACACTGAAAAGAGGAAATGTGTGCAATCAAAATGTGACATCTTCCTGGTAAACATAATGCCTGCTGGACCGTTCTTGTGGGCCAGCTGTTCTTGAGTCTGCGGAAAAAGGAAAAAAATTTTTTTGACTTTGTCGTACATGCATCCTCATAATCCAGGAATTAATTTTAATTACAGGCATGTGCCACCATGCCTAGCTGGGTATTAATTTTAATTCAGAGCTTCCAGTGCTCCTGCTGCTGGGGACATGAGTGATGAGCACACATAAGCAAACTATTTTTTCACTTTCATACAGGAGTTGATAAACTGTATGAGATGTTCCACATTATACTATAAAAGAAGCTTTTCTTTGGATGATTGTGTCCACATGTAGGGGAATCTAAGCAATCTGAGCATATTTCAATTGGGTTCAGCTGTGAAGTTCAGTTGTTTAGGTGTGTTAGATGCAGTTTCTATCTCTGCTATTTTCAACTAGATGGATTTACTGGGATGTGACCCCATCATAAGTAGAGAAGCATCTGGGTAATGCTTGAGGCAGCTGAACAGCAAGAATAAAGGAAAGGTAATAATATTTCAGACAGAAGGAAGTTCATATTTTGTAAAAGAGGAGGAAGAAGACATTTCAGGATAAAACTCTGGGTGTACACTGTAAAGCTATCACACATATGACTGGGATGTAAAAGGCCACTGCTCCATTAAAGCCACACCCAGGAGCCAAATAGGTTTCTGATGTCAAGTTAGGGACTAAGAGTCCAGCCTCACAGAAAGGAAAACAAGGGTACACAATAACATCAAGAGTCAGCAAACTTTATTGTGTATTTATTATGTTTTAGAAAATTTTCTAAGTATATACCATCTAGTAGTCATTTAATTCAAGTTTATCATTCTGAAATAGATACTGTTGTTCACCTTCATTTAACAGAGAAAATCACTGCAAAGAGTGATTTAAGTTGCCCAAAATCAGACAATTAAAATGTAGTGTAGTTAGGATGTAACATTTTTAATTTGGAGTTCATGTAAAAAATACATATCAGTTTGCAACTCTTGAGTACAACTGAGGGAAAGAAGAAGAGATGGAAGGAAAGAGCAAACAAGGAAGTGAGAAAGGGAGACATAAGGAAGGTAGGCAGGCATGCAGGCAGGCAGGGAGGGGGCAAGAGAGGAGCAAGAGGACACAACGAGATTAGAAACTCACAGAATTCAGGAATGTTCTGCATTGTACTGATCAAAAGAATATAAGGAAATCAAATCAGTTTTGCTAGGATTTGGAAGACGGTAGGAGGAAATAAAGAACGAAAATGACATTTAAAAATTTTTAACAATAAGACAGAACATAAATATATGTGTAAGATAACAATCCAACATTAGAAAGTATCTATACAGTCTAGAAGAATAAAAACAAATTTGTCATATTTCACAGCCCATCTAGATAGAGTTGAAGTGACAATGTTGGCTTTATAGTTCATATAGGCTTTCACCTAATTTGACAGATATGTGATTTACAATATGATGTATCTAAAAGTTCTAAACATCAATTTATAAAAACAGGTAAAGCCTGATTAAGTGCAGGTATAACATTAGCCACACACACTTTATTTTCTTAAGGGCAATGTGAGTAGAGGGAAAGATAAGCAGATGGTAGAATTTTAAAAGAGTAAATTTCAAAAGATAGAAATGTTTTAAAATTTCTTTCCATATAAGACTACATTATTATTCCAATATAATATTTTAATATATTTTCCCCTTTCATGGCATCAATTAGTTAGAGACTCTTTTGAGTTCATCAGTCTATCTTTTGAAATGTAAATGAACACTTGAAAGTTGAGCCTTATTCAATGTTTCAGCAATAACTTTTATCAGCTAATCAAATCCACACCTAGTTGAGACACACACACAGAAAAAGAAAGAGAGAGAGACACACACACACATAGAGAGAGGAGGGTGGGTAAGGTGAGTGGAAGGAAGTACAAGGAACCTGACAAAACACTCTCAATGTATCTCAGTAGAGGCAACTAATTTTGGGTAGGTTTGTTCTGCAGGATCTTCTTGCATAATAGGATACTTAATATCTCAGGCTCCTGTCTTCAGTATAGCAGTAAGTTTCTCTCCCCCCCCAACCCATAGGGAATATATTTCAAGATCCCCAGGAGGTTGCTGAAGCTTTGCTACTACCAAATACCATACATACTATGCTTTTCCTATTCGTATATATCTATCATATTTAATTTATAAACTAGACACAGTTAATAAATTAACAACAACTAACATTACACTAGAACAATTCTGAATTATGTGAATGTGAGCTCTTTCCCCAAATATGTTGCTGTACTATCCTCGCTCACCCTTGTAGGACTGTGAGACAACACAACATCTGCATGTTAAAGTGAAGACTACAGCATCAGGCTGCTAAGGACGGGCCACATAAACACAAGAACTGCTATTGGTGCCAAAGGGATAATTCATGATCTGGATGGAAGGAACCAAGATGGTGCCAGATTTTATCACACTACGCTGAAGAGTACATAATCTGAAACAGGAATTATTTCTGAAATTTTCCACTTAATGTTTTCAGACTGTTGGTAATTGCAACCATAGGAAAATAAGCATAGAAAGTAAAACTACAAATTGGGGAAGGGAACACAGAAATGGTTCCTGGTCATGATGGCATCTCTGAGAACTGTGGTCTGCTTTACCATAAGAAATCACATGCATCAAAACTTAGCTTTGTCTTTTTTATATGTTTTCCTGAGTTACCTCCATGACCACCCATACATCACAGAAATATCTAATCAAGTGTAAATGCAGAATTAAGGAAATAGTGCATGTGGGAATGCTCCAAGCCTAGATTTTCTCCATTTCATTCAAGCATAACACAAATCCAGCTTTTAATACCCAATGCCTAGTCTTCCTGGTCTCACTGCCTTTTTCTCTTACCATTCACATACTCATTTTTCAAATTCTCACTAAAAAGAAAAAGGAATGGATGGAGAAGGAGAAATATCACCTCTATGACTTCCTCAGATTTTAGGGAGCAGTACACTTCTCTACTTCAGGATGCATCTTATGCCATTAGCCTTCCTCATGTGGTTCACAATCCTCTAAAAAGTACTGGAATAAATGATATCACACATCAACAAGCATTGCTGTTCCACGCATTCTTATTGACACATGTTCTGTTTGCATTTAATTTTAACTACTTAAGTGAGACTTTAAGTTGTATTAACTGATATTTAAGTAGAACTTAAGAAAGAATTACAGTCAAACATTAAATGATTGAGTTTATCATAATGTAAAGGTTTCTCAAAGTGTGTTTTGTAGGTCTCCAGTTCTCAGGTTATGTTAATGGGTAGTGCCTAAAAGGTGATTCCTTAATCAATTAAGTTTGAAGAACTCAGGGCTGAACAAACTATTTCAAAGCATAGCTGAGTGGTATTTACAGGTATTAGGATCTCACCACAAGGTGGAGGATGAGTCCAGCGCTTGTGAAATATATTATATCATGGAATCAATGTTCTAATCTATTAATAACCTAATTATAAACATGATATAAAGATCTGTATTTGTGCTACTTAAGCTACAAGAATATAGGTTCAAAGGTGGTGCCATTTTACAAAAAGTAATACGGATGGTTCACACTGTCGGCCAGGCTCCAACTGGAGAAGTGAAGCCAGCAGCAGGTACACACATAGAGCTTTAACCTCCCACAATTAGGGAAGCTGCTTAAACAGTCTCTACAAAGCTTTCCTCTTTCCTTTCGATGTTAGTGCTTTGGGTTGGCAGAGCAGGTGGTGAGGAATGGCAGAGGCGTGCAGAGAGGGATGGTGAAGACAAGCTGTCACCCTGGGGCAGAAGCAGAAGCCCATGAGCTTTTTCTGGGCCTTTCCTTCTCCCTGCCTTTGACCCTGATGAAGTGGGTGTCTGTTATGGTTTGTGTACAGTTGTCTCCGCAAAGCCTCATGTAAATTGGGGCAGACGTGGCTGGAGGAGCAGCAAGAGGCTGGAGGGGCGGGGCCAGGGGATCAGAGCGGGGCCTGAGGGGCGGGGCCAGAGAGGTGCAAACTGTTAAACTGGCTAGTCTGTGCTTTCTGAGAAATGTGGACTGGCACATCCTGGACAAGGCCATGCCCCGGCCTCTCCTCCAGTGTCTTGAAACCTCCAGTAACTATGAGCTAAATAAACCTTTCCTTCCCTCATTTTGCACATTGGGTATTTGTCCCAGCAAAGAGAGAAGAGTAACTAAAACAGTGTAGGACAGCTGGGTGTTCTCCATCTTAGAACTTACCAAAGGATAGCAGAGGAGGCAGAGAAACAGCAGGAGAGGGCTGTGCTAAAGAGAGAGACAAGAAACAACTGAGGAGGTCTAGGAGTGGCTACGCTTCATCCTTCTTTTGCAAAACACCACAGAACTGCTGTTATATCTTCCACATCTCCCACAGAAATACATTCTGTGCCTTCCCCAATGGAGAAGTAGAAGGAAAAGATGTGGGGGATACATGGCTCCACTAGCCAAGTTGCCACATTGTGAAGCACCATGTGCACCCTGAAGCCCTATGCGACTTGCCTGAAGACGTTAGTCAAGTAAACGCTACATTCCACTCAGGTAGGAACTTGTGAGGAGGAAGTGAGTGATGATGCAAGGGACTCTCGTGGGGGTGCTAAGTTTACTCAGAACAGTTGGCATTTGAGAAAAATAAGCTGGAGAGATAGAAATTTACTCTTCTAATGGTGTTAACTTTGAACACTTAAAACCTGCGTGGGAGTCTCAATCTTACCATTTATTTTTAGAAAATGAAAACATTTAATTTTACCTTCACAATGACAATAAACTTTACAATGATCTTGCATTTTCCTTAACTTCAAACAAAATTTGTGAGGAAAAGGACAGCCTTTCATCTCCTCCTCCTCCTCTTCTCCCTCTTCTTCCTCTTCCTCCTCCTCCTCTTTGTTCTACACTGTTCAACAAAAAATCTTGTATTTCTTATTTATAAGACAAGGAAAGAAATGCCATTGTTAGTCTAATTTATGGAACATTTTTCACTTCTATAACCTCTTTTATATCTGATCCCCCACATTCAACAATTGCTGTTGTTTTTTAATCTTTTCCCACTAAAATTTCATCACCTAAAGAAATCATATTTTAGAATTAGTATAATATTAACAGTTGTGTATTCTTAGACTACTGTGATATTACCTAAATAGATCCTGTGTGGTTTCAACAATGTTAAATTCATAATTTGGAAACATACTGATATTCTTTTCCAATTAGTCTCTATTGCTCTTCAAAGAATTATTTTATCTTAGATAACTTCAAATAAAACTGCTTACAATTTTTATTTGCTTTATAGTTCTTTAAAAGACACAAAGACATCATTTGTGAATAGCTGATCAAATGTTAGAATTTTCTTTTATATCTAAAAGTCCTGTTAAACTGAGATTGCATTTGAACTTCAGTTTATTTAAATATCCTGTTATATGGGTGACCCATGAGATGTGCTCTAGAGAAAGACTGATCAAGATAACATTCCTTTTTCCTTTCTGGATTTTTTTAAAAGGGCCCTTGTTATTGACGCAGGTTAAAGACCAAGCTCTATGCTGAAGAAGCTATGCTTGTCTGTCCTACATGGTAGAGGAGAGCTTGAAACAAAAAAACGGACATAGTCAAGAAAATGACAAAGGACAAGAAGCTAAAATGTAAGGTAAACAAGTACATGTGTTTACCTTATTATTTTACAGTGATGTCCAATAATTACTGAGAATTTAGTGAAAGATACTACACTATAAGAATCTTATAAATCAGCATCTCATCAATAATATAAAAGTAATTTATAATATCAAACGTAAAGCACATTTTAACAAGTAATTTTTTGTATTGCTAAAATCAATACACCCAAATATTTCAAAATGTCTAGATTTTGAGTGAGAAAAGAACACTACTGTGTAATTTTTTTATAAAATAAAATAAATGAATGAGCTTGAAAATGTACTAAAAGTTCAATATCTTTAAAAACAATTCAACTATTAAGGAAGGCAATATATCTCCTCATACCCATGGTATAGTTTTGAAAGTTTAAGGAATGTATTATTATCTTAAATTAATATGCTATCCTTTTATCCTTTAGTCAGTTTTCCAGAATATTTTAGTTAAGCATAATAGTTAAATATGAAGGAAATTCTGACTGGGTATCTATAAACTAACATTTGAAAAGCAAACTTGCTTAATCTAAAGTTAAAATTTTAAGCTAATGGAAACTATTTTTAGATTGCCTGGTTTATTTGGCTCCAGGGATCAAACTCAGGGCCTTGAACTTGCCAGGCAGCTGCTCCAGCTGCTGAGCTATCTCCCAGGCCCACAGAAACTATTTTTAAATCTTCATTGTCTATTCATTTATTTATTTTCATCTTTTTCTCATTTCTTCCCCTAAAATATTTAATTTGAAAACTGTACAAATTATAAAGAAAAAACAAGACTTGTATGCAAATGTTCAAATAGTATTATCTACCAAAGGTGTAATGGGAAACCACACAAATATTCAGAAACAGTGAGGGAGTAAAAAGATTGTACAGAATAAGGCTGTGTGTTTACCTCAACAAATATATCTTTAATTTCTCCATAGCTTGTACCCATCTAGCATCTGAGTCCATATTTCTCCTTATGGAAAGAAACAAATTGCCAAATTTAAGTGAACCTTTTCAGCTCTTTAACATAAAAGAGAGCCTCTTAATATCAATATAAGTGTCCCCTCATAGGAGATGAAGCAACCTCCCGTCATTCCTAGTCTCTGTGTAGGTGGAACGTTTTCTGCTTGCCTTTTGGGGTGATCTGTTTCTCTACACTGCTCCTCCCAATGTCTAATTGCCTCTATTTGTACACTCTGTGCATTCATTAGTGACACCCCTTACTGTGACAAAAAGCATTATTTCTGTTAGTGACTCTTGAGTACCTCTTAAATGTGTTAGGGCTCAAAATTCTCCCTGCTTGTACTTAAAACACATTGACCTCATACTTCTACTTGTCATTCAGACTCTTATAGCAAGTGGGATGCAGAGACTTTTTGTTTTCTCCAGCTAGGTGTGTAGCCCAGTGGTAGAGTGTGCTTATCATATGTGGGCATTCATGAGAAAGGGCGGGGAGAGAGAGAGAGAGAGAGAGAGAGAGAGAGAGAGAGAGAGAGAGAGAGGAAGAAGGAGGAGGGGGAGGAGGAGGAGAGGAGAGGAGAGGAGAGGAGA
>NW_004524606.1:8297387-8303278 GCF_000260255.1 Octodon degus | reverse complement strand
TATATAACTGTTATACTTTATGTCTCGATGTTCCCCCCAAAGTTTCATGTAGTCATAGCCTTGGTTTTCCCAGGTGGTTGAATCTGAAGTATGTGATGTTAGGATTAAGAGGTGTAATTAGTTCACTGATTGGTTTGGCAGAACTCTAATCCCACCAGCCTAGATAAAGTGTAAAAGGCCCAGAAAGACACTGGTAAGATCAGTTGTAGATTTTGCTACATTCTGCTATCATTAACCATTCTTCTCTGAAAAGTCACCTTGCTCTGGAAGCAGCTGACTGTGGACTGAAAGCTCAACACACTATGAACTAAATAAACCTTTCCTTCCTTAACTTTGGGCATTGGGTATGTTGTCTCAACAACAAAAAGAGTAACAAAGACAACTAAGGCAATAATAATATATCAAATCTCTTTCTAATGAGCTTCCAGTATCTAAACCAGTTATATTGATCTTCAAATTCCATCTCTCCTACTTTGTGAGAATTTAATTTGGTGGGATGGTTAATCTAAACACTACTTTTAAGCAAGTCTGTATTCTTATCAAAAATATAATTTGTGGCTTAAGTGGTATTTCAACTCTTTAGTACTTATCATAAGAAGAACTTGCTTTCAAAACACTGATTCTTCTATGAATTTAAAAAGAAAGTTGAATTTCAAAGCAAAGGATCTCTTTGTTCAAGATTTAATTTTAAAAGTTCAGCTATTTTTGGTCATGATGGAATACATGGTACTGGACTTGCTTCTGTTCAGATATAGTTATAAGATCTGAAAAAAATACATGAACAAAGTTTTTCAAGCACTAAATAACAGGTAAAGGAGAACTATAGAAACAGAAGAGTGACATGTCTGTTCCAGGTTGTGACTTGGCAGCCCTTCTCATAGTTTAGTGCAGAAGGTGGAGCACAAATGGAGAGAGAGCTGTGGAGATGGCTCAGTGGAGTAAGCGCTTCCCTGGCAAGCGCAAGGGCCTGAATTCAATCCCCAGTTCCGGAAAAAAAAATGCAGGGAGAGGGAGAGAGTTGGTGAGCTCCACGCACAGCTGCTGGAGTAGGGTCTGCTGATTTGATGAGAATTTGCAGGCAAAATTATGAAGTGTTAAGAGGGAACCATAGAAGACCAGACATAGGCAGGTTTTACCACAGATGTACTTTCTCACTGCACCGTGCATGGAAAGATGAGAACTGAAAAAAAAATTATGCAAGACATAATGTTGGCAAAAATTAACACTGAATTGATACCGCATTTAATGCAGTGCTAGAAAATACTCTGTACCAAAATCTCATTAAGAATGTAAACTATACCTAAGGCATGAAACTAAAGTGGACTCATCACAACAGAAAATACAACCAGCTCTCATTGGAACACAAATTTATAAAAGTAATTTAACTATTTTCTAGAACAAAATTCAACTGTCTTTAAAAGAAGACATCACAGTCTAGGTTCCACTATATATTATCTACTATCTTCAATATATAATTTTTAAAAATAGACATTTCTAAAATCAAGAAATTATAACCAAACCAACAACAACAAACCCAGATTCAATAACCAAGATGTTGGAAATGCCAGATAATGATGTTAAACTAGCGGTAACACATATGACGAAGAAATTAAAAGAAAAGATGATGATAATATATGAGCAATAAAGTAGAAACCACACAGAAGAATCATGTGGAAGTTCTGGAACCAAGAGTACATCTAAAATGAAAACAAAAATGTAAGAGAATTGTACCAATCTATTGGGGACTAGAGAATAGAATGTTAGCGACACTAGAGGCAAATGTACAGAAACTAGTTGATTTGAAGAATAAAGAGAAGAGATTGGAAAATAAAATGAACTGAGCCTCTGTGGCTTGTGTGAAGATACAAGTGGTCTGACATATGTAGAGCTAAGATCCTGGGAAGAGAGGAGATGCACACTGAAACAGAAATGCAACGGTTAGAGAAATAATGAGTCAAATGACCTACATTTTGTGAAAACCATCAATGTAATATAAAGAATCCAAAATCTCAGCAAAATAAAAACACAATCCCCACCAAAAAACCCCATTAACATTAAGTTTATCAAACTAAAGATATTAAAAATGAAAGAAACAAGAAAGAATGCTTAAGGAGAGAAAAAAATGACATGTTAGGTATACAGAAACAATGAGCAGAATGATGTCCAAAGCAAAAGAAAGAATGATGAAACAAGAAGACAGAGAAAATTGTGTTAAACACTTGCCAATTAAGAATTATATGTCCATCAAGAACATTATGGAGCCAAAGAGGAAAATGATCGATGACGTAGAGTGTGCCTAAGGAGAGTCACATGGGGAGAAGACACTCTCTCAGGCTTTCACAGAAAGCACATTGGCCAAGCAATGGCCATGACTCATCCACATGGCTGCACTGACAAAGGTTCTGCAATCTGAGGTACAGGATCTCAGGATAAATCCTGAGGGCATTTCATTGACCTTCTCAGACCAAAAGGCTACAACTCTTGTTGCACAGGTCTTGCTTTACCTTGGTCTTAACCATCCAGTACAAAAGTATGAAGACGAAATATAGGAAGTAAAGCCATGTTGTTATGTTGAACTGTGGGGGACTCAGGTCAATAATTTCTGACATTGCCAGTTAAACAGAAGACCCAATGCTATTATGGGCTACTGGACTCTTTTAGAATATTTTGCTGAGTATACACACCTATAATATTCAATAATGGAACTTAGAAAAAATGGGGTATACCGATGAATGTCCATTTTGTATCTGTATATTCAAAGTGGTTAGGATAGATATATAGTTGCATTCTCTTAATGAATAGAATGATTTGTTCTAATGGTGTTTGTAAATAGGATCTCAAGTCCTCATCTTGTACAGCAATTAACCGCTAAGAAGAATATATGCAGTGTATTATTTGTTGAAACTGTCCTAGCGATTTGATTTGAAACTGCCTCATTGCTATCTGTTTATCAATAAAATTTTGAAAATAAAATAAATAAGTTTCTATGTAAAAATTTAAAAAAAAAGAATTATATATCTAGCCCAGTCCTAGCCCAGGTCCGGTGAGTGTGTGGGAGAGCGTCCTGCTACCCTGTACCGGGGGGACCTACTACTGGTCCCAGCCCAGGCACAGGGTTGGGGAGACCCTCTTCCACCCCCTTAGGATGCCCCCCATCACTCTGCAGCACCTCCCTAACCCCGCCTGCTGAGTAGGAATTTCTGCCACGTTCCGGGAACCCCTAGACCCAGTCCTAGCCCAGGTTCAGTGAGTGTGTAGGAGCACTTCCAGCTACCCTGCGCTGGCAGGACATATTACTGATCCCAGACCAGGTTCAGCTTAGGCTAGACCCTCTTCCACCCCGCTGGGACGCCCCCCTCCACTCCGCAGCACCTCCCCCACCCCGTCCAGCCAATAGGAATTTCTGCCGCATTCCAGGAAGCCCCAACCCAGCCCTAGCCCAGGCCCAGTGAGTGTGTGGGAGAGCTGCCTCTCCCCGCTACTCCACCTTGTTCCCCCCAGGCTCAGCTCAGGCCTGGCATACAGGCCTGGGGTGCAACCCTACAGCTGCAATACCTGCAGAGAGTGTAGTGGATAGAACCACCCAGCTAGTCCAGGAGCAGAAAATCTTGCCAGAGGGGCACAACAGGTTCACCCCCAAGAGCAGCAGCAGGAAGGAACTGAGCACAGCAGCCAGACCAAAGCCAGGCACAGCTGGATAAATCCAAACTTTGTATATCTGCACCTGAATTTCAGTACATGCTAAGTTTATAACTACAACGAAGATCTACAACAAAGGTCAGAAGACAGTGCTATGCAAAATGACAAGAAGGAACAAAATGCAACCTCAGAACCCAACCCCACCAGTAACAAGTACAGAGGACACTAACACAGAGCAAATTGGGAATCACACAGCTGAAAGCAATGAATCAACAGTTTCTGAAATAAAAAAAAACAGCTGCATAAAGGTATAGAGGACCTCAGATTGGAAATAAAGAATGAAATCCCTGAATTAATAACATCTGCAGTAAAGAATCAAATGCAGAAACATATGGAGGAAACCCAATGCCCACTTAGAACAAGTGAGGAGGACACTAGCTTGGCTGAAAAGCATGAATTAATAGCATCGATAGTAAATGAGCAACAGCAGAAAGATATAGAGGAACTCAGAGTGCAATTCTTTTCTGAAATAAAAAAAGAATTCTCTGAACTCATAGCATCAGAAGTAAAGAAGCAACTACAGAAACATAGGGAGGAAACCCAATCTGAAAAAAACACTGCAGTAAAAGAATTTATAACTGCTTCTAAAGAAGACATCAATAAAAAAATAGAGGAGATTAGAAAAATGATGGATTCCTTCAATGTGCAATACAGGAAAGAAATAGATCACATGAAGCAGAGTCAAAGAGAAATAGAGGAAATTAAAATCTGAATCACAAGATTACAAAACCATTTAAGTGAAAGTGAAGACAGAGTTTCAGATCTTGAAGATGCTGGAGCAGCTAGTGAAAAGGTAAGAAAGGATCTCTTAAAAACAAGGATACAGGAAAGAATAATCCATCACCTGCAAGATGATTCAAAGATGAACAATGTGAGACTAATAGGCATCAATGAGAAAGAAAGAGTCAATACAAATGACATTAAAAAAAATATGGGCAGAAGTAATAGCAGAAAACTTCCCAAATATGAGGAAACAATCTGACATTCAGGTAACTGAAGCATACAGAATGCCAAGGAACCTAAACCCAATGAAAAACACACTGAGACATATAATAGTCAAGATCCCAGAAATTCAGCACAAGAATAATATACTGAAAGTTGCTAAAGAAAAGAAGCAGATCACATTCAAAGAAAAACCCATCAGAATTACGGCTGACTTCTCTTCACAAATCATGAAGAGCATGGAGTAGAGTATTTCAAGTCCTCTATGAAAACAAATTCCAGCCCAGACTACTATACCCTGCAAAATTCTCTTTCAAGTTGGATGGAGAAGTGAAATACTCTCATGAAAAAGAACAGCTAAAGAATTTCTTGATGACAAAGCCAACCCTACACAGGCTACTGAAAGATGTTCTAGAGAAGGACCAAAATGATAAGAACTCCACAAATAAGATCAGAAGCAACCAACTAAATAGGGCAATCAATTAAACACAGAAGAAAAAGGAGTAAATGACCACAGATAAACAACATGTCAATTGTAAGTCAATACATCTCAATTCTAACCATCAATGTAAATGGACTGAATTCACCAATAAAGAGAAACAGACTGGCACAGTGGATTAGGAAACAAAATCCAACAATATGCTGTATACAAGAAACACACTTTTAATTCATAAAGACATTCATAGGCTGAAAGTCAAAGGATAGAACACAATAATACATGCCCCAGCACCTCAGAAAAAAGCAGGGGTAGCAATCCTATTCTCAGACAGTCTCAAGTTCAAGCCAACAATGATCAAGTGAAATGAAGAAGGCCACTATATACTTCTTAGGGGAAAAACTCAAGAAGAGGTAACACTCATAAATATCTATGCACCAAACACGGGAGCAACCAAGTATATAAAGCAAATCTTAATGGACATGAAAAATCTAATATCCAATATCACAATTTTAATAGGAGACCTTAACACCCCCTTATCTCTAAAAGATAGGTCGACCAGACAAAAACTTAGCAAAGAAATAATAGAACTGAACCAGAGCTTGAAACAAATGGACTTAGTGGACATATACAGAGTGTTCCACACAAACACAGCTGAATACACATTTTTCTCAGCTGCACATGGGTCATTTTCTTTTTTTTATTTTATTTTTATTTTTTTTCTACAGTTTTATTGATAAACAGATAGCAATGAGACAGTTTCAAATCAAATCGGAAGTACAGTTTCAACAAATAATACACTGCATATATTCTT
>NW_004524606.1:8289343-8291393 GCF_000260255.1 Octodon degus | reverse complement strand
TACTCAGACAAAGGTCTGCTCTCTAGAATCTATAAAGAACTAAAAAACACTAGGGCCCCAAAATTTAAAGACCCAATCCAGAAATGGGCATCCAAGATGAATACACACTTCTCAGAGGAAGAAATTAAAGAAGCAAATAAAGATATGAAAAAAATTCTCCACATCACTAGCCATCCGCAAAATGCAAGTTAAAACGAGATATCATCTCATCCTAGAAAGGATGGCCATCATAAAGAAATCACTCAACAACAAATGTTGGAGAGGCTGTGGGGAAAAAGGAACCCTTCTCCACTGCTGTTGGGAATGTAGACCGGTGCAACCATTATGGAAATCAGTGTGGAGACTCCTTAGAAAAGTTGGACTAGAAATCCCATTTCAACCAGCTATTCCTTTGCTGGGAATTTTCCCAGGGGATCTGAAAACATCATATCATAGGGATATATGTCTGCCTGTTTATAGCGGCACAATTTGTGATAGCCAAATCTTGGAAACAACCAAAAGATGTGGTATTTTTACACAATGGAGTATTATTCAGCTATTAAAAATGATAAACTCGAAGCCTTTATATTGAAGTGGATACCACTTGAGCATATACTCATAAGTGAAATAAACGAGACACACATGTGTAAATATCGTATGGTCTCCCTTGTATAAGAACTCAAAAGAAGAAATACAAATAGAAAGGTATAATACAAGTAAAAGGAAAGTAGGATCTCAAGGACTAACTAATCAAAAGCAGGAAAGTAGAAGAGCTAGGAAGCATGAATAAGTCAAGCCATACAGTTATATGTAGAAGATGGGCAAGGCAATGATCATGAGAATCGTCAGAAGATTTTTTAATCTAGCAGTAAATTGGCAAGATTTTCACCTTGACTAACTATTATACTGATACCTGATACCTAAGCAACTTCACTGCCAATGGTAATTTGTACTAGTAGTTTTATGCTTGGAGTGCCTGTCATTCTGGTCTTCTGAATATGGGCTGCTCTTCATGACATGTCAGTTGCTGCTATGATGTCTCTCAGGTAGATGGTTCTTCAAGAAGAAGGGGGTGGTGAATGAAAGCAACAGACAGGAAAACATATAATGTGGGACTGTCTTGCTTCAAGGTTGTATATGGTGAGATTTTTGGACTTATGTGTAAACATAAGAAGTATAGAATTCTTTATGCCTATTTTTAAAATATATTCTAATTTTTAAATTTTTTTTATCATATCCTGTAGGAACTTAAAGTTCAACATATCAATACTCTATGAAAAATACCTGTTCCATATTATGCCTAAGATGTTTGATATGTGGACAGATAGTGAGGTTAAGCTTAACAGCCTAAGTTGTATGGTAATAACAATAAGCTTGACTTCTGCAAGGTTAACAACCTAAGTTTACAGACCAAAATTTGAGAAAAAGGAGGGCTGCAAGGAAAACCAACATTTTGGATGTAGCCTTCTAAGGTCAATTAAGACTCAGGACATATGAGAACCTGTACTGTAATGTCATCAAGTCAGTAGTGTCCCAAATTTTCTGATCAAGGAGATTATGGGGCCAAAGAGGAAAGTGATCAATGATGTACAGTGTGCCTAAGGAGAGTCACATGGAGAGAAAACTTTCTCTCAAACTTTCACAGAGAGCACATTGGCCAAGCAATGGCCGTGACTCATCCACATGGCTGACACGGACAAAGGTTCTACAATCTGAGGTACAGGATTTCAGGATAAATCCTGATGGGATTTCATTGACCTTATCAGACCCAAAAGCTACAACTCTTGCTTTTACCTTGGTCTTAACCATAAAATAGGTCCTGCTTTACCTTGGTCTTAACCATCCAGCAGAAAAGTATAAAAACGAAATATAAGTGAAATAAACCAGACACACATGTGTAAATATCGTATAGTCTCCCTAGTATAAGAACTCTAAAGAAGAAATATAAATAGAAAGATATAATACAAGGAAAGGGAAGGCAGGATCTCAAAGACTAATCAAGAGAGGGAAAGGAGATGAGCTAGGAAACATGGCAATGTTAAGCCATGCAGTTATATGTAAAAGATGAGCA
>NW_004524606.1:8288059-8288783 GCF_000260255.1 Octodon degus | reverse complement strand
ATGAGAACTTGTACTGTAACATCATGTACCTCGGTAGTGTCCCAAATTTTCTGATCAAGAAGATTATGGGGCCAAAGAGGAAAGTGATCGATGAATATTATACATTTCTCTACCTTTCGATTTATATTTTGGTCCAGTTGCACAAATCCTACCAAGATCTCTTCTTTACAAATTGTATTCTTTAAATCTAATAATCTGAGTTGTTGACAGAGCTATACATTATTTGACTTAGTAGTCTTTAAGTGTAATTTTATTGTTTCATGAACAATGGGAAGTGATAATATGTTACTTTGAAGACTATCAAAAAGACAAATATGATAGCATGGTTTCTTTGTTAAAAAGACTCAAGCTCCATGCATTCGATCCTATTTCAACAGAAGCCAGAATGTGAAATAAGATCACCTTGCAGGCTTTTGTCTTGGCAAAGATTGCCTTCTACCTGACAGTTTGCCCTTATAGCTTCTATTTCTAGATCACATTTTGATCAGGAAGTAGCAATACTGAGGCATGAATAAAAATAAAAAGAACAGAATCATAGATGTATATTCATACTGTCTTTGTTTTAAAAAAAGGAAATGGATAAAGGGATGAATAGAATAGGAAAGGAAAGAAGGAAAGGGTGATAGAAACACGGACTAAGATGTATTGTGTACATATACTAACTTCCCACAAGAAATGTAAACATTATGTATCCTACACATGTACTAATAAATTAAAACAATAA
>NW_004524606.1:8246350-8287959 GCF_000260255.1 Octodon degus | reverse complement strand
TGAATTTAACAGAAAACTTGAGACTTGAGTTTATATCCCTAGATATGAATTTTGAAGCTAATTATTTTAAACAGGTAAAATGAATGTTATTTGGACAGAGGATTTTTGGAAAATTGTATGTACTCTCCTTGGCTTCTGATCAGAGGGGCCTAACTTGTGAAGCTGGCCAGTTCCTCATGGACTCTGCTTTGACCTATTATTTCCTGGTTTGTGCTGCCTGGGCTTCATCAGACAGGTTCCTCTTCACTCCCAGTCATCAGGTGTAGGCTCATCTAATTTATTCTGAGGCCTTGGCCACCTCAAGAGACTAAAATTCCTATCTAAAGCAGAGCCAGTTACCTAGATGGTGAATTCTGCGCTCCATAGATATAACTGTGTGATAAACACATGGCTTAAAGGTTGACATCATTGTGGAGCACTGCACCAATACACAGCATCCAACAAGGACCCAGTGATGCACAGATGACTCAGGAAACAGTACTCCATACCTAGCCATATAATTACTATGGAGAGAAAAAAAAATGAATTCTATAGTTGTTAACATCTATAGTTCTCACAATAAAGGACTGAAAATATTCTAATTTGAATAATTAGAATTCAAAGTAAGTTGTCTAACTTCGAAAAATAGTGCTTTTCTGAATCAAAGTAAGATCCACATAGGAATTTCAAGTATCATCATATACTCTCACAAACAAAAGGTAATTCAAAGGCCAAAAATAAAACCAAAATCCAAAGTATGGTGAGAAGTAAAGCAAAAAGCTAAATAAATAAATAAAATGACAGAAAAACTCTAAGCTTTAGTACTGACCACATATTTAAAATATACCAGTAAAAATGAATCTTTATTTCCAAGTGATTCATAAAATTTCTCTTATAAAATATTTTTCTTAGACAAAATGTTGCATAAGAATTTGATGAGGGGTCGGGGAGATGGATCAGTGTAATAAGCGCTTGCCTGGAAAGCACAGGGGCCTGAATTCAATCCCTGGTTCTGAAAAAAAAAAAAAGAAAGAAAGAAAGAAAGAATTTGATGGTCTGAGCTGGGGAAACTAGCTCAGCAGCACAAGCTTCTGCCTGGCAAGCACAAGGTCATGAGATTTATTCCCAGTACCACATACACAAAACAAATGGCTAGTTTGCAGGGTATAGTAAATGCAGAATCGTTAGGATAGGTATACGCTACTTTTACTTAATTCAATGAGAAGAAAGATTTGTACTAATAGTGTTTGGACAGGACATCCTGTCTGCATCTTGTATTATGGATAACCACTAAGAAGATAACAATGTACAATGTATTAATTATTGAAACTGTCTTATTCATCAGTTTTGAAACTGTCTCATTGATATTTGTTTCTCAATAAAATAAAATAAAGAAATGGCTAGTCTGAAATTTACTTTATAGTAAATCTCAGATAATTACATTCTAGTAATGGCAGGAGCATAAGTGGAAAATATGTCTATGTGAAGAATATATTGAAAGTAACCCATAAAGTAACTTCAAGGTGGAAAATATGAGCAGAGATTTAGAGAATTTGTTGCTTTTGAGGTAAAAAATGGAAAATAAGTTGGTTAATTATAAAGAAAAATGATCCCAGTATCTTACAAGGGCTTTTTGTGGACCTGAAAGCACAGTGCTCGTGAGTTAGAGTGCATTCTCTGTTTTAGAGATGACATTGCATGTCTCATAGATCTAAATCCATTTTTAAATTGAGACAAATACACAAGTATCATGTTTATTGAAAAATAGTATCAATAACATAATCTAATATTAAAATCAAATGGAAAATAAACAAGAATATTTATTGCAGCTCTACCTATAGCTCATTCATTCTCCTAGGTATTTGTTTCTTTTTCACTTGAGACCTCCTTGAGGGCCTCTGCTGTCTCTGCTTATTGCTATCAATCACCAAATTTACTATTTATCAAATGTGTTTCTGGCATCACAAATATGTACAATTTAAATAACTTGCTTTTTCAAATGACAAAATTGAACCATTAGAGGAATTGGATTGAATCTCCAAATGGATGAAGAGACCACACAAAACACTAACTACAGAAAAGAGACAAAATTTTAAAACTTGGTAATCACATATTTCATAACTTCATCATCAGTTTTTATATACTGCTCCTATTTATCTAACCATTGTTAATTAGTAGCAATCAGGTCAAACACAAAGTAAGCTGCACAAAATACTGAACTATCTATTTTACTGTATCTATTATACCATTCAGATTCTTATACTTGGAAAACAGTATATTTATACATATGGGTCTGATTTATTTCACCAATGAGTATAGCCTGTAGTTGCATGCACTTATCCATAAAGGCCTCAAGTTTGTCTTTCTTTATAACTGACGTATACTCAATTGTATAAAAAATACCACACTTTTTCATCCATTCCTCAGATTATGGGCATTTTGGTTGCATCCAAGACTTGGCTATGACAAATTGTGCTGCTGTAATCATGGGTGCCATATATCACTATTGTACAATGTTTTCAGATTTGGGGAAAATACCCATGAGTGGAATAGTTGGCTTGAATAGGATTTCCAGTCCTAGTTTCTTGAGGAGTCTCCACGCTGATTTCCACAGTGGTTGTACCAGTCATTGCCATCAACAATGAAGAAGGGTTCTTTATCCCCAACGCATTTTTTTAAAACCTATTTAGTATAGGGTCTACAGGGTCTCACTACACAGATCAGACTTGTAGTGATCCTCCTGTTTTCAGCTTCCCAAGCTCTGGGATTATAGGCTCATGCCACCACTCCTAGTCTCAATTGCTGTCAGCATGCCCTGGGTGTGAGGCCAGCATGGCACACTGGGAATCAAACCGCAGTCCCTGTGTCTGCCTAAGTAGGCACTTTAATTTGCTGAGCTATCTGGCCAGCCCTTAGCATTTGTTATTAGTTGATTTCTTTATGAAAGCTATTCTTTCTGGGGGGAGATGGTATCTAAGTGTGTTTCAATTTTCATTTCTTGAATGACCAGTACTGAAGAACATTTTTTCTTGTATTTATTTGTCTTTTGTATTTCTTCCTCTGAGAAGTGTGTATTGATCGCACATGCCAATTTTTGGAGTGGGTCTTTATGTTTTGGGAGCCTGATTTTTTTAAGTTCTTTATATATTCTAGATAGAAGTCCTTTGCCTGAGTGATTATTGGTTAAGATGTATTCCCAATTTGGTGGCTGTCTTTTCACTCTTGGTGATTTATTTGGACATGAAGAAACTTCTTAGTAATATGAGATCCCAGCTGTTGATCCTTTAAAGTATTTCCTGTGCAGTTTGGTTTCATTCATGAACTCTTTGTCTACCCCTATATCTTCTAGATTTCTACCTACTTTTTCTTTTAGTAGAGTTAGTGTTTCTGTTTTAATATTTAGATCTTTAATCCATTTTGACTTTAATGTAAAGTGATAGACCCAGGTCTAGTCTTAGTTTTCAGCATTTGGAGAGACAGTTTTTTCAGCACCATTTGTTAAAGAGGGTATTTTTCTTCCAGTGGATATGTTTGGCCCTTTTGTCAAAGATAAGGTGGCTGAATCTGTTTGTAGTTGTGTCTTCATCTTCTAATCTGTTCCATTGATCCTTGGGTCTGTTTTTTGCCAGTACCATGCTAATTTTATCACAGTAGCTTTGTAATATAATTGCAAGTCAGGGATTGTAATGCCTCCTGCCTTGCCTTTGTTGCTCAGAATTGCTTTTGCTACTCTACGTCTTTTCTGGTTCCAAATAAATTTTAAGAATGTCTTCTCTGGGTCTGTGAGGTACATGATGGTATTTTGATAGGGTTTGCATTAAATCTGTATAAGAAGTTTGGAAAAATTCTCATTTTCACCGTGTTGGTTCTTCCTACCCAGGAGCAAGGAATACCATAAGGATTCAACAACAAAGATGAGGGAAAGGAGAAAAGATACATAAAAGGGAGGGGGAAAATTACACAAGTATATATACAGGCTGGCTGAGAGGATTATACTAGTAATTTCCTTCATTTTTTAAAAAATAGAAGATAATGTTTAGAATTTTCACTTTGACCAGCTCTGTATGCTGATATCTGCAATCTAAGTAACTACATCAAGGACAACAATGTGTAATACAAAAACCATGGCTGAATACCTCTCATAGTAGTTCTCTAAATGTGTACCACTTCTAGTGTTTTATAATTATTATTATACTTCCTTTAAAATATTTTTAAAGTAAAAAAGACAAGAAAAAAATTAAGGCTTATTGAAAGCAAGTGTTAATATTCAATTTTTTGTCCAATCTTGCATAACTATATCTGTTAATCTGAGCAACAGATTTCAGAATTAAAATAGGTAATATAATTGTTAATTTTCTATTCTTGTTTTGAAAATCTGTAACATATGTATTGTTGTATATTACTCTTTTTCTGTCTTTGTATCTGCTATTTGTTTTTGCTTTTGTTTTTACTCTTCAAAGTAAAATAAAATAAAATCAGCAATTAAAATACTGAACTAGAAGCTGACCCCTTGGGGGTATAGTCTTATAAGGATGGCAGGACAGACTGACAGAAAGACTAAAACTGAGACTGATTACAGTCACACTAATAGTCCGCATGGAGAAGGAAGGGAAGGGGTCACTTCCAGATGAGAGTGATCTAAAGGCCTTGAACGTAGGGGTGAGATGGAATTTTAAGGAACCATTTCTAGATATGCTAATACTAGAGCCTACAGTCACACAATTACATTACAGTAAGAGGTTTGGAACCTCCCTGGAATTTTAACTTTGTAAAACTTTATGTGGAAAGTTATGCCTGGAAATAAAGTCACTCCTGGTCTTCCCCAGCTGTATGAGTAATCTGGAATTTTTCTTATACATAATGGGAAGCAGTGAAAGCATTTTTTGCATAAATATTGGGAATCAAGGTAGTTTTTAAAAATGATGATACTGGGAGCTGAGTGTAAGAAGAAATGAAGTTACGAAAGGAGAAAAAATGAACACAAGGCAAACAGGTAACATTTCCTGGGCAAAAACATTGGAAAAGGCAAATCATTGGAGACAAAAATAAATGTCATTTTTTGTAATAAAAATGATAATGCTTAGGAATGGTAAACTGGTCATCATACATAGCCCAGTGTTATGCTTTTTGTTTTTAATCTACCATGAAAAATAGTATTACTCCTTTCCAAGTATCTACTGACAAATTCTCTTTGGAAAACAATTGCTAATCCTTTTTTGTATATTTGCAAATGATCAAAGAAATTGGAATGTTTTCTTGTTCATGTTAGGAAAAAATGTTTTCCAAAACATAAGCTTCAGGACAAACCTCCAGAGGATGTAGCTTTAAAGATCTCCCTCAATGTGTATGTGTATATTTTGTGTATGTGTATATTTTCATTTTTTATTAATATTACACCTAAGTAATGAATGGGGGATGGAGGAAAAAGGCTTTGGAGGAGATTTTGTCCATTTAAACCAAATTCATTATTTTTACCCAATTTTGTAGTGTGGCATTTTAAGTAAGTGCTAGCCTGAAGGCTTTCACTGTTTGGAACCACAGGCTTTATATTACCTTAGGAGAAAAAAAAAGAAGAAAGAAAAAAAAAAGAAAGAAAGAAAGAAAACCTCTCAGCCGCAAGTTGGATGCTTCTGGCAGCAGTACAAATCTAGCACCACCCAGGGAGGGAGTGTGTTTGCTTCTTTGCTCACTTCTGGCTGGGTGGAGGGATGCTGGACATCGAGACGCAAGAGAGTCTGCAGCACACTGTGCCCCAGCCCCACTCCTTGGGCATCCTTCCTCTGGAGCACACAGGTAAGTGCACCTGGTGCTGCCGCGACTGTCAGTGCAGCACGAGCAAGCTGGACAGTAAGTGCACTGCGCCGAAGGCGCCTATCTTATCCACATCTGCAGGGAGGTCATTTAGATTGGTGTAGGTCCTTAAGTTTGTCACTCAATTAATTCCTGAAAAGATCCTTTTTATGTATTACAGCTATCTGTATCTTACTATATGGCTTTGTAGCATGCCTTCCTAAGGTATGAAAAACACTAAATAGCACCTGAATGTTAACTTTTTTTTATGACAAATCCATAGCTATTATTAACCTGTTATTCTTCATGTTCAGAAACTGTAAAGATTTTATAGAAATTCTTGTTACTGAATAATAGAATACTATGTCATATAAACTTTACTCCTTAATGTCAGTGTTGGAAAATAACACAATTGGGTGAAGTGTAAAACTTAATGTAAGACAGTAAACTGAAACACTATAGAGATAAAATTTACACATAATATAGCAGTAGTCTCTAAATATAAAACTTAGACATTATAAATTTGGGTTCTTAATGATTTTTTATACCACAAATTGTGTTTCCATTTAGATGTCAGAAACTGAGCTGGAAAAGATAAAAGTAAGGACAGCTGAGCCTTTTGAAAATGACAAAAATAAAGTTTCTTGGTTGAAGGAAGGTAAGTCTTTTTGTTCTGAATTTTCTACTGGTGTAAAAAAGTGTGCTTTTTTAAAAATTAAAAGCAAAAGGTAGTATGGAGAGGAGGAGGACACTTGCACAAGAACTTCAAAGGATATTAATGCTTCTGATTTTCTATTCTGTGTACACATGGCCTAAGCACTCATCTGAGAATCTGTGTTGATTCTGTGTTGCAAGAAGTAGATTCCTACTTTGTTGCTAAGATTTAATATTCATTTTCAGCTCCGATGCATGTTGTATGTTCTCTGTGAGGGTCCAACAATAGTGAAGATGTTTCTTTCTGGTAGCCAAGAAGTCTATGTAATTTGAGGACAAATACTTTGAAATAATAGTCACAGAAAATGATGCGTTCTATAGGAAACAATACCTACAGATAGCATCACCACTGACCGCAATTAGAAAAGCCACCTTCCCCCTGGGTGAAGGGCTGTCAGCCACCAGCGCAGCATGCTTAAGATTGTTGCTTGAAATATACACACAAATCAATATGCTCTCCCATGATGGGTACTTTTGAAAATATTTCTAGACTCATAATCACTTACTAAAATGCTTGGGTTTTATTATCTTTTGGTTTTATGAACACCTCTTAATGTCTCTGAACTTGATTATTTTTTACTGAAAAGGAATACAGCATCTTTTCTATCATTTATATTAAGCTATTACAATGCAAAAGGACAGTTCTTATGTAGTAGAAATCCTTAAAAAATAGTGTATAAGTTTATAAAACAGTTTAATAAGTATGTCAAGAATGTTGTCCACTCCTCAAACGATCACAGCAACAGCAAAACCTGCAGCGTTCATTGGTGCATATTGGGGTTTTGCTGAATCATCATGACAACACACAATGCACTCGCTGTCCTTAATCTGCCAATGAGAAAACAAAACCTTAAAGAGTTCAAGTAGCTTGAATAACATTGCAAAATTAGGAAGTGTCAGAATTGGGTTTGAACATCAGGTCATTTAACTCTATAGTACATGAATTTAACCTCCTTTTCACAATGTCCCACAGAGAAAAATGGTTAAGTTATTTGTCAGCTATGAACTGTACTTTAAAAAAAAGCTTTCCTGCAGCATAAAATCGGCACCTCCAACTTCACTGCACCATCATATCCATTCTTAGCCTTCATCCCATCCCCCCTCTACCCTTATTTTTAAAAGGTTATTTGCTTAAGGAAAGAAAATCATTTCTTCTGCTCAAGTGCCCAGCAACCAAATTGAGCTGTGAGGACTCATCTCTCAAAAACACTTTATTTTAGGATAAAAGAGATGCAGAAATAAGGCACTCTCAGAGTCACTCCCTTCAAAACTCCAGGGCTTGAAAATTTTCAAACTTCTTTCTAGCAAAAGACATTCTAAACAGTCTTTCAAAAAAGGAAAAAACCTAACTTGGATCAAACAAGCCCCATGTTTTTCTTGTGATTCCCAATTCATAGAGGCAGTCTTACCTGTTACTTGTATTGAAGTTTACATTATTTATTATTATTAGTTTAATTGTGATATCTCAGAAATAATGATGACACTGGTAGACCAATCATTTCCTAAAGAATTTTCTTTGAAAAAATTATATCCATAAGTATAATTTAGGCATTGGATTCTTGTAATCTATAAAATCTGATTTTGCAAGTGACCTGTTTTTATCCCATTTGGACACTTCATTTAAGCTAAGCTTAAATCATATTTACAATATTTCATAAAAGGACATTCAGAGAGATGCTAGGGGACATCAACTTAATTGAGCATTATCAGGATGACTTAGTTTTCAAACATAAATGCTCTTTGCTGTTACGAAAAAGTGTATGGGTTGGCTTACTTTTTTAAAAAGACAAAATGCTACATACATGGAGAGCATTGCATTTGAAGTCAAACAGGCCTGGTTTTCAATCTTAGCTTAGCTACTTACTACACGTGTGACTGAAATCATTACTTTACCTCGCTAGCCACAGAATTCCTTTCCTGGAAAACAGACTGTTTGCTTTGTGGGCTTATGGGAATGAAACTCCATTAAACCTGTTTTCCTGTTTAAATCATTATGGTTTGAGGCTAGTTGTCCCCTCAAAGCCTCGTGCAGTCATGGGGCGGCTTCTGAAGTTTGTGATTGATTCTTGATCCAGTCCTGGGATTGCCTGTGGGAGTGCTACACCCTGATCCTGGGGTGGGTAGTCTGCATTGCAGTGTTAGGAAGGGAGAGAAGTTAGCTAGCTGCCTGAGCTACTGCCATGCCCTTTGCTCTTGCTCTTTGCCACCTCCACAACCGCTGCCCTCTGCCATGTGCTGCTCTGCCTTGGAACCAGCTGAGTATGGACTGAACCTTCCACCAATTGTGAGCTAAATGAACCTTTCCTTTCCTTCCTCAGTTTGGGGTGTTGAGTATTTTGCCCCAGCAATGACAGCAGAGTAACTGAGACAATCACAAATCAAAATAATAGTTTTTGTTTATGAGAAAAACCATGATTCACACCTTGAACAAGCTGTCCTAGCAACTCCACTGACATTTTACAATACTTTGGTCCATTGCTTTATTTTAACCCCTACAGGTAATAATAAAATTGTCCTCATCTCACCAATTAAGAGACTGAGGTGTTGAATATGTTCCTACTTTCAGAACTGATAAATGGCAAATTGAATCTCAAATTCAGATTTCCTCATTTTAAATTCCTTTTGTTAAATCACTTTATCATGGTGACATCCCCTAAGAGTTAGCAATCAAAATTTTAGATTCATCTTCATCCTCTTCATTCCTTCTCTTTTGCTTTAAAAAATGAAATAAATGTTTTAAGTTGTTCAGAAAAGTTGATTTTTATAATCTCAAAACAGTAGTTATGTCTCACATGGCACTGCCTCCCTCGCCTCCCCCTAGATCTGTTGCTGAATACTGCATTGTTAAAGTGGAACAAAACAGCAACACCTGATTAGGGCTGAAACATCTGCTTGCCAGCATTCACAAAGCACCAAGTGCAGCCTGTGAAGGCGAGCTGGGCGTGAAGCCCATTGAGAGTTATTATCATCGTCACCATTCCAAGTGCTGATAGTATTTCTAACTTCTCATCTTTAAATATTCATGTAATTATCCCACCCAATTCAATTTTATTAATTGTGGTGCCACTCTAGACAAGGAATGAGCATGGTGGAGAAGAATAGACTCCCCCAAAAAAGCATATTTGTACTCAAGGAACTTTTTGGTTAATCATCTTGCTTTTGCCTAAAAGGCAAATATCTTTTATTTACCATCAATTTGCTGTCATGAAGATTATGGGCCTAACAGCCTTCAGGGTGATGCCTGGAGATGGTGCAAGTCACAGCCAGTGCTGTCATCAATAATTAGAATAGATTCTGTTGTAGAAGCTATAGCCAATAATTATGGTAAACTGTTTGAGAAACACAACTCGCAAACCTGAAAATATGCTAATTTTAAAAACAATTGGGTCCTATTTGCCCTCTCATCCAGCAGTAAGTTATGTAGCCTTGAACTTCTGGAAGTTTAGATTAATCATATTACTGTATTCTAATGGAAAGAATTCAGGAGGATACGGGAGAGCCATGGGAATAAAAGTTAGAGTAAGACAGCTGATTCTGTCTTACTCTAGGTATCACATTTGGAGAAAGTATATTTATGATAATCAGAGAAAGGAGATATGATTTTTAAACATGAACCAGGGAAGATGAACTGCATCATGTTACTATGGAGAAGGTGGAGAAGAGGAGCTAATCCTAGGAGCAAAAAGCTATCAGAAGGTCTGGATGATGCCTATTTTGGTGCTAGGGAAATAAATTTATTTGCTACTTATTTGTGTATGAATTAACCCAAAATGGGAGGAAAAGACTGAGTTCTAACCAGCATGTCAAGTACTTGGACAGTGGTTCCATATTGTCACTGAGGGTCTGAGAGCAGGGGCTCACACAGCACTGAGACATGCCTTGTGCATCTGTGTCTGCGACTGGTGTGTACCACAGGGCGATGCG
Source organism: Octodon degus (assembly GCF_000260255.1). Classification (NCBI taxonomy): domain Eukaryota; kingdom Metazoa; phylum Chordata; class Mammalia; order Rodentia; family Octodontidae; genus Octodon; species Octodon degus. The sequence continues at coordinate 8,277,552 of NW_004524606.1, read as the reverse complement.
GGCAGAGGAAAGGATGAAGGAAGGCAATGGCTAAGACAGCAGTACTTTCTCAGCCCCAACATGAGAAACGTAGGACCTGGATAGAACTCAAGAAAATAGGCTCCAGTGTGAAAAACTAGATGGAGGAAAAATTGGTATAACATAGAAATTGGGGCAGAAATTACAGGTGGAATAGGACAGCATGTAATACTCCATTAAGCCCGGGAGCATTCTGGGAAAGCATTTCAGGTCTTGTACCGTACATCATTTGATACGGAAGAGAAACATCAAGATGAAGAAATGGAAGCCCTGAAATTGTTGCCATTTGCAGTTTAAAATCACAGCATCACTAGTGTTTGAACTGCATGCAATTTTTTACACTTTCTACTGATTTTCCAGGAAAAACTGGAAGTGTGCATTTCTTTGTCAAACCTCTTGATTGCTAAAGTAGTAATAATACAAATAATAACAAAAATAACAATAAAATACAACACAGGACAAAGGCAGTAAGGGCCCAGTGTTCTAGTTCAGTCCACAGGTTGCCAGTCTGTAAGTCATGCCCCAGGATTTTGTATCTCTAAGCATAATCTAATATTGTTTCTTGAAATTGAGTCCTTTATAAATGTCATTGCATCAGCACAGATATCTTCCTCTTGTTCATCTATTCACATCTATACACATATATGTACAAAAACTTCTTAAAGTTTAGATTAATCAGATTGCTACATAGCTGCATGTAGGAGCAAAATGCAGATAAGAATCATTTGACCTAAAAATGTGAAATTAAAAATACTAAAACAGGCCTTCATGGCACTAGCTACTCTTGCTTTAATGGGGAATTCTCTTTAGGGCTCTGACAAGCAAGGGAAGAAAATCATCCCACATGACAAGTGTGCCCTCCAAAAACCAAAGCAATGAACTGACATCTTGAGTGTGCTGGTTGTCATTTAGTCAAAATTATTAAATATTAGAGAACAATAATACAAGTTTTAACCAGATAGCTCAGCAGATGAAAGCACCTGCTTAGGCGAATGCAAGGCTGGGGGTTTGATCCCTGGCCTGCTGTGCCGACCCTGCCCCCAGGGCACACTGAGAAGGCAACTGAGACTGGTTGTGGTGGTGTGCACCTGGAATCCCAGTGCTTGGGAGGCTGAAAACAGGAGGATCACTAGGAGTTTGATCTGTATAATGATACCCTTTAGACCCTGTACTAAATACATTGAAAAAAAAAAAAAAAAAAAAAAAACACTGAAAAATACCCTAGAAGAGCAAAAATACATGTACCAAAAAGTTATTTAAAAGCAAAACTTTCAATCCCATCTTATTCCTGACCTCCATATTTGTTTGCAAGCAAGGTGGAAAAAGTGAGTCTTCCATTTATTGGCATTCATAAATTCACTGGACTTCCCTTTAATTGTAAATGAAGGGAATTTATTCACTTGCTCAGAAATTAATTTCAGATCATAAACATTAAAATGCTTCCAAAATATTCATTTTATTCAATTGAGTGACCATTTGATGAGGCTTCTCTTGCACTCACAGACAACATGCTAGGCAACGAAACAAAGATGCCAAAAATTGAAAATGTCGCAGTTCCTGCTTTCAAGGAACTCAGGTCTAAATACTCCATTATAATGCCTAAATATTAATCCATGCTACTTCTGTCACTCAGAGAATTCTCATTTCTAAAAGGGCTATTTTTGTGTGTCTAGCTTAAAAACTAAGCCACATTAATGCTTGCTTTAAATTGTTAATTTCCATTAACAGCATATCTTGAGATTCCTTTTAGTATACAAACACAAGAAATGGAATCACTTTTCTTATTTCTATGCTTTTCATTGGCTTTTGAAAATGTGTTATATAATAATCAAAATAGGGGTGAGAAAAAGGTAACAGCCAAACAGCTGCCTTGTTTTTAAACATTGCTAGTAGGAGAAATTACATAGTAAAACATGCCCTTAAAAGTTATATAAATAACTACAAGGACCCTGCCTTAGTCTGTTTTGTGTTGCTCTAACACAATGCAAAAGATGGGTTAATTTAAAAAGAAAAGAAGTATATAGCTTATAGTTTTGGAGACAAGGAAAAAGGACCATCTCTAGAAAGGGGCCTGTTTTGTCATCCCACTTCAGTGCATGCTTTTTGGGGTTATGTTCAAAACTCAGCAGGCGTTAAGGGCATAATTTCACAAAGCAAATTGGTCCAAAGCTGTGAAACAAGATGAAGTGATAGCGTTGGGTGTGGGGACTATCTCTTAGACTCAATAATTAAGGATTTTGTCTCTGAAGGAGATGTGCCCAATGTGTAAAAACACCCCAGCAGGGAGAAGAGCTATAACCTATGGCCCAGAATGGCTGGAGAGAAAGGAAGGATAAAAACAAAACAAGGAGAGAGTGAAAAGGGAAAGGAAAGTGCTTAAGTTTGAAACGATGAAGAATCTTGCTTGTCAGGCAGGCCTTGGGGATCTTTTCCCAATTGGAATTAGCAGCCCCTAGACAGTCTAAGCAAGGAAAGATAAGGAATCATTTGTATTGGATAAGGTAAAGAGAAGAAGAAGCAAAACAGATGACTGAAGTTGATAAAGCAAAAGATGATAACAGGACAATGTAACTATGAAGTTGAAGAGAGATTTGGATACAAGTGTATTTGGAATTAGAGCTCACAGAACTGGCTGGTGGCTTGGTGTAGGGCAAGAAAACAGGGAGTAGCAAGCTGCCTCCTGCCTTAAGGGCCTGCATGGTGGCCACATTGTGTAGAGAAGAATGAAAAAAGGCTAATTAGAGCAGAGCGAGCCCACAGTTTGGGGTGTTAGGTAAGAAATGCCTCAGTAACTTCTCTGGAAATTACCACTTGGGAAATAGGAGATCTGTTAATGTGTACTGAGTAATGCAGACAGGAAGTCTTCTGGAGATTTGGCTTGGACCTGAATGGCAAGAGGCATCTATATATGGGGAAAATAAAGACAATGGGGAGAAGGAATGGGAAGTTTAAAAGTCCTGCAGCAGGAAAGGAAAATATGTCATGCTCCAAAAATGGAGACAACAAGGGTGATCCGAACATTTTGACTTAACAGAAAATGGTGCTCCAGGGGTACAGATAGGGTGTTCACTTGGAGCAAATCTTGGTCCCTTTTCCCAGTATCTGGTCAGCATTTTGGAGTCCATTAAACTTTTCCACACAGGAACTGTCTACCAAAGACATAGCTTATTTATTTATTCATTTACTTAGTACAGGGTCTCATTACATAGATTGGACTAGCAGTGATTCTCCTATTTTCAGCCTCCCAAGCACTGGGATTACAGGCATGTTCCACCATGCCCAGTCTCACTGGCCATCTCAGTGTGCCCCAGGATCAAGGCCAGCATGGCATGCTGGGAATCAAACCCCAGTCCCTCCAAAGATATAGTTTCTACTGTAGCACTTGTATTGTAGTAAAATATGTGTCCTGACTTACTTTTTAAGGAATAGAAGATAAACACTCATCATATTACCTTTAAAATTTAGCGAAGTTAAATCCTAATTTCATAAGTTCTTGAGAGGGATGTTATAGTTAATGATATAATCAGTTAATGAAAAGGGAATTTACTGGAAGATGTGAGATAATAGCAAGTCTAGCTCTACTTAGGTCTGAAAGAAGACAACATATTTATGTTATCACTCCTGGAATGCACGAACTCCCTATAATCTGGTGTCCTCTTATCATCTTCTTTAAGACTCCAAGTCTTAGGAACAAAACTCAGTGGCTTTTGCCATAAGTCCACCTCCTGGGTAAGCAAAGCAGAGGACCTTGATTCCTACAAGGCTTCACACAGTGAGAGGTAGAACATTCTTTAGAGAGATAGGGGTCCTAGCACAAGCATAAAGGCAAATAGATGATGCATTGCCCAAAATAATATCTATTCTAAAAGCCAATATAATAATGACCTGACTTCCAGTGCTTTTCTCCACAAGGGATAATATTTTCTTAAGAACCTGACATGCTGCTGATGAAGCGCTAAACATTTCAGGAAGGAGAGTACTTACTTTAAATGTATTGGCCTTCTACTAAAGTGCAAATGTCAGAATCATTTTGATTCCTTGATAACCTTATTTTATGTTTAGAAAGTTCAGGAAAAGATGAGATCTTCTGTGTTCTCATAGGTCAACAAATTAAATTCCAGTGGCACATCCTCCAGCTGATGGTTGAAATTTCTTTCCAATCAAGCCTCCTATAAAGTAGTAAGTTCACTTTGCATAAAATGATGATGTTGATCCCCATGGAATGGAAGGCCTGAAGATGCCATGTCAGCCTTGAGTCTGTGACCAGATGAATTAATCAGTGCAAAGTCTCTGCAAGTTGTTAAAGAGCAGATTTAGAGACTCTCTTTTAAGATGAGAGGGTAGTACATCAAATCCAGAATTATCTTAGCTCACTATTATTAATTGCAATTTTATGAACTAAGAGTGAAACACTCCACACAAACCAGAAACCAATTTCTCCTATCTCAATGGAAAGAAGAAAATTTCAGCTAACTAGAAACTTTGAGAGATTTAGACTTTTCAACAAAGATTTTCAGGAGGATCATTCATTTTCATATATGTCACAACAGCCATTGATGTGATACACTTAATCAACATTAGTAAAAAGAGAAACCTTATAGTGAGAGGAAAAAGTCACTCACAATCTATGCCTCAGGAATAAGGTCATTCTATTTCTTGTACATTCTACCGAGATACTTTAGCTTTATATGATTATGGCCCATTTCTTTCAGCTTAGGAACCACATTGAGAGGGAATATACTCTCTAATAAAATGTACCTACATGAGGTGCTCACCAGCCCATTAGTTAAAAAGAAAAAAAGAGGAAGAAATGTGAATAAAGCAAATGAAGACATCACTCTATAGGCATAAATCATTTCAAACATTTTATGCTTAAACCATTATTTAAGCTTGTCGAGAAGTAAATGTGCAGCAAAGACAGAAAGCAAGGGCAATGACAGTAGTTTTACCAGTGTATAACTTTAAGAAATAGTACAGAGGACAACTCACAGAGGCATAATATTAAATAAGACATCAGGCAATACTTCCTCTTGAGCTGCCTTTGCAGAATTCTCAACCAAGCAGCTGTGTTGCAGAGGGGAAAACTCCTAATTCCAAAGCCAGGCAACGGAAGAAAAATATACATGTTAACTCCTCTTGCATTTACCAAGCTTTTATTTTTTCTGCTTTAAAATTCAGTATGACAGACAGCAAACCAAATTCTTCTAGCAGTACTAAAAGATTATGTAGAACATCTTGAATGCAAATTTCATAAAAATTTCTATATATGTAAACTCTTTGGGAGAAGGAAGAGTATAGCAAATTCTATGTTCAGACCTCAAATTAATAAAAAGGAAAAGATAACACTCTTCACATGTATCTTCAAACTAATTTCATAGGCCAATATGTGCAAATACAGATTGATGAGACAAACCATTCATACTAAAAGAAACATTTGTTTTATAAAATTTAGTAAACCAGAGTAAACCAGATCAAGAGATGTTTTTATTTCCTGCAAGACAGACTTACACAACTAATATACAATGATTCTCATGCTCACGTAACTTATAATTCAGTTGGGGAAACAAAATGCCAGCAGCGTGTCCTGTTTGCCACAGGATTCGGACAAGTACTAGCTCTTCTGCTGTATTTGAAATACAGAAGGATGCGCAAAACCAATTTGGATGGAATTTTTCAGTATCAAATCTCACACATAGCAAACTCAATTCCTTTGGTAGATACAGTTTTTCCTTAAACTGAAATATAATATGTGTTTATTTTCTTTTAATGGGTTTAGCAGAATCAGGCTAAAACCCTTCACCAAAGAGTCACTTATAAACAGTAGGATTTAGTATAAAATTATAACTTAGATTTCCTACATATGTCTCCTAAAGATTATATATATATATATATATATATTTGACCACCCAAACAACTAATATTTTTTAAGTGAGGAAAAAGTAAAGAAAAATAGAGGTACTTAGCACAAAAAAATGAACCTACTTCTCCAAGGGAAATGCCTAAATAAGCCATTTATCTATTAATGAAATTAATATCTATTAATATCATTTATCTAGTGATGAAAAATGACAGGAAATTGCAACAGGAATAGTACTTTGAAAAAATAATGCAATCTGTAGGCAGAATAAATACATTGGAGTGTTCAAATTCAGCATACTAGGGCCAGGGAGATAGCTCAGAAGTCTAAGCACCTGCTTAGGCAAGGACCGGGGTTTGATCCCCAGCACCACATGCTGCCCTATCCCTACCCTGGGGCATGCTGAGCCAGCACCAAGACAGGGTGTGCTGGTACACGCCTGCAATCCCAGCTGTGGAGGCTGTAAACAGAGAATCACTAAGAGTCTGAGCTACATAATGAGACCCTATACCAAATATATATTTTTAGAAAAGAAAAAATCAGCATACTGTTCAACTTTTAAATTATGTAGGCCAACACTCATATATTAAAAAGCAATCGGGGGCCAGGGAGATGGCTCAGTGGAATAAGCGCTTCCCTGGCAAGTGCAAGGGCTTGAGTTTAATCTCCCGGTTCCGTGAAAAAATAATAATAATAATAATAATAAAATGAAAAGCAATCATCTTTACTCAGAATTGAAAGCCAAATGGCTATGTATGTCCTTGGGGTGGTAGTTCATGAGTGTAATCTCAGCTACTTGATAGGTGAAGCAGGTCCCTAACAACTTTGAAGCCAGCTTTGGCAAAATAGAACAGCTATGTCTCAAAAAAAAAAAAAAAATTGAATATGTAGCTCAGCGGCAACTACATCCCTAACATTCACAAGGTGCTGGGTTGAAGACTCAGAGTAGCTGAAAAAAAAAGGAACAAAATAGAAAGAAAAAAGAAAGTATGAGTTCTGTTAAAGAATAATTTGTATTTTACCTCCAGTTTACTTAAGGAAATAAATCTAGTCTTCAGTTCCCTTAGACAAATCAAGAAAAAAAAAAAAAAAAAAAAAAAAAACAATTCTCATGATTTTAGAAACAAAATGATATTTCTAATTAGGAGTCAAATATAATTTTAAAAATGTAATCAAGGGCAGGCCAAATAGCCCAGCAGATTAAAGTGCTTGCAAGCAGGCACAGGGCTGGGGGTTCGATCCTGCCCCCAGGGCACACTGAGACAGCAATTGAGACTGGGCATGGTGGCAAGCACCTGTAATCCCAGCTCTTGGGAAGCTGTAAACAGGTGGATCACTGAGTCCGATCTAGTAGTGAGACCCTGAACACCCTGTAGTCCTTTCCCTAAAATACAAAAAAATAAAAAGTTTAAAAATTAAAAATTAATCAACAGGGAAGAATTACACGGTCAAAGAATAAAATGTAGGACTATGTTGCTAGAACAAAATATTTCATTCTACCCTTTGCTTTGGCCTTCCAAAATACATTTACTGAATATCCTCTATCTGTAAGACAATGTGGCAGTTTCTATGAAAAACTCAAACATAAGAAACATGAAAAGTGCCAACAATCAGCGTGAATGTGCTGTTTCCAGGGGAGTTCGTGGGTAAGGAAAGTTCAAAATGTAGATAGATTCAAGTAAAAGAGAAGGACTATGTGAATACTTTTCATTACCAAGGGAATCTTTACTTCTATTTTGGAGACATTAGATAGCCCCTGGGCATAGCAGATGCTCACAAATATAATTACAGGAAAGAATAAGACAATAAAATTAACAGAGGATATAGGATTCAAAGTAGGAAAAACAAAGCACCTTTCAAAATCCAAAATATTGATAATTCATCTGGGATATAGGTCATTAGTAGAGTTTAAGTAACCAGTAATACTTTAATCTGGTGGAATGTGGTGGCTTGAAGTGTGGACAAGCTAAATTCTATGATACGTTCTGTTCAGAGATCAGTGCTTATGTGTGACTGGATAAAAGGAACATGTAGAAGAGTATGAAGCAGAACTTGATATATCATGAAAGGCATCCAGTACCAAGCTGAAGCATATGAACAAATGCTACAGTACAAAGTGAGGCTGCATACATGCCTGGGGTTGAGATCACAAAGACAGGACTTAAGGAAAACAAATCAGCTCTGTGTTTTATTTTATTATTTTATTTTATTTTATTTTATTTTATTTTATTTTATTTTTTGGCAGAACCGGGATTGAACTCAGACCCTTGCGCTTGCCAGGAAAGCACTTATTCCACTGAGCCATCTCCCCAGCCCCAGCTCTGTGCTTTAGAAAATACTTGTATTTTGATGATCTTTATGAAGATATATTGAAGGAGACTGGAAAATGTGGCTACTCAGAAGCAAGTTGTATTCACAGAAGAAGAAATGACTTCTCGATAGATATAGGTCTGCAGGACAATGAAAACAGGAGCTACCCCCTCATAGAGTACTTACCAAAGGTCTCAGTCATGGCAGATGTGATAAGGAATAAGATAGCCAGGACTCTTTAGAGATTATAAAACCCTCTGTATATAAATGGAATTTTCAACATGTTTGTATGATTTAACATAAATTATCTGTTTATTTTAGAAAAATTGTGCAAATGACAAATGGTACATACCACACATTCATTTGTAATTTTTATAAAAAATGTGATTTTCAAAATATTTAACACATGTTTTCATGAGTCTTAAGTTAATATGAATATCTTTCTAGGCTGATGAACACAGGCAGGCAGCTGAATTTCAATGGCTGTATATAACAATGCTCTACAAGATAACAAAATATATGTAACCAGGCATTAAATTTTGGAGATTCAAGATGTTTCAAAATGTTTATTAGTAAATTTTATAGAATTAGAATTTATAGTCATTGTAGGGAATCGATACATGTACATACTACACTTCAATTGCTTTGTTCCTTCTCACTTTATCACTGTTTTCGCCAGCATCAGGTTCATTTATTTATCTTATAAATCCCTAATGAATGAATTATCCTCTCACCTGAATTTCCAGTGGATGTTTCTAATCTGTTGCCCATCAGTGTCTCAATTTAGTTGCACAAAAGCTATATAAACAAAGTCTTGTACTTTTTCTACAACTGAGAAAGGTAGAGGAGAGAAACATTTTAAACAATCTGGTTCTAAGTCACATAGGCAACAGGGAACAGGACCAGGTCCCAAGTCATGTATATTGATCTTAAGCCCACTGTTTTCTGTCCTAGAATTTGCTGTGAAAAGTACCCTAAAATATCTAAAAAATAGCTCCATGTTTATAGTCACTTCAGCAGCTAGAAGAAAAGGAGTCTAGAAAAATTCAGGAAGTCACTGAGGATGACACATCTGTAAACTTACTGTTCATGTAGTTGGAGTCTCTAAACATCTATTGTGAACACAGATACAGTGATTTGAATGGGAAAGAGAACTTAGTCATAAAATTAAGAAAAGATTTAGTAGCTGACTTATCTGTAGATTGTAATGATTAAACAGAATAAATTATAACTACACAGTATTGCTGCATTCATATTGAAAATAAAAGTTGGAGTTCAGATGGCATTATATTAGTCATTGAAGACATAAATGAATTATATAGGTTAATCATTTTAATCTTGATATTGGTTAACTAGACAAAAACATGGGAGGGAAAATCTCATTTTGTTTGCTTATCTTTGTGAAATAGTACTTGAAAATAAAACATATAGCAAATGATGAGGGGAAATAATTTCAGTGGCAGAATCAACTATGATAAGATTAAGAAAGAGCAATAGGGGATGGGGATATAACTCAGCAGCACAGCCCCTGCCTAGCAAGGTCTTGAGTTCTATTCCTGATATGAAAAAAAAAAGAAAAAAGAAGAAAGACGAATATATTTTTGCATGGATGATAAACAGATCACCCTGCAAAGCTAAGGCTATTTGGATGCCAAAGTCAATTTTAATTTCAAAGATTCTTATCTGGTAGATCTCTACAGCAATAAAATTTCTATTATCTAAACTCTTACCTTCTAACATTCAGCAAGTAGTATCCACTATTTTCTTTATAATTTTTTTTTCTGTATTTTAGGAAAGGGTCTATAGGGTGTTCAGGGTCTCACTAGTAGATCTGACTCATAGTGATTCTACTGTTTACAGCCTCCCAAGTGCTGGGATTACAGGAGTGCGCCACCACGCCCAGTATCCCACTATTTTCTTTAAACATGACCCTGATTTTGCTTGGAGAATTTGAAAATACTAAAATGTGTCCTTCTGAGTTTTTACAACAATAATAATGATGATGATGCAACAAGAGCAAAAGGGAGCAGCAGCCTCCACTATACTTTTCATTACTAAACTAAATTCATTTTGGTGGCCAAAAGCCTATGAGTACATAATTCTTTTTGAGTCAGAACTATATACAAAGTAGTCAAATAAGACTAGAAAACACTTGATTTCTTAGTGTATACCCCACAGCAAAATAACGAAATACCAAGAAATGATGTATTTTTAACTTCTTACACATAAGGTAGAAAGCTAAAGTAAATATTTTTACATCTTTTAAGGTTGAATTGAATGAAACTCAAAGAATCCTGATTATACAAATTTGGGAGTTGCTTCACAAGGCACTAGGACACATGAAATCAAAAGCACTGCTGAGACTATATGATTTTTTCATTAGATTTAAAACTTGATGGGAAGCCAGGTGTGGTAGCACATGCCTGTCAACAAGCAATCAGGATGCTAAGACAGGAGGATCATCATGAGTTCAAGGCCAGCCTGGACTATATAGTGAAACCTTGTCTCAAACAACAACAACAATTTGATGGTGGTAGAGACAAATAGAAGTTCTTCGGTGACCCAAATAGCTACTCTTAATTTCCACAGACATTCTGCCTTTTTGTGGTCCCAGCCAACCACCTTACAATGTTTTGCCAACTTTCCCTGCATATATAGGTAAACAGGAAAGCTCCTTTGTTTTGCATTTATTTTTGTAAAGACTTATTTTACTAACTACACAGAATAATGCAAAATGATTTATATACTTAGGAGAATTGTCCAACATCAAATTTGACAGGTCCAGTACTATGCCTAAACATAAATTTAGCTGAGTCTAGAAATACACTTGTATCTCAAAAGTAAGCACAGTTCAAAGAAAAATAGGTTCCTACCATTTTAGAAGAATCTTTGGATGTAGTAATGTATTTCCTAATTCATCTATCAATGCACATTAGTTAAAGCTCTGTACACTGAGGGGTATTGGATCATATATTGGCAAGAGAGGCGAGAGGGAGGCAGGTCACAAGGGATTTATTGGCTATGTGAAAGAAGTTTACTCTGAGGACGATGGGAAACCACTAAATGGCATTAAGCACAGAGAGACCATTACATTATTATATTTGTCTTTTAAAATGACCACTCTGCCTGCACTGAGGATTGTAGCAGAAAAATTGTAGATTGGTGGAAAGCAAGAGGGCCTATGATAGCCCAAGAGGAGTTAAAAGAAAGACAATGTGAATTAGGAGAAGAGAAGCTCTGAGAACTGGAAATTAAAATTGTAAGAGCTTCCTGGCAAATTGGTGGCAATGATTAGACAAAAAAAGAAATCACAGCATCCAAGTTGCTAGGTAAATGGCCATGCTTGTTATCCAATGGAAAGTGTCGGAAAAGAAGTGGAGTACATTTTACTTGATGTGATTCAAAACATCAATTAACTTTTAAAATAACCACACTTGCTAAAGCATTTTAACCAATATTAAGGTGTTAGAAATGGTGAGTTCTAAAACTTGTGGCTCAGTGCTCTTCAACTCAGGTCACGTAAATGTAAGTGGCTTTGGAAGCAGTGGCTAATAGTAAGGAAATATGTTTTGAACCTGTTTCAGTTACTTAATGAGGAGACAATTCACTAAAGATTTGGAAAACCCATTTTCACCACATTTTATATTTTAAACAATTTATTTTGAAGACATAAAGGACAAGGAAATATATGGCTGATAATTTGTGTAAAAACTTCATTTCATATTTTCCTTGTTAGAAAGGAAGAAAAAATTCTGATAAACACATCTTTCACCCTCTTCTTACCAGTAAAAATGCTGTCAATTAGAATTAGTCATATAAAGTAAAACACTAAGAATTCTATTGAAGTCCTCAATAAGTTGATATACACAGTAGGTGTAGTCTTTGTTATACATAAAGCAGCAATGAGATCTGTAACTCAGAGATGTCTGCGTCTATGTTTATGTAGGTTGAGCTGTGTTATTGCCATGAAAATTATACATAAAATGATTGGGCATTAGCAACAAGAAGAAAATGAACAAAACTATACATATATTGAAACCAAAATATAATATCTTTGCCTACTATATTTAACTTAAATCCAATGATGTCACAGATCAAGATAATATACTTTGATACAGATCCATTGTAATATTTATGTCATTAGGAATGATGAAGTCCATTAGCTGAGTCTAGAATTACTCACACTTATATTTGAAGTCTGGATCTACTACTGGTTAAATATTTATCTTGGTCATAGTAGTTTATATCACAGAACCTCAGTTCCCTCAGTTCCCCCCACACACCCTTGGTGCTGGGAATTGAACTCAGATCCTTGTGCTTACCAGGCAGGTGCTGTACCACTGAGATACATCCCTGGCTCCTGAGCCTTAGTTTCAAAAGCTATAAATAAAAAATAATAATGGCTACAGCAGCAGACTCTGTAGCCACTTTCCAAATATCTCCCATTCTTTTTGAGGAATCCCAATTGTGTTTAGAGTTCTGCTGATATTAGGACTCAAGAAGGCAGCCCCATGCCAGTCTCAGAAAGAGAGGTGCATTCTGATAAGTCCAGTCTGATTACAGTGATGTCACTGCTCCTATAGATGATGGTCTTAGGTTATAGTCTATCAAATAACTTGGGACAATGAGACATGAAGTACAAACTTCTGAAGGCTTCTCATAAAGAGGTTCGGTTGTGTTTGGTTTGTTAGAGGACAGAGAGCTTATTAGTTGTATTATTTTGCTTTTTTTTTTACTTCTAAGAAAGTTCAAGAGAAATTGGTCTCCTCTTCTAGATGCTTCCAAATCTTTACACAGTGATTTGAACTAGGAAGGCCATATTATAGGACAGTCAGACTGAGCAGTCACCCACATAACCTAAAATGTCATTTTAAAAAAAGGTAAACTGTGGGAATTCTTAAAGTGATTCCTTTTATTTTAAAAAAATTTTATTTTTTCCTTAAATATTAAAAGTTTATTATCTAAGCAGAATAAAGGAAAAAATATTTTAAAAGATAAAATAAATAACAAGAACAAAGACAAAAACAAGAACAATGTTTAAAGTAATTCTAAACCAATGATTTCATCAATCTTTGATCTACCCTACTGTCAAAATTGATAAGTAACAAATTCCTTCATTGTTTAAGCCTAGTTGAGTTAAAATAATCCATCATTTCTAGTGGTTACCTTAAAAATAAGCAATAATGAATGAAGAGCACTTAACACAAAAAAAAATAATCAAAATTATTTTAACTTTTTCTGTCACGATTTAGTCTCTTTCTCATCTTATCATCAAGAAGTATGTAGTCTCCTATTTCTTTCTACATTCCCCTACAAACCTGTAGCAATGTAGCAGTCCCATTGCTGGACACAATACTCCCAAAGCTCACAACTTAAAGGAGGAGAGGTTTAATTTAAAATTCAACCCTTAATTGAATTCAGGGGATTCAATTAAGTGTGGCTTACTCCAAGACATAACCATCATGTTACGTCAACAAGCAAATCTACTTAGCTTATAGTGTTCTAGAAGCACAGCCAGGGAACACCACCCAAAGAAAGAGAACAGGATACCAGATATACTCACCAAGGTCAGACTCCCTAACCCATTCAGTCACACCCAGAATTGTGCTCCACCAAACCCCTGTGTGGCTCTTGACACAATCAAGCCTCACTGTCATATTCCACCCTTTGTCAACCTGACACTCAAAATCAATTCTTTAAGCCATATGTAATTCCCAAATTAAAGGATGGCTATGATTCCATCTAACATAACATATAATTATCTTGGCACAACTGTAAACACAAAATGCCTTCCTTAACATCTCAAGAGTTCTGATGTATTTGAAAAGTCAAAACCCCTTCTGCTTCTGAAATTCAGGTCAAATTCTCAGAATAGATATAGATATAGATATAGATATAGATATAGATATAGATATAGATATAGATATAGATATAGATATGTGCAAGGTAGAGTGGTACAAGGTACACATTCTCATTACTAAAGGGAAGGGTAAGGAGATATAAAAAATGAGAACAAGGGGCTGTGGAGTTGGCTCAGTGGTATAAGTACCTGCCTGGCAAGCACAAGGTCTTGAATTCAATCTGCGGTGCCGAGAGAGAGAGAGAGAGAGAGAGAGAGAGAGAGAGAGAGAGAGAACAAAATAAGACTTAAACCCAGCAGAGCAAACATTAAAGCCTATAGTGTCATGTCCAGAATCTGGGCTACATGTTGGTGAGATATGAGTTCCAGAGGCTTGGGCAGCCCCAAGGCTTTTGGTCTTATTCATTGCAATCCAAGCTTCTTGCTTGGGATGGCTTGACTCAGTCTGCAGCTTTCCATGGCAGAGGTCCACATTCCTGGTATCTCCAACTGCCCAGAGTTTCCACTTCCCTTTTGACTTCACTCCCAGAGCTCCACACACTGCTCTCTCAGATGCTTCCTGTCTGATCTCCCAGCCTGCCTTTTCAATCTGGGTGAAAGCCTTACTGACACCACAGCACTTTCATTCTGCATGCTGGCAAATCCAGCATCTTGTGGATGATGCCAAGGTCTATTGTCAGAAGAAGCAGTAGCCAGAACCTCTTGAGCCATGGCTGAATTGGACATTGAGTACACAAATGATGGAGAACAGTGAAATGAATCCTCGGGAACCAATCCTCAAACAGATACTTCTTGAGGCAGGGACTTAGAAGTTCTTTTCACAAATGAAAGGTTTACACTTTTGTACTCTTGAGTATGCAGTGAGTTTAGCCTTGTTGGTTTCTGAAATACCCTCAAAGTATCTTTCTGTTGATCCTGTGTAAAGTACCTGGTTTCTTTGTAATGAAGCTAATCTTTTCAACAGACATACCAACATTATAGATGGTACCTCTTGAGTTGAAATTGTACATTTAAATTATTTTCTGCTTTGCCTTTTATCTCTGATTTTCACTATAAATCTAGTTCAAAGCAGTGAGCAATACCATACCAGAGCCTAGATGTTGGGCTTTCCTGATATTTCATGCACCAGATTACTTAGTCCACTGCCCTTATTTTCTGTCTTGAGCAAAGTCTCCAGGGGTGGGCAAAACGTAGACAAATTTTCTGAAGAAGTATAACATACATGGCCTGTAGTCCAACTACCAGTAAAATCTGAAATCTTTCAAGGCTGGTCTTTAATCTTCATTTTCCTATCAGTGTATTGGCCTTCTGAGCTATGACTAGAATCACTTATCAAGTTCTACTCACAACTGTCTTGAGCTTTGCTATCCTAAAACTCGAAACCTTTCCAAACAACCTTTCCCACAGATCAGTCCCAAAGGTTTCCAATCCATGGTCAGGTACAGTCACACCAATAACCCCTCTTCTCCAGTATCAATTTTTCTGCACCAACAAGAAAGTCAGCTTTCTTGTTGCTGGGGCACAATATCTGAAACCCACAATTTATTTAAACACAGAGGAGAGGCTTAATTTACCTCATGGTCTCCGGGGATTCAGTTCCTGTTCCAAAGTAAGAAACTCATGGTAGAACTAAGCTGGTCAGTTCATTGTAGCCAGCAAGATGAGCAAGGGATAAATATGAGAAGGGGGAGGGACCACACATACTAGGTTCATGCTTCTATCATCACTCCACTCACTGCATACTCAAGAGTACAGAAGTGTAAACCTTTCATTTTTGAAAAGAACTCCTAAGTCTCCTCCTCAAGAAGGGCCTGTTGGGGGATTGGTTCCCCTGGATTCATTTCACTGTGCTTAGTCATCTGTGTACTTAATGCCCACTGCAGCCATGGTTCAAGAGGATCTGGCTACTGCTTCTTCTGACAATAGACCTTGGCATCATCCACAAGATGCTGGTTATGCCAGTATGCAGAATGCAAGTGCTGTGGTGTCAGTAAGTAAGATATTCTCAGGTGTGCTCTACCCTTGCCAGAGGTTGCTTCAAAGCCCATTAAGTTGGCACGATTGAGTTTAATTTTCATACACAGTATCTATCAACAGTTTAATGGTTATAAATACAGTCAAAAGAAAATGAATAGAACCCACATACATTCATATCTTGAAAAATAAATTCCTATAAACTGAATTCTAACTGCTAGACCAGTATGACTTTGAACAACCAATATTTCTGAAGCACTGGAAAAGAGGAAGACAGGAAGCAAAACACTTGGCGAAGTCTTTGCGAAACCAAGCTGCATCATTAATAAACATTTACAAATATTAAAATTCTTTCCACTGTTGTCCAAAGTACATCTTTGATCTTCTAAGTATATTCTTGAGTGACTGCTTGCTCTCATTTCTGCATGCTCCTTTTTATCAAATAACTGTCCATTTTTCTTGTTCCAAGAATCTCTTTGGGTCTCAAGAGATACCAAAAGAACAAATGATAAAATAGAAAGTGCTACAGTTAATTTACCAATTACAACTAAGACCAGCACAAAGGAAGTTCTCTACTTTTTTTCTTGCCAATAAGTTTCAGATACTCAATATTTTTTTCCTTGAGACTGTTTGAATGAACATTTATGTAATTTTTTATAAATTCTGTTACTTCTAGTGAAATACTGTGCTATACTGGACAGAGAAAATAGGAAGGAAATGGAGAGGTCTGTTAAAAAGATGAGGTCTGACTTTGTAACAAACACCATCTTATCTCACTGCATTTGCTAACTAAAGTCCACACACATACATATATTTTACAATGTGTAACTAAAGTTTAGAATTTCGCCAAAACTCAGGCAACATCACAACATAATATTAGCAATGTATATAAATTTATGACCAACAGAAATCAAACAAATTTCCATGTCAATTTCATATAATTTATTACTGATATCACAAATCGCCATTCTTTCTAGCCCAATATTAGCTGTTTATAGTTTAAGTCTTACTATATAATGTATGATGACTATGCATATACATTACTATTTTATCATTTAAAATGTTTTGATAACTGTTTGCAATTGTTTTATTTTGTATTACTATGCACTTTATTATATATTTATAAGAGAATTGTTCTGAAGGAGTCCAAAGGCTTTATTAAATTTCCAAGTTTCAGACAATATTGAAAACCCTCAAACTGGTCTGGAGATGTAGCTCAGCAGCACACAGCCTGCCTGGCAAGCATGAGCTCCTGTGCTCAATGCTTGGTAAAAAAACAAATACAAATACAAATACAAACAAAAAACTCAACTAAAGGGAAACAATGAGCAGAATAGTAGAAGTGTAAAAGGCTGGTGTGAGTGTGGGCATGATTAACTCTTTCCCACTGTACTTATTTTTGTTATTTTGAACCACAAAATTCAAAGTTCTACAGCAGTACTTCCTACATATTCAAAACAATGAAAGCCTTCATATTTTAAGTAATCAATTTTATATATTTTTTTCTCTTGTTATATAGTTTTGCAATATAAATACTCTAAACTTACTGTGGAAAAATTGATTATACGTGATTTGTATCAAAGTGTTTATCTTGAAAGGAAAACATTTAGCAAAGTATATTTTTTTATTACAAGGTCCTTGTATAAAGAATGGAAAGAATCATCCTTTCTCTTTTGAAAATTGTGTGTGCATGTCTGTGTTCCTGTGAATAATCAAAGATAGATTTAAATATTTGTATATCGTAAAAGAAATCATTTGCAAATGAATTGCTTTTTATCAAATCATAATTTAAAGGGCTAGTTTTCAAGTAAGAAAATTAATCTCAATGCAAAAGGAATACAAAGTCATCTGAAATTAAAAATAATCACAAGCTTAAAGCCTTTCTTTTATTCAGTGCTCATTTTGAGCGTCCCCACGATAACTGTGTCCAGTGCCAGAGGGACGAAAAAACCTGTTGTGGAGAAGAGAGGTGGAGCTGGCAGTGGTGCTCCCTTGGGCCCTTCACAGTCACATCTTGTCCCTAGGTGTCCGAGAACCAGACGCCAGTGCCTCCTGTCTGGTGCAGGCACTTTTGATGCTGCCTGACCGTGGCTTACAGCTGTAGCTCCACCCTGCACTCCCCGGGCCTGGGGCAGCCCCACTCTTCACATCAAGGAGCAAAGTTAATGCATCACCACAGCAGGAAACAAGTTCACAGATTGCTTCCTATAAATCCTGGGCAAAGTGACCTAGTAAACCAGGATGGAAGTTCTCAGAGACAGGCAGAGATAGGGGCTAGCAGTGAGTATTGAGCAGAGCAGATTGAGCTCAGTGTAAATGTATAGGCCGTGCCTGAGTGCTTCGTTATAAGGAAGTGACAGGAAGCTGGGGAGTTCAATATGCTACACGAACAGATGCCTTTATATTCCGTCTCTAGTCACAGCTTCAACCATGTAGGCTTGGTACAGAACTGGAAATAGGCTGCCACATGACTCAGTCCTGCTTCTGGTAGGAGAAGGTTGCCCTTGAGTTCATATTGGATCCCGAGTCAACATAAGATTATCATTCACCCAATCGTAACTCAAGCCCGAGGAGGCAGACACACACAGCTCCTCTGTGGAACCCTGTGTACAGCTGCCTCCAGATTCACCCTGTGAAGGTGAGCAGGACTCTTAATCATCCCACTTAATAATGCTAAGTAACAGTGACTAGATTTGCCATGTGTCAGGTATAGTGTTTGGAGCCAGGACTTTGGAAGCCAAGATGACTTGTACAGTGAAGCCTCTCAGAGGTTCCAAGCTAATAGGAAGCTATTACATACTCAATTAAATATAAATGCATGCTATCAATATTATGAATGGAAATTGCAACTTATATGTATGTGCTGGACACTTTTGCTGTCATTGAGACAAACTACCCAATGTATGGAATTCTAAGCAAGTGCATTTTAATTTGGCCTGGGATTTTAGAGATGTCAGTGCAGGCTCAGCTCACTCTCAGGCAGCAACACCACGGTGGAAGGGTGTGGTAGAGTAGCGCTTCTCAGTCTGTGGTGGCTGGAAGCAGGGCAGGGGACAGTGGCAGAGAGGAAGGGTGCAGTGTCCAGATATAGTACCCAAGGTCATCTCTGCACTGGCCACACAGATTCACCCAGAATTGTTATTTACTAATAACATAGATAGCACACAAGCCAATGAAGTTGATGAACTCAAATGCAATGACATATTATCTCATTTAATCTTTACAAAAATTCCATGAGAGAAAAATTACTATCTGCAATTCATAAAAGAAAAGTTGAATGAAGAGACAAGGAGGATACATTCTCTTAATGAATAGAGTGATTTGTTCTAATGGTGTTTGTAGATAAGATATCATGTCCACATCTTGTAAAGCAATTAACCACTGGGAGGAATGTATGCAATATGTTAATTATTGAAACTGTCCTACCAATTTGAAAAAAAAAAGAGAAAGAGAGAGAGATAAGGAAGAATTTGCCTGGATATCACATTATTAGAAACAGGAAGAGGAGAGCTATAAATACATAAAACTAGCCATAAAATGATGCATTTGTTCTGTAATTATATTTACCTGATAGAAAGAAGAGACTATTTAGCTGTGAAAATTGCACCTTATATATATGGCAGGTGAAGCTTAATGAATGGATGAGTCTTAGACAAAAAAAGCGGGGTTATTGCAAGTGGTTAGACAAAATTTAAATGACAACTCAGTGACTCCTACATTCTTCCAGAGAGCCAAAATCTAATTCTGCAGACCATATATCTGTATTATAAAGACATTGTATTACTCAAAATTTAGGGGGCATCTGCTACATAAGTAGTGAATACATTTCATCTTAAACTGTTTTTAATCTGTGGTCAGTGACTCCCAGAAGCTCTGTATTGAAGGGGATTTTGAGAAGGATGAAGGCAGAGAATCTGTCCCAATGCCAGAGGGAAAAGTCACAGCACATTTGCAAAGGAATTGCTATGCCTAGACACCAACACTCACAGAGC
The DNA here is from genome assembly GCF_000260255.1 of Octodon degus. Lineage (NCBI taxonomy): Eukaryota > Metazoa > Chordata > Mammalia > Rodentia > Octodontidae > Octodon > Octodon degus. The sequence goes on along the minus strand of NW_004524606.1, from coordinate 8,257,541 downwards.
TGTGCTAAGACAAGCATCCCTTTCTCAGAACCTTGGGGAGTAGTGGGTGTTAAGGAGTCAAAGACACAGGAAAAAGTATAATACATTGTGAAAAGTACTAGAACAAAGCTACATGCAATTACTAGATCAGTTCAGAGAAAAAAGCCAGCATTTGGCTAGGAGAAATTGGTAACTGTATTTATTAGTTATTATAAGAGGAGCAGGGGCTGGCAAGATAGCTCAGCAAACGAAAGCACCTGTTAGGCAAGCTTAGGCTAGTGCGGGACCCAGTTTCAATCCCCAGTACCACATGCTGTGCCAGTCCTGCTCCCAGGGTGGGATGAGCGGGCTAGAGTCCAGGCATAGTGGTGTACACCTGTAATGTCAGTGCCAGGGAAGCTGGGCAGTAGGAGGATGACTACAAGTCCAAACTGCGTAGTGAGACCCTGCAAAAACCAAATACATTTAATACTAATACTAATACTAATAATAATAATAATAATAATAATAGGATCAGTGTACATATTTTGAGTATTTGCCCATCACTGACCTAAGCATTTATGTTATTTATATACTGCATTGTGTCAAAAATCATGTGAGATGGCTGCTATTAACCCCATTTTACAGATCAGAAAACTGATTTCTAGATAATGTAACTTGCCCACGACCAACATCTGGTAGGTGGAAGAGATGGGGTTTCTTAAACCCCAGATGCTTTGAATCTAGATCCTTTGATGTTAACCATCCAAATGTATGATAGTTTTTAAAGATAAAATTGTGTCACTCATACTCTTTTCTTTAAGCAAGTAATTTGGAGCTATATTGATTTCAGTTTAACCAATGTAACATAAGCAATGAAACTTCAAAAGCATATGGATTAGCTGTGCAAAAACCCATTTACTCTTGGTGTTTGTTATTCTTCAAAGACAGAGGTTGTTCTACGTTTGTTTTTGCTTTTGTTTTCAGAAAGGTTAATAGAGTTTCACTGAAAAAAATATGAAAATTCAAATGCAAATTTTCCTAGGGAAGAATTATTTGGAATGAAGCTAACTTTATAAAATTTCAGGGCAGAATTATAGGTATAAACCTTAGGGATTTACGGGTACAAATATCCTGCCCCTGTCAAAATTATAATTAACACTTTTCATGTTAGTTAATGTCTATTAATTATCTCTTATGAGATAAAAACATATCAATGAAATTTAACATGACTTTTGCTTTCATGAGACTTTAGAATAAGTTAACAGTTGTTAAGAACTGCATTTATAAAAAACAGTTTAATGAGGCTTTAAAAATACATTCATTTCTGGGGTTTTAAAAAGTCAATAACCAATGTCTCTGCCACACAGTCTGGAAAACTCTTTTGTCTGATAGTGATATGGGGGAAAATTAGACATTGAAGATCAAATGTGGAGTTAATAATCTTGTAAAATATATATTAATTATTTTATTTTTGACATTTTACACATTTTAAAAATAAATTATGTACTCACCATCCAGATTTAACAGATGTTCACATTTGGCCATATTTGCCTTTGCTTTTTTTTTTTTTGTTTTTTAGAAATAAGAACCATACAATCTTTATTCTTTCTTAGTATAAAATCAAAAAAAATTCTAACATGAAACCTCCTGAACCATAGACAACCCAGCTTTTATTATAATAATACTAATGAAAACCTGACCCAAGTAGGAGCTCAAGCACCAGGTTGGTGGCGGGGACACAAGGAAGCCCACTGTAGAGGTAAGATGCTGGGAGACGCTGATCACAGCTCTTCTGGGTCCCAGACTCCTTGGCATAGCAAGTGTGGCTACATGCAACATTCAAACCGTATCTTCAAGGCTGCTGTTCTTTGTTTCAGTCTGTAATATCTGAGAATGACAATATCCATGAGTGTGAACAGTAACTATCTAAGTTCAGCTTCTGTGAGTTCAGTCCTTATTCATTCAGCCACTGCTGTCTTCCATCTGCCAAGCACCATATATTCAAAACACAGAACAACCACATGCAATCAGAAGAATTAGAGATTTTACAAGACTCTTGCAAATCAATTCTGTGTCTTCCTGTCCAATAAAGAAGGGATCCACAGGCCTGTGCTGCACTGGGACTGCTTATATACCCAACCATCTAGTGCTGCTGCTGGTTCCAAGGTATACACATTCTACCAGTTATTCACTGACCATCTCTAAGACCAATAGAGAAAGTCAGACCAATATCCCGAAGCTACTAGTCATTGGAGTGTGGTAGAAGCACACTCAGATGTGTCTTCAGTTGCCTGCTCCAATCTGTTTTGTTTGGTTTGAATTAGGGTCTGGGCATGTAGTTCAGGCTGGCCTTGAACTTGCTTATGGAGCCCAGGTTGACCTCAAATTTGCAGCAATCCTCTTGCCTTGATCCCTTGGTGCTGGAATTATATGTATGCACCACCACACCTGTCTCCATTCTGTTCTGTTACCAAAGTTAAACTAGATAGCAGGTTCATATGAACAGCCAGTAATTGTAAGACTTATCTTTCATGCTTCTTTTTTCTGTTTCATGTTGGTGAAAGAATGTTGGTCAATTCATTTAATTTACAACTGCTTACTAGGTGCTTCTCTTTAGCAGGTACTGTTCTAAGCATACTCTAGAGTGAATAAATAAAATATTCACAATATTTGTATTACAGTGGAACACAATAGGAATTGAGTTAACAGATAAGCATTTAGTATATCCAGTGTGAATAAGAACTAAGGAGTAGGAATAGACAACAATGCAGAGATCTTTTCAGAAAGAAACATCTCATGGACAAACACCAGAAATGTAAAACGCCAGACATTGTGATCCTTGGATATGATCTGATAGATTGGAGCAAAGTTTTTGCTTGTTTGTATTGCTCTCTGGTCTTGAGCCAGGTGGTTACGTATGATCTCATTCTATCATCTCAACAACCATGAAAGAGACTTTAGAGGAAGTGTGGGCCAGGGAATCAAAGACCTAAGTGATCTGTCTAAGACTTCTAGACTAGTAAATAGCAAAGGCAGAGCTGGAGCCAATGGAAATCTAAAGCTTCTAGTTGTAGCCATTAAGATGAGAAGATTCAAGTAACAAAGTATGAAATTAGACTAGGAGGTTTTTCAGTGTTTTTCTCTAAGTCAGGAAGCTAGAATGTTGACACAACCTTATGAGAGGGTGCTTTTAAAAAGGTACAAAAGCATGATCAGACATCAGTTTTAGTGTCATCTTTCCTGTATCTGAAACATAAGCAAACATCAAAACAAAACAAAACAAAACAAAAAAAACAGTGATCACTGAAGCTGTTAATAGCTAAAATTGTATTTTAACTACAGCAAGCCTAAGAAACAAATACAATGACAGAAGAAAAGGATCTTATCATGCTGACCACCACTTTATAATAAAACAGAGCATGACACTCCAGGCATATTGGCAGGTGTCACTGCCCAAGTGACTCCTTAAGACTAGTAAATAGCAATGCCTTAATGCCTTAACTGCCCAAGGCAGCTCTGGCAAGGAACAGGGTGGAGTTTCTCTGAATGATTACCTCAACCTTGGCGCAGACTCAGGAAGCCAGGTTGTACACCCCATGGCATTCATTTCACATAATTACATAAATAGAAGATCTAGTTACTGCAAACAGGACTGAGAAAGATATCCACACTTATCTGAAGCTTCAATTCAGATTCATTCTGGGTTGGGAGCTTGCCAAAGGTGCCAGCAAAGGTGACAGTAGGAGACACATTTGTGAAGAAAAACACAGAAACTGTGAAGTACAAAAGGTTAGTGTATGATATAGGGGGTGAAATGATTCAGGGATGTGTAAGAGATACTATCCAGAGGATTTACTGACTTGTTTTATGTACAAAACAGTCAGTTGTAGGTAATCAAATAAGCATCAGTCAGATTGTATTTTAAATCTTAGTTCTACTGCTTATTCTATATGTGATCAAAAATAATTTGATTTATCAGTCTTGGTTTCTTCTCATATAAAAATATGTACCTTGCAGATTACACACACATACTATATATATATATATATATATATATATATATATATATATATATATATCAAGTATTTGACACATAACACCTATTAAATTAAGAAATGGAATGGTAAGTGGCATTATTCCACACAACAAACGAAGCAGAGGAAAGATTCCAGAATGACATTTAGGGGTCAGGAATGGATAAAAAGGTTTGATATTTTTATACAATGAAGTATTTCTCAACTATAAAGAAAGACAAACTTGATGCCTTTATAGGTAAGTGGATGCAACTAGAAGTTATACTCATAAGTGAAATAAATCAGACCCACATGTGAAAATATCAGATTGCTTTCCTAATGTAAGAACTGGAAAGAATTGATAAAATCTGAAAAGTACAATTGATATAGTAAGGCTGGAGAGATAGCTCAGTGGTATAAGAGTCTGCCTGGCAAGCACAAGGACCTAGATTTGATCCCAGGTACCACATGATGTGGGTGCTGCACCATCCACTGAAACTGGGTATAGTGTTACACGCCTATAATCCCAGCACTGAGGAGGCTGAGAGAGAAGGATCACTATGAGTCCAAGCGCTATAACCAGATCCTGTACCAAATAATAAATAAATAAATGATTTTAAAATACAATACAACAGAAATAAACTTAACATTATGAATAAACAACTGAGATGAGGGAAAGGAGAAAAGATAGAGAAAAAAGGAATGGTGAAAATCATGCAATTATATATACAGGATAGCTAAGACGATTGTACTACTAATTTCCATCAGTTTTTGAAAGCAGCAGTTATTAACATTTAAAATGTTTACTTTTTATTAATTTTATTGAGAAACAAACAGCAATGAGACAGTTTCAAAACAGGTTAGTAGGACAGTTATTTATTTAATACATTGTATATTGTTGTCTTTGTAGTAGTTCTGCATAGTATAAAATGCAGACATGATATCCTGTCTAAACACTATTAGTACAAATCTTTCTTCTCATTGAATTAAGAGAAAGTAGCTGTATATCTATCCTATTTTGTACATACAGATACAAAATCATTCTTCATTTATAGCCCCATTTTTTGTTTAGTTTTGTCAGAGATGGGTATTCCATTGCCACTTAAATATTGTAGGTGTGTAAATTCAGCAAAATAATCCAATGTAGTCCAGTAGTACATAATAGTAGTGGGTTATCCATAGGACTGGCAATGTCAGAAGTTGTTGACTTGAGCCTTTTATAGCTTAACATATTAATATGGCTTTACTTTTTATACCTCGTTTTCATACTTTTCTGCTGGATGGTTAAGACCAAGATAAAGTAAGACCCATATAACAAGAAATGTAACTTCTGTATCTGACAAGATCAGTCAGATCCCCTCAGGATTTACCCCACTAACCATCCTTGAAATGCAAATTAAAACAACACTGAGATAACATCTCACCCCAGAAAGAATGGCTGTCATAACGAAATCAACCAACAACAAATGTTGGAGAGACTGTGGGGGAAAAAAGGAACCCTTCTCCACTGCTGGTGGGAATGTAGACTGGTGCAACCATTATGGAAATCAGTGTGGAGACTCCTTTAAAAACTACATCTGGAAATCTCATTTAAACCAGCTATCCCCCTACTGGGAATTTTCCCATAGGAACTGAAAACAAATCATAGTGATGTACATGCACATATGTTTATAGCAGCACAATTTGTGATAGCCAAATCTTGGAAACAACCAAAATGCCCATCACCTGAGGGATGGAAGAAAAAGATGTGGTATTTTCATACAATGTCTACTTTGACTACCTCTACCTGCTAATATTTGTAATTTGAGCGAACACATCAAGGACATCAATGTGCAATATAAAAACCATGGTTGAATATCTCTCACCTTGTTCTTTTAAATGTGTACAATTTCTAATGTCTTATCAATTATTATTATTGTATTCTCATAAAATAAATTTTAAAATTAAGGCTTATTGAAAGGAAGAGTTAATGTTTGATTGTTTGATCAATGTTACCTACCTGTATCTGATAATCTGAGCAACAAATTTGACAATAACAATACGTAATATAATAACCCTTGATAATTTTCTATTCTTGTTTTAAAATTCTGTACCATTTGTATTGTGTGTTGCTTTGTTTCTGCTTTTGTTTTTGTTTTTAGCTCTTTAAAATAAAAATGTATGAGTTGATAGGGAACTGAATAGAGAGGATCTCAGAGCAGGTGCCATTGTGCTTGTTTTTACTGATCAGTACATTATGAAGAAGAGAAAGAATTTTTTGAGCCATCACCCTGTATTAAATACTAGCTTTCTATTTTATGTTTTTTAATTTGTCTTCACAAAAATCCTTTGATTGGAGGTGCTGTGCTGTGCTGTACAGAAAAGGAATTACAGTGGTGGGGAAACAATAATGTTTCTATAGCTACCCAGTTATCAGTTGGAAGCCGAAATACATAGATTTAGATATCTCTGATTCCAAAATAAGGTTTTCAACCACCTCCCAATGGCCCAACAAATTCATCACATGGGTTTTATGATACATAAAAACATATTCTAATGTCAAGTAAATTTTCTATGCAGAGAGTATACAAAGACACTCAAGTCTACCAGAATAATAGAGCAGTTGAAGTCAGGATACCAACTAATAATGACAATAAAGTGTAATCAGAATTCTGAGACACTGTGAGTGAATATTTAAATTAGTATTATTTTGGAAAGCTCCAAGAGATGATCTACCTAAAGCTAAAAATATGTCCATTTATAGCATATCAATTCTACTCTTAGGTTTGCACCCAACAAAAATGGATGTTTATGCCCACCAAAACATATACAAGAGTATTCAAATCAACTTTGTTCATATACCCATTGCTGAGGACTGCCTACATGTCCCCAAACAATAATATAACTTGCATGTGTCCCACCATGGAAGATGACACAGCAGTACAAAGAATAAAATGCTAGCATATGCACAGATATAAGTTAATCTTGCAGACATGATGCTGAGAAAATAAAATTTATATAAAAAGCCAAGTGAAGGGACACACACATATAATCGTAGGGCTCTGAAAGGCTGACACAGGAGGATCACAAGTTTATGCTTAGCTTGCACAACTTAGAAACTTATAGAACTTTAGGCTAAAATAAAAAAAAAACATAAGGACTGCGGGTATGTAGTTCAATGAAAATACCCTGGGTTGAATTTCTAGTACAACATTCTCATATAAAAAATAATATAAAAATATATACACAGTATTATTCTATTTACAGGAAGAATGGGAAAAATTAATTCACAGTGATAGAAGTTACAAATTATTATTGGGGCAAACACTGTGTAAAGTGTTTAAAAGGTCTGTTATCTTACAGGTGGTGATTATATATAGTGATTTCATATGTATGTGAGGATATCATATTTACATATATGGTGAGTGTATATACACCTCAAGTTGTCAGGGATGGTAGCTTCAGCATGTGATCCAATTAAATGAGAGGCTGATCCCAAATGATCAAGGATCAAACATTCAAGGATGACCTGGGCAGCAGAGAGACTCTGTTTTAAAAATAAATTAAATTAAATTAAATGGCACTTCTTGTGTTCAGTCCCCAGTATGGAGGAAGATGGGGAAGGAATATACCAAAGAATTATTTGAATTAATTGTATCTCACTAAATAAAAATTTAATTTAAAACATTGAGGAAGCTACTCAAATCTTTTCAGTAGGGTCTCAGTCATAAGAAGCTGATTAAGACTACATTACAGCTTAATCAGATTTGTCTTCCCTGTTCATCTCCTGTACCTGACACACAGTAGGACGACACAGACATTTGTGTAACAAGGGAGCACATACCTGGCCTATGGCATTAATTGAGTTCCTTTTCATCTTCAAGCCCACCCCCCTCTATCCCTTAGATGACCCTTAGTCCATGGTGGCTTTGTGCCCTGCAGTTTAAGAGGTGCTGGAACTTTCCCCACACCTGGTGTTCATACTTTCATTAGAAGAAATAAACCATAAAACCAAGCAGCAGATCTGCAGTATGACACAGCAGTATTGCTTGCATTAGGCCAATTTTCCACTTATGACAGCAGTAATAGCGCTGAAAACCAATAAAAGTGGTCTGTTCGTTCAAAGATCAGCTTTTATGGCTTATTCTAAATATTATCAAGTGAATCAAGAGCCATCATTATAATGTCTAAAAAGCCTTCATACCTTGTAAGCAAACAGTGTGACTCTGACAAATAATCATTATCATGCCTGTGTGAGGTGAGCGGTGGGGGAAGTCAAACAGCAGAGATGTCCATTTACATAGGTCATTAAGGTAATGTTGGAGAGTCTCAGAATAAACAAATTGGATATCATACGTGAAATGATATGCTATCACTTTCAATAATTCTAGCAGTTTTGGGTATTTTATATGCACACAGCAGAAGATGGAGGCTACTTCAGTTGTTTCAGTTTCCTTGGTTCTTTGGAGCATATAAGAAAGCTTGATGAAATTGAAGAGCACTCAGTCGCCTACAGAGGCTTACCCGTAATTCGTGTGCCCCATGGGAACTACATCTCCATAGGTCCAATCTCACCACTTTAACGCCTGGTGACTATTTATACATGTTGTTCTACAAGACTTGTTTATGAGGAGTTTCTTAAGAATAAATAAATAAAATCCACTGAAAATGATGACCAGTGTTCCACGTGAACATGGGGATTTCTTAAAGATGACAGAAAGATAAACTTTCTGGAAAAAAATTTGGAAAATTAAAAACTATCAGACCAAGAGAAAATTATATACTATCAGACCAGAAAATTGTTTTTTTTTTTTTGAATGAACCAGACAGTAAATATTTTTGGCTTCATAAGCCTTACAATCTTTGCCACAACTTCTCAACTGTGCCACCTTACTATGGGAACATAGACAAATCTAAAAATAATGGGCACAGCTGTGTTTCAATAAAACTGAGTTTATAAAAACCAGACAGTAGGTTACACATGGCTCATGAGACATGGTTTGTCAGTCTCTGCATTTGGTTATTACAAGATCCACAAGGACAGACCTGTAGTTACTTTGTGAATCAGATATCCTCAGGTAGGTGTCTAGCACAGAGATACATTATTGGTTTAGTCATGGGTAACTATTCATCAAATAAATATTTAGAAATTATAATCTTTAAATTTTTATACAATTCACTGGCCAGCTACTTATAGGTATTATCTTAAGAAAGTAATTCAAAGTGTGTGCAAAGCATTTATGACATGTACTTGTCACAGTATTTCATTTAATATGTAGTAGGACAAGAGACAAAACATAAATATATAGCAATTGAGGAGTGAATGAAGTATAATAGACTGCTATTCAGTCATTTAAAATAATGACATAGAGTACTGGAAAAATAATATCCAATCTCTTTAAAATATTTTCAAGTATATTAAGTAAAAAATTTCATTGGAAGCAAATAGTTTTCATGGAACAAATATATGCTGAACACCTACTGTACACCAAGCACTATTCTAGACACTGGAATAAAATAAGAAAAAAAATTCACAAAGCATCCTGTCCACAGAAAGCCTATATTATTATATGAGCTTAACTAAGTAAGGTTGTATTTTTGTAAGAAAAAGGGTATGTGCATGTATATAAATATATTCACTTTTAAGGTTTAAATATTCTTCATCCAATGATCTTTGAAGTTCATTGTAGAAGAATAAAATTCATGGATAATTTTATCTTCTTCACTTTGATTAAGAATATTAATCAAAGTTGATTAGTTATAATAATTTCATCAATAACGAAGAGTCTGATTTTAAATGATAATCACCTAATTAAATACTCACCAGGTAAGATATAAGTTTCAGAATATTTCAGCAAAAAGAAATCCTTATTTCAAAGGAAATTTATTTATCAGCTTCTCAAATAACTTATTATATGGGAGATATTGGTGTACATAATTTGAACAATCAGTTTATTAACGTCTTACAATGATCCTTTGGGACAAGTATTATTATTCCCAAGGAACTGATGAAGAAGCTGAAGGCAGGCTGGGTTAGAACAACAGTGCAGCATTTCTCACAACCACAGGGACTTCTGTCTGGAGGTCACAGATCACAGCTGCAGGCTTCCACCACCCCAAATAAAGGAATCATTTCTATCATTTGTTGTGGGAAGCAAAATACTGAGAATCTTGATTCTTGCAGAGAAATAGTACTAACTTATAATAGATTTTATTTGCCAATTTCATAGAACTCATTTGACAGAACTGTTTAAAACCTTTTATTGGAATAACAGAGTTTGCAGAAGGTATAGTAGAACATCTGTGTTTTAAACTTACATCCTCACATATCTAATAATTTGTAACATTCTTTAGTGCATATTAAATTTGAAGACTCCTTACTAAGTCCTTCAGTCAGTGTAATATTAGTTATTTACTTTTTAAATATATCTTACAATACTGAATTGATGAACAATGTCATTAAAAATTACCTGCCAATGCTCCTTTCTGTCAGATACTTGCTTCATATTTCAAGGGAGTTTATTTTACCAAATTTAATTCCAAACCTTGTTTCATTTTCATAAGAATTACTTACCTGCAGTCAAAAGCACCAAAATGTTTAATTGTGGGTTTCCTAGTTGAATTGCTTGAGATTGTTAAAAACATTACTTTCTCTGGCTCTGGCTCTGGCTCTGTCTCTCTCTCTCTCTCTCTCTCTCTCTCTCTCTCTCTCTCTCTCTCTCTCCCTCTCTCTCTCCCTCTCTCTCTCTTTCCCTCCCTCCCTCCCTCCCTCTCCCTCTCTCTCTAAAACACATATGCATGCACACACATACACATACACATAGAAGGTAAAATTGCATATTGTCCCTTAAAGAGATTCCTTTACACATATATACATGTGTATATACAACAAACATACACACACTGAGAACACTTTTCTTCACCTGTAGTATTTCTAACAATACCTTGATTTTTTTGAAAGCCAATATCAAACAGTAAATTCTTTTTATTTTCTTTTCTATCTGTTTTATTTCTGTTTCTCAGCACCTGAAACAGAGTAGGTGCTCAATATTTAATGAAAAAAACAAAAATGATGGAGTTAGGGGCTGGAGAGATGGCTCAGTGGTCTAAAGCACCTACTTAGAACAAGCTTGGCAAGGCATCAGGGACCACGGTTCAATTCCCCAGGACCACATGCCAGCCAGCCCCGCCCCCTGGTGGGCTGAGCTGGCCACACACACACACACACCACTCTCTCT
>NW_004524606.1:8244197-8246250 GCF_000260255.1 Octodon degus | reverse complement strand
ATAGAAATAAGCTTCACTGCTCCTGGACTACCTGGTTGGATCTATCCTCTACACTCTCCCCTGCAGGGATTGCAGCTGCAGGATTACACCTCAGGTGTGTATGCCAGGCCTGAGCTGTGCCTGGAGGGGGCAAGATGAAGTAGGAGGAAGAGGAAGCTCTCTGCACACACTCCCGGGTTCTGGGCTAGGATTGGGTCTGGGGGCTCCGGGAAGGGGCAAAAATTCCTACTCCACGGAAGGGGTGGGGGAGGTACGGCGGAGTGGTGGAGGGCGATAGATCCAACCAGGTAGTCCAGGAAATCACAAGCTTCACTGCTGGAGTAAGCAGCAAAATTTAAACTAAAGAAAATTTTAAAAAAGTAATATCCGTAAGACCATCAGATGTCGTCTGCATTTTTGTAAGATTCTTTCTAGCTCTTTTGTATGATTCTTTTATATTTTGTTGGCTAAATAACATTTTTGTAAGTTTCCATTTTCTTATTGATGATTACTACATAAGGTTTACACTATATAAAACATGTTTCAGTTCACATTTTTAAGCATAAAGCTTTGATTGTGTATTATATTTAAATTTTTTATAAATTTCCAGTAGCATAAGAATTGGGTTATAATATAAGAATATTTCTAAAGACAATGTGTACTCTCCATTTGTGGTTGTTACACATTCAGATGACACTAAGTTAAAAGTACCAGTGTGAGTATACTGGCTTGTATTGTATTACTAGATAGTCTAAAAATCTGTGTTCGATGTCTGTTCTCAATCTTTTGTCTGATAACCATAAATATTTTCTTCATATTTACTTTGTTTCTTTTTTTCCTTAGTCGTGTTTTTCTGAGAGGATAACTAATTTTGATGAAGATCAAATTATTGTTTTATGGTTCATGTTTTTGGTATTCTGCTAACAATTCACAGGAAATCCTAAAATTCTAGATTGCATAGATGTTCCTCTATATTTATTCTAGAAAACGAAAGTTTGGCACTTATAATTACATCTATGACCTATTTGAAGTTAAAATTTAGCATAGGAGATACAAAGAAAGTTGGAACTTATGTAACATTTCCTTACAAATATCCACATGTTATATAGCAGCATTGTTTAAAAGACTTCATCTGCTCCATCTGATTATCTTGGTACCTTTGTCAAAAATCAGTTGAGTTTGCTCTTAGCATCTTGCAAGATGGAAGTTGAAAAAACTGAGAAGCCACGCACTACAGAGAAGACACCTGAAGCCAAGAAAGCTGCTAATAGTGGGATTATAAAAATGGGTAAGGTGAAGGCAAAAAAAAGTCCAAGAAGAGGCAGCCCCACTGCAGTCAAAATCTTGTCGTGGTTAGAGGAATTGATAGATACTCCCAATCTGCTATGTATTCCAAAATGATTTTGTACAAAAAAGTACACAGCTGCTAAATTGAAGGTTGAGAAGTAAAAACAGAGAGAAGGTTCTTGCCACTATCTCAAAACCAGTCAGTGGTGACAAGAATGTTGGTGCTGGGTGTTTAAGCTTCAAAAAATGCCTAGATCCTACCCTACTGAAGATGTGCCCTGAAAGCTCTTGAGCCATGGCAAGAAACCCTTCAGACCATGTGAGGAAACTTCAAACTAGCATCACTCCTGGCACCATCTTGATCATCCTCATGGGGTGTCACAGAGGCAAGACAGTGGTCTTCCTGAAGCACATTGCCAGTGGCTTGCTACTTGTGACTGGGCTTCTTAGCCTTAATCATGTTCCTCTATGAAGAACACATCAGAAATCTGTCATTGCCACCTCTACAAAAATTGATATCAGCAAAGTGAAAATCCCCAAACACCTCACTCATGCTTACTTCAAAAAGAAGCTGTGGAAGCCCAGGAGGGAGAGATGTTTGACACCAAGAAAGAGAGATATCAGATTTCGGAGCAGGGCAAGGTGAATCAGAAAGTGGCAGACTCACAGATTTTACAAAATATCAAAGCTGTTCCTCAGCTCCGGGGCTACCTGTGATCTGTTTTTGCTCTAACAAATGGGATTTATCATCATAAATTAGTGTTCTAGTGAGTCTTTTTTTCTTTTT
>NW_004524606.1:8234313-8244097 GCF_000260255.1 Octodon degus | reverse complement strand
GTCCGGCCCACGCTGCGCCTGGGCTGGGACTGGTCCCGCCGGCGCAGGGTAGCAGGAAACTCTCCGCACACTCACCGGACCTGGGCTACGACTGGCCAAACAGTAAATTCTTAACCTTATTGTGTACTTAATTACCAAATAAATCTGGAAGGGCTATGATGTAAAAACTGTGATTGATTGGTGATGCCTGCTGCTGGCACAGCACCTAAGGAATGGAAGCATCTGTGTGCCAAGTACATCTGCACCTTGCATTTTTCTTGTCTAACACTTTCAAAATACTCTTGTGAGCCAAAATTATGGCCCACGTTTCTTTTTTTCTTAAATATGCTCATAACTCAGACTTTTCACCAGATTGACCTTTTCCCAATTAGGTGATATTACTGCATTATCTGAGTTTACTGTTTGAGGGAGGATTTTTCTGGGCAATCTCTTGAGTGAAGGCAGTGATCCCAAAATACTCCTCGAGAGAAGCAATTCTGTGATCTCATCCTGATGCTTTTAAGACTTTTCTTTGGATTAAAGGTCTTAGCATCTCATTTCTAAGAAGAAGAAAGAGGTGGTAAGTACCATATAAACACATATTTTCTTTAGAGTAATCTACAGAGAATTTATTGAGTCAAGTAAGTTTTAATGAACTAGCTGGGCTTAGCATACTTGTTATTCCACCTCTGGGGACAAACATTCACATCTGCATGAAATCTCATGCATATCTTTCAAGTCTCGCTGCTCACTGGGGTAAATCTGAGATTTGGCGGCCCTCTTCGGACTGTATTCACATTCCCGGACAGTCTACCTTTGTTGGACAAAACTGCAGTCTCTTGTGGGTCTTCCCTTGGCAACAGGTAGGCAGGGGTGTGAGAGGAGTATCGGAGGTGAAGTTGAAGGGAAAGCATTGTGTGATCTGGACTGATGCTATAATGACGACGATTACAAAGCACAGGCCCAAGAGGACACTTCGGGGAGTTTGGCATAGTGCTAATAGGTAATTTTCTCCTTATTTTTTTCTTTCAGTAATTTTCTCCTTTCCATTTCCTTTCTCAGATATTGCTGGAAAAAAATTCTGAGTGATATAGAAAATATTCATGTGTGCTTTTCAGTAGGAAGCTGGAGGGAAGCATGGGAGGATTTAGAGAAAGGATGACTGAGTTTCTCCATTCTAGCAACACTATGTATTCTTCCTACATTCAAAACTCAAAATTTTCAGGCAGTCTTTTATAAAGTCAAACACATATTTACCATTCAACCCAACAGTTCCACTCTTGGATATTTACCTAAGAGAAATGAAGACATATGTCCACATAAAGAGCTGTATGGGAATGTTTATAGCAGCTTTACTTATGTTAGCTACAAATGGGAAACATTTATCTGAGGAGAATGAATAAACAATGTGTGGTTTATCATACAATGCCCTGCGCTCTAGCATTATAAATGAATGAACTTGACAACATGGATGAATCTCAGAAACACAATGAATGCTAAGCAAAAGAAGCCAGACACAAGTATACATGCTGTGTGAAATCCTAAAGAATGACAGCTACTTTACAGAAACAGGAAAGGGCTGCCTGAGACTGGCTTTGGGGATACAGTGATTGCAAAGGGCACAAAGAGTTTTATTGGGAGAGGAGAATGCTCTTTACCTTGACTCTAGTGTTGACGTTTGCCAAGATCCTACAGTATACTAACAATGCACATGTTTTATGTTACATAATTATGCTTAAATGAAATGAGACAAAATAAATGTATAGCATAGTTTCTGGCTTGAAACTATGGAGATTGTCATTATTCCTTTCAAAATAATTTAGAATCATCAAAATTCTGGCATATGACACGAGACTACCTTGCCACTCTTTTGCACATTTTCAAAAGATTTGCAGTCCAGCACAGTCTTGGTAAATATGAGTCAAAATGCTGTAACAGATGCTGTAACAGATGTTACAGCATTTTGACTCATATTTACCATGACTCCTAAGTCGGTCTCTGAATCTGAGACCGACTTAGGATGGGTCAATAATCTACATGACTCTCAGTGTGTTCAGCTTTAAGGAGGTGGCCAGAGAGCACGCCACAATTTGCAAACTGAAGGCCCCTGGGTCACATGTGGCCAACACCTGTAAGCCCAGTGCACTGTTTGTTAAATGTTTGAACTTATTATTATTTTACAAGTCAAACGTTTTTCATAGACACTCCTGACTCTGGCTTCTTTTGAGAAACAAATATCTGATGTTATTGGATCTGCAGCCCAAAGGAGGTCAATGAGCTAGCTACAAACGAGCAGCCTCAGCTCATCCAGTCCTGCACAGTACTCTCCACTTGCCTGGCTTCAGCCAGACTCTTCAGCCTCTGCCTACCTGCCTTGTCTCTGAGCACACAAGCCCCCATCTAGATGAATGATGAACTCCTAGGTACTGGAGACACAAATGCTTTCTCAGCTTTCACGAAGAACCTATGATGTAAGTACAGGAATAAAACTTTATGTATTTAAAATCAGTCCCTCAAAGTCACGTATTCATGCACATGCAGAGAGCACTTTCAAGCAGTGAAATTCCAACTCACCTTCTACAAACGCTGGGCAACAGTGAAACAGATAACCATGTATGTAGTAGAGAAAGTTTCAGCAAAGGAAGCGCCCCGTGATGTGCCATATGATAGTCAGCCACAGATCAGCAAGTAAATGAAAAGCAAAACTAAGTCCAGAAACACACTGTATTTACACAATATTGTTCCGTGTTTCATTTCCTTTCTTCAATTCAAGAAACAGCGTTCCATAGTCTTTATACAGTTATGTTGGAAACTGCTCTTATTTTGTGTGCTATGAAATATTTTCATATGAGCTTGAATTAGCTGTAGTTTATAAACTGTACAAACTTATTTGTTAAATCAACTGGTTATCAGGATCTCAATCACTTTTTCTGAAGTTTCTAGTCTGTTCCACTTGTCTAAATATTATAAGTTTTAAAATAATCTAAAATTTCTAAGTTATTTATTTAATTCTGTGGTTTACATTATTAGATTTCTCAAAATTTCTCTTTATTCTTGGTGTCCTTCATTCCTTCCTTGTAAGAAAAATATGCTCAGCAAAGTGGCACATTCCTATAATCCCAGTCTTGGGGGCAGGGTAGGGTTGAGGCAGCAGGGTCTGTGAGTGCATGTCCAAAGCCAGCCTGGGCTACACAGTGACTTCAAGGCCAGCTTGAACTGCATAGTGAGACCCTGTCTCAAAAAAAATTAAATTTAAATTTAAATTTTAAAAAAATCTTAATTTCTTGTCATTGTATCCAATTTTTAAATTTGTACTATAGCCTGTATTTTCTTCTTTCTTTTCTCTGAAGACTGCCTTCTTTTGCAATTTCTTTGTGTTGAATATTCTTGCAGTTATTGTCATGTAAGAATAGTATTTTGCTAAATTAACACTTGGCTCATGTTTTAAACTTAGATCCTCAGTATTATGATTAATTTTGCTTTTTAAGTAACAATTTTGTTTAGAGTTTTTGTTTAGAGTTATGTTATAAAGGCATTTTGGAAAATAAGTTTTAAACTTCCAACTGAGTAGGCCACTTTATAGTAATAAATAAATTATTGTCATTTATTTTTAGCTTAAACCACTGTAGAAAGATATGGCCACTATATCTTCAGCTTTCTGGAGTTTATTTTCTTTTTACCAAATATATAAGAAGTAATTAGTTATTAGGTTTTATGTATACTTGATGCTGATATTCCAAATATTTCACTAATTTTTAAAATAATATGCATTTCTGATATTATTCAACATTTTAAATTATATTCTTATAACCAATTTTTTTTTATTTTAGTGAGGGTCTACAGGGTTTCACTACGTAGATCGGACTAGTAGTGATCTGCCTGTGTTCAGCCTCCCAAGTGGTGGGATTGCATGTGCTGCCACCAAGCCCAGTCTCAATCTCTGCCTCAGTGCGCCCTGGGGGCGGGGCCGGCACAGCACTGTGGTGATCCAATCCTGGCCGCTGAGTCTGCATAAGCAGGCCTTTAATCTGCTGAGCTATTTGGGCAGCCCTTCATTATCCTATTTATATACATTTTTTTTTTCACAGACTGATAAAAGATGTTAAGGTTTGCCACCATACTAATATTTTTTCAGATTCTGTTTATATTTAACCTTAATAAGAAACATAAGCTAAAGACTTCTCTGTGGCTTGAAGGAGAACACTATGTTTTCACTGATGTCATTAGTGGGGATGTATGTGTTGCAGAAAGAATAATTCTCATAAATTGATGCTTTAGAAATATCTTTATATTAAATATTCAGGAATAATAGTTTACTTTTCTGAAATAAATATTTTTGAAGTAAATTATTTTGTATAATGTTGATACTTCTTTGAAGCACTTCTCTGAAGGCATTGCCAAAATCAATAAGTTTTTAAGAAAAGCATTTTTAAAATCAGCTGCCAAAAAGATGGAATGCTGAAAATGTAGTGGCTGGAAAGGAAAGCTATACATCACTGTACGTCTGTCCAAACCTGTACACTCCAAGAGCGAAGCCCGGCTGAGACTGTGGACCTTGGCTGATGCTGCTGGGTCAGCGTGGGCTCTTCAGTTATAATGAGTCCAACCCCCTGGTGGTAGCTGTTGACAAGGGGACAGACTACGCATGGGGTTGAGTGTGAAATCCCCACAGCCTCCTCTCATTTTTACTGTGAATCTAAAGCTCCTCTTAAAGAGATGTAGAAAAGGATTAGGCAGTTTGAACTTTGGCTCAAATTCTTAAATTCACTTTGCAAAGGCAATACACTCCTCTGAACATGTTATTACTCACATTAAATTCCCATTTTCCCTCACTGAAACTTGTTTCCTAAAAACAACTTACCTCTCACTTGGTGAAATGCCTTTACCTTGAATTATATACTGTACAGCTGCCATTAGAATACCACAGCCAGCAATTTAGGGGAATGGCCCAGCTTAATTAATTGATACACCATTGCTCAAAGAAGGAAGCTACTGCTCACTTGTGAGAACTAAGGTAATAAGTTCAGGAGCAGCAAATACTGGCAGGGCCACCCACATGAGCCCAGCCATAGAGGGCCCTCAGTCAGTACAGCTCCACCTATCTTAGCCCACCGCTGGGCAGTGCATCTACTGACAATGACCACATCAGATCAATGGTCCCAAGTGTCTTCTATGCACTGTTTGTTGGTACCGATGTTTACTGGGTGGCTTTAAAATTGATTCATCTTTTATAAAGCCATGCTGTTATGTTGAGCTGTAGGAGACTCATGTCCACAATTTCTGACATTGCCAGTCAAGCAGAAGACCCAATACTATTATGGACTACTGGATACTTTTAGAATATTTTGCTGAGTTAACACACCTATAATATTCAAATAACAGAACTAAAAAAAAGGGAATACAGATGAATGTCCATTTTGTATCTGTGTATTCAAAATGGTTAGGATAGATGTATAGTTACATTCTCTTAATGAACAGAGGGATTTGTTCTAATAGTGTTTGTAAATAAGATATCATGTCTGCATCTTGTACAGCAAATAACCACTAGGAAGAGAGTATGCAATGTGTTAATTATTGAAACTGTCCTACCAATTTGATTTGAAACTGTCTCATTGCTATTTGTTTCTCAATAAAATTATGGAAAAAATTGATTCATCTTTGAAAAGTGAAATAAATATATTTTAAAAGAAAATTATGTAACACCATGTAAGTAGAGAAGCCAAACAGTTGACATAAAATGTTTACATTAAATAATTATAGTTTAATCAATGTAATGCTTCATTTAATTAAAAATTATATTTTAAAAAAATTAAAGTTAGATAGAAACAAGTTATAACAGACTGACTCAACTGACAAAAATGTACAGCTAAGAAAATGCCACTTTTAATGAACAGAAGTGGTTTTAAATATTTTATAATGAACTGACATTTTTCAAGGTTTCTAAATTAAAGACAGTAACTTAAAAGATTTCCTTTAATAGACCATTGGTTAAAAACAGTGAAAAAGAACTCATTTTTTCTTTTTTTGAAAAGATCAACTCATTTGGTCTGACATTCAAGGCCACTTTGTGCAAATAACTTTTATTCACTGAATCATTCTACTGCACTAGAAGCTGTGGTAAGAATGCTACATACAGCATATCATTTCTATTTGTTTATTTTGCAATACCGAGGACTGAACCTGGGGCTGGTGCGTACTCAGCAAATGCTCTTACCCTATGCTTCACCCCCTTATGCAGTATCTCATTTATTCTCAGCTATGCTCTGCGTAGCAGCATTTCTTTGGTGCCCAGATTTGCCGAAATCAACCCTAGAGTGCTTAAATACTTTCTAATGTATGTACAGTTCTGTCCGGTCTTGGTACAGTACCACATATCTAAATCTAAACAATTTAAAACATTAGGGTTGATAACAACATCGCTGTAAAAAATAAAATAGAAGACTGAAATCCAGGTCAAGACTGAAATCCAGTCAAGAGATTATGAACAAAGCAAGAAAAATCTAATCAGAACCATTTTTGTTTAGATCTGAAGTGCCCCCGCAAGTCTAGTGTGTCAGAGGTGGACCTGTGGGATGGTGATTGTAGTACGGTGTACTATAACCACGCATGGACTCAGCCGCTGATGAGTGCATTGGTAATGTGCTGAGAGCAGGCGGCACCGGTCAGAGCCATGGATCATGGGCTCAGCGCCTGGAAAGGCGGGCTCCCATCCCGGGCTCCTCTCCTGGCCCTCTGCTTCTCGCTCCCCCGGGGAGAGCTGCTTTCCTCAGCTGTGCCCTTCCCCCATGCCATTTCTGCCTTGCAGCCAGCTCAAAATGCACTGGACCCACTAAAACCACTTAAAAATAAATCTAACCTCTTCTCTTTTAAGATGCAGCTCTCAGGTATTTTGTCCCCACAATGGCAAAGCAGCTAAAATAACAACCTTGGAGGCAAGTTGAGAGAACCCACTGAGCTTGGAGACCTCGTGTACACATATTCATATGCACTTTTCTTTCATTGAGTTTTGTTCTCTCTCTCTCTCTCTCTCTCTCTCTCTCTCTCTCTCTCTCTCTCTCCCCCCTTCATTTGTACCAGGAGTAGAACTCAAGACCTTGTACTCATCAGATAGGCTCTGTACTGTTGAGCTATATCCCCAATCCCTTGCTGATTATTTTTTGTACTTATTTATCCTTATTAGTACATGTTTGTAGTGTATAAGGCTTACATTCCTTTTGGGGAGTTGGTACATTCATCTTAAGTCTTATTTTATCATCTCTTCCTCTCCTCCATAAGCAATTTTCTAAACTATAGTTGTTGAAGTACAATGAAGAAAGGCAAAGGTGAAAGCATGGTAAGGCAAAGGTTAAGGTGTACCAGTCTCTTAATTCAAAAGTAGTTATGGTTTTGGTTTTAAAAATTTAAGATGGACACTTGTGAACGATTCAAAGCTTTGACCACCCCATATCTCTGAGTCAATTTCAAGCACCACATATGAGAACTAAACTGAAACAGTGTTTTCTGCTAATGGATATCTGTCTTCAGTGCTTTTATCCAAAATTAATGGAACTGAACTTTAAATAAAACTTCAAAGTGCTTATATTCTTACTGACTGAATGACTTCTGCAGGCTCACTTTAGTGCCAAAGGGAGTTTTTCAAGGCATTTGAATTCACAAGTTTGCCACTCTTTCAACCTTGAGGAAATCACTTTTTTTCTCTGGACTCAGTTTCTCTATCAGATGGACTTATATCACCCTGAATAACATCAGGAGACAGATGGTACACTCTCTAAATGAAGAACCCCTTAGAGGGATTATGCTGCAAGTACAACGAGCCAGATATTAAGGACACCAATGAGAGAGAGCTTCTTACACTGGATCGAGGAGCCAGCAATAGGGGTATGGATTCATTGACATCACTACATCTAAAAGAGAAAAGGGAGGGATCCGCTGTACACATTCCAGATCATATATCCACAGAAAACCGTTGTACAGAGAGGGTGTCAAATAGAAGCTATGACTCTTCCTGTAGGGACAGAGGAGGTGCAGTGAACCTGGGAGGAAAGATTTAGAAATAAAACATACAGACCTTCCTTTCCTCCCACCTTATGCTCTCATGGTGGATGGTACCTTTTGCCTTGACACAGCATAATCAGAAAATATTGATAACAGAGATGTCATGAGTTGAACTGTGTCTCCATGGCTGTCTCAAAAGCTAGAGCCAAAAGGGGCTTTCTGGATACCTCGCCTGACACATCTTTTGATTTACTCTTTTGTACTCCCCTTCTCTTTCATCCCTGCACCCTGAAAGTCTGGTATGCAGGGAGTGCACAAGCAGACACCGGTCACATTAACTAACTGTGTTTCCACATAACTTCATTTTAACTAACAGCAGGTAAGGCAGTTCTATTTCCAAATAAAGTCAATGTTCTGAGGGCCTGGGGATGAGGACCTCAGCGTATCTTTTGGGTATCTTTTTCTAAAAAGATGACAATGGAAAGATCCTGAGAGATTCAGGGAAAATGTCACCTGATAGCAAAGATAAGGACTATAGCCATGCAGTTGCAACCCACAGATGCTCAAGATTGCTGGCAAACCACTAAAATGAAGAGGCAGTTTCTCTGCAGGTTTCAGAGGGAAAGCACCTCTGTAGACAGCTTGATCTCAGTCTGCTCACCTCACAAACAGTAAGAAATAGAGGTCTGTTGTGTCAGTACCACCTATTTTATGATATTTTGTAATAGGAGCCACAGGAAGATTATAGTGGTGCCTACTTGTACACTCCTTTCATGCCACTTTCAGGGTGCAGGGATGAAAGAGAGGGGGAGTGGGGAAGAGTAAATTAAAAGATGTGTCAGGTAAGGTATCTAAAAAGTCTCATCTGGCTCTAGCCTTTGAGACAGCCATGGACACCGTAGCCCTGTCCTTCGAATGCCTGTAGACAGCGTCTAACACAAATAAGATCAGAGTATCAGCTTGAATGGTTATTATTCCTTTAGAAAAGTATCTTTCAAGTTTGTTTTGTTTTATTATGTTTTGTATTTATATTTTTAAGGGAATAGTAAATACCAACCCTTGCTTCAGTTTTGGGGTTGGGTCATAGACTATGATTCTGAGAAATGATATAGTGGGACTGCAAATCTAGGGAAAAGGATGACTATAAGTCTTGCACACCACACTAAGATGCGCACAGGGGGAACTGAGGAAGAATGGGGATTACCGAATGATGTTAAGTGAATAGCTGCTCTGATAAACACATTATCTTGATCTAGTTAGTGTGCATTTACTTCAGCACTTTCCTCTCGTGTATATTTTACGTCTTTTTTTTAAATTAGTTCCTTTTCAAAAGTATATTTATTTTTTAATTTTTTCTTTTATTTTGTATTTTTTAATAATTTTATTGAGAAACAAATAGAAATGAGACAATTTTAAAACTAATTCCTACCACAGTTTCAATAATTAATACATTGCATATTGTTGTCTAGTGGTTATTCACTGTACAAGATGCTGACATGATATCCTGTCCACAAACACTATTAGAACAAATCTTTCTATTCACTGAACTAAGAAAATGTAGCTGTATATCTATCCTATTTTGAATATAGATACAAAATGGTCGTTAATTTGTTTTATGGTTTTTTTTTTTTGATCTTCCACATCATGTTTATTTATTTTTTTTCTACAGTTTTATTGATAAACAGATAGCAATGAGACAGTTTCAAATCAAATCAGAAGTACAGTTTCAACAAATAATACACTGCATATATTCTTCTTAGTGGTTAATTGCTGTACAAGATGCGGACTTGTGATCCTATTTACAAACACC
>NW_004524606.1:8183860-8233710 GCF_000260255.1 Octodon degus | reverse complement strand
GTCTCTTCCTAAATAAATAAATAAATAAATGTGGTTGGAGCTTCCTAGGTCCATTGTATGACTCCAAGTGTCTCTTCCTAAGATTTTGATTGGAATTGCAAAGAATCTATAAATCAATTTGCAGAGAATTATCATCCTTTTTTTTCTTTTCTTTTTTTTCAGTACTGGGGATTGAACTCAGGACCTTGTGCTTGCCAGACAAGTGCTTATTCTACTGAGCTATCTCCCTGGCCTGAGAGTTATCCCCCTAACAACACCAAATCAAACAATCCATGAACACAGGAATATATCTTCTTTAATTTAGGCAGTCATAAATTTCATCCAGCATTATTTTATAAATTGTATATCCTTAAATCCAAGTAATCCACTAAACCACTAATGCATTAGTTGTGTCATTTTTGTCCTGATTTATTTTCTAATTCTCCATTTCTTCCTTTCCTCCTCTTTTCTCTCCCTCACTTCTTCCCTCCCTCCTCCTCTTTCTTGTTTCTTTTCATCTGTGCTTCTGTTTTGCCTCTTAGTCACCTTCTTTCCTGCCACAAATAGGTTGTCTCCAAGAGGAATAATGGCTACTGCCATTCCTAAATCTCAATCCTGAAAGATCATAAAGAGAGATACAATATTGCCTGTTAACTCTATGAAAAACAAAAAAACCAACAGTCTATTATTGAGCTTTCCTGAGTTGACCAGTGTAGTAGGTTTGAAGAACTGAGAAGAGTCTGCCAGAGCAACTCCTCTCTAGTTTTGAAATGTTATGGGAAAACCAAAACCAAAGCTAGCCAATGTCCTATGACATCATCATCATACTGTCAAATTACTTTCTAGAAAACCCAAGCTGGTTTACCCTTCCACAGTGTGTACATATTCTCTTTCCTTTTTCACAGTCTGTATTCTGTTAAGGTGTTTTAACATCAAATATCTGATTCCTTATGATGCCTGTTAGGTATCCCCTCTTCTCACTCATTTAACCTATAATCTGGCCTTTCCTTACTCATAAGGATGGGAAAAATTGCTGTATATCCTATTTCCTATAGAAAAGAATTAGCTGAAATTTGAAGTTTTCTTTTATAGTGACTTGATTTTTTTACATTAAAGAGAAAAAGACCTAAAAATGACAGAATTTTAAAATGAGATGATGGGGAAATAACAACAGCTACTGTATTGCATATTGTTATCTTCAAAGTAGCTACTCAGATTATAAGACATAGACACGCACAATTCTAAAGAAGTCCATTTAAACTTCTAGTTTGGGACCGGGGAGATGGCTCAGTGGAATAAGCACTTCCCTGGCAAGTGCAAGAGCCTGAGTTCAATCCCCGGTTCTGCAAAAAAAAAAAAAAAAAAAAAAAGTAAACTTCTAGTTGCAGACATAAGGAAACAGTTCATCCACTCCAAATTTAGTATTTGTGTGTTAAACATGTGTGGAAGGATCCTAACTTTTAAATGATTAATACAGGAATTTGTCACAAAATGAATTAGAAGTTGAGCTCTGGTATTTGACCCCATTCATTGCTTCTCCATATTGCTAGAAAAGAGGTGAGCAGCTCTAGGCTTTCATGCATTATTTATTTTTACGGATAGAGTGAAAGTTATAAGGATTTTCCAATATTACAATTATTTCCTTAAAGTCTCCATGGTTCCTTAGTGAATACTTAAGCAGTCTTAGGAGAACTAATTGAATAATTGCAGCTTCAGATTCTCAAAGAGTTAATATGCCTCCCTACACTGGAATAAAGTGCATCAGGTTTTATTAATTGTGGTTTATAGCCAGTATTCCATTTTAAAGGCTAAGATTAGTTTTTATAATGAACCTTCTTAGGAAAGGTTGATAAAAAGCCCAGGCTGTATATTAGAGCATGTCTCAAATAATAACTAAACTTTTCTCTGTATGGTTTAGAAAACATACAATGTAATAGGCTTTTTCATCATTCTCAGAAAGCAGTTTTAATTTTATTGTCAACAAACATTTTAAATATAATTAAGATTTTTCATTTCCATCTGAAGTAAAAAGATATGTCTTAAGGAAGCATTCCTAGCAATGAAGAAATTAAAAGACAAAATATTTTGACCTTCTTAATTCTTGTTCTATACCTAGAACTCAGAACTTACTACAGTATGGATTGTTACTAGTTGCACTAAAAAAGACTTTGAAATGGTATTATTACACTGAAAATGGATGCTTAAAAATTACATGTTGTAAAAGTTTTAAAATTCTCCATGTATTTTTTTTTTCATAAAATGCTTGGGCTGCTGAACTTGCACATGTTAAAAATTTGCAAGATCTTTAAAAATTGCTGAATATGCCAGTGGCTCCATAAACTTTTTTGCATCGACCTTCCCCGATTCTAATGCTCAGGGAGGACCCTACCATAGCTGAGCAGTGAGCCTCCTTCACTAGCTCTGAATAAAGAGATAGTATGTTCAACTAGGCTTACTCCCTATCTGCTTATTATGAGTCAAATGTCAAACACAACTCGCATTTACCTTTGCTCCTTTGATGTGTGTTTTTTTGTTTTTTTCATATTTAGTACAGGGACTACAGGGTCTCACTATGCAGATCAGACTTGTAATGATCCTCCCAGTCTTCAGCTTCCCAAGCATTGGGATTACAGGCACGCGTCACCACGCCCAGTCTCATTTGCCCTCTCAGTGTGCCCCGGGGGTAGGGCCGGCACTGCAGGCCCAGAATCAAACCCCCTGGCCCCTGAGTCTGCCTAAGCAGTCACTTTAATCTGCTGATCTATCATGCCAGCCCAGATTTGTGTGTTTGTGATGCCTATAAAATTCAACATATTTTTTCATAGAACTTTAGTTTTACAAAAAAACAATTTTTGTAATTATTACAATGTACTTTTATTCTATAGTTCATCAACAGTTTAAATTACTTTTACTTTTTAAACTTCATAATATGTTCCTTGATATCAAAGTATCAATAGAGTTTTAAAATTTCACTTTCTCAATAACTTTATGCATTGATTGAATGATAGCTTTTGCAACAGATGAGAGAAAAATATAATGAGTTTCTTTTTTTGAGTTCTTTATATTCAAGATGTTAGTCTTCTGTATGGAGAACTGCTGGTAAAAAATTGTTTTCCAATTTTGTAGGTTACCTCTTTGTTCTGTTGGTTGTTTCTTTTGCTGTGCAGAAGTTTTTAATTTCATATGATTCCATCTATTGCCTCTAGATATTATTCCTTGTGCCAGTGGAGTTCCAGACAAAGGTTCTTTGCCCATGTCTTCCAATAGTTTTATTTATTTTATTTTCCAGGAGATTATGTATTTCTGTTGCAACATTTTGATCTTTGAGACATTTTGACCTTAGCATTTGGTGAGATGAATGTGTCTAAACTCAATTTCCTGTACATAGTTATCCAATTTTCTCAGGACCATTTATTAAGGAGGCTATCTTTTCTCCCACATATGCTTTTGGCCCTTTTGCCAAAGATCAAGTAGCTGAATATGTGTGGGGTTCTTTCCGCTTCCTTGATTCTGTTCCCTGAGCCACATGCTTGTTTTGTTTGTCTGCCAGCACCATGCTGCTTTAATCACAATAGCTTTGTATTATAACTGCAAATCTGGATTTCTGATGTGTCCGGCTTTGTTTTTGTTACCCAGGATTGCTTTTACTATCCTGGGTCTCTACTGGCCTTTTTAAAAATGTATTTGGTACTAGGTCTCACTACACAGCTCAGATTCATAGTAATCCCCCTATTTTCAGCTTCCCCAATGCTGGGATTGCAAGCATGGGCCACCATGCCTAATCTCAGTGGCTGTCTCATTGCACTATAGCATGTGGTGCTGGAGATGGAACCCTGTTCCCTGCGCTTGCCTAAGCAGGCACTTAGTCCACAGAGCTGTCTCACCAGCCTTTCTGGGTCTCTTCTAGTTCCATGCAAATTTTATAATTGTTTTCTCTGGATATGTGAGAAACACTATTGCCATTTTGACTGGGATTGTGTTAAAACTGTGCATCAGTTCTGGAAGTATGGCCATTTTGAATACATGGGGGCTGTCTTTCCAGAAATAGGCAATGCCTTTCTATTTTCTCATACCCTTCTTTATGTCCTTTTTCTGAGAGTGACATAATTTTCAGAGGCCTTCCACTTCTTCACTTAGTCCAACTCAGAAGCATTTAATTTTTCTTGATGCTATTGGGAATGGTATTGTCTTCCTTATTTCTTTCTCAGTCAATTCATTTAACATTTGTCTTTTTGAGACAGGATTTCATCATGAAGCTTATGCTTGTCTTGATCCACTTTGTAGCCCAGGGTGGCCTTGAACTCTCAGTGATTCTACTGCCTCAGCCTCCCAAGTGTTGGCATACCAAGTGTGCACCACAACGCTTGGCCAGCCTCAATTAATTTCTTTTTTTTTTTTTTATTTGAGAGAGAGAGAGAGAGAGAGAGAGAGAGAGAGAGAGAGAGGGGTGTGTGTGTGGCCAGCTCAGCCCACCAGGGGGCGGGGCTGGCTGGCATGTGGTGCTGGGGGATTGAACCGCGGTCCCTGATGCCTTGCCAAGCTTGTTCTAAGTAGGTGCTTTAGACCACTGAGCCATCTCTCCAGCCCCTAATTTCTTAATAGTATACAGAAATGCTGTTGAGTTTTGGTTTCTGTTTATATTGTACGACATCGGTGAATCTGGTTTTTAGTTCTAGGAGCCTTTGCTAAATTAAAAAAAAATATTTCATGTAGATGAACATGCTTCAAATACTAAGACTTTGATATCATTTGCTTTACCTATACCTTTTATTTCTTTGTCTTCCCTGATTGCTGTACCTAATGTTTTGAGGATGATGAGTGTGTTCAATTGCCCTGGAATTCCTGTTTCCATGTCTTGAATTGATTCAGAACATTTACCTTTCACTCTTACTTTGACTTGTGCAAAAGCCAGAAGTTACATTGTGCAAGATCCAATAAGGTGGATGAGAATGCACCATAATGGTTTTGCAAGCCTGCCCTTCTCTTGGATGGCAGCAGTAGCACTCACTCAATTTTTAAAAATTATACATTATAAAGAAACTCATAACAAAATGGTCCTTTATTTACACTTTTGTGAAGTTAGTAACACATGACACTAGGTTGCCTAGCGACTGACAGCTAACCTTAACCAGACAAGATATTCATCTCAGGAGTGAGGTAGCTTATTTGCTTTAGGCACTGAAAAAGAAAAAGAAAGAGAGAAAAATATTTATGTATACACAAGAGAGTTGGGATAGATGTACAGCTACTTTCTCTTAGTTCATTGAGAAGAAAGGTTTGTACTAATAATATTTAGGCAAGTTATCATGTCCACATCTTGACCTCTGGATAACTACTATGGAGACAACAATATGCAATGTATTGATTTTTGTAACCACCCTACTAACCTGTTTTGAAACTGTTTCATTGCTATTTTATCTCTTTTCTCATTAAAGTGAATTAAAAATTTTTTTTAAAAGAAACTCATGGGACCAGCCAAATAGCTCAGAGGATTAAAGCTCCTGCTTAGGCAGACCCTGGGGCCTGAAGTTCAATCCCTAGGCCTGCCTGCCAGCTCGGACCCTGACCCCTGAGGATGCCCTGAGAGGCAATTGAGACTGAGTGTGGTGGCGCAAGCCTGTGATCCCAGCACTTGAGAGGCTGTAAACAGGCGGACCACCAGGAGTCAGATCTATGCATTGAGACCCCGTACACTCCGTATACTCTGTATTAAATACACACAAGAAAAGAAAAGAAACTCATAAAAGAGGACTTCCAGAACTGCTTAAGAAGTTGAAAAGAGTGGGATGGATAAGTGTGCTCAGTGTGTGAAGGAGTAGATTGAGGGAGATTAATGACAACATATCTTTGACAGTAAAACACTTTTTAAAAAATTTCAACATTCAACATATTTTGTTACCACCCATGACTGCAAATGTCTCTGATTCAAGCTGATTTCCTACTTATTTTTTTTAAATGTTACTACAAAATTATAGGACACCATCTAAATATCGATTAATCACAGATTAAGTGCATTGCTCTGTATTCATAGCAAGAATGTTAGGACACCATTAAAAGGAAAAGTTGAGATTAAAAAAATGAAAAATATGAACTCTTACATAAAGAGCTCCTACATAAAGAGCTCCTATATTATTTTAATACAGATGAGGCAGGCTACACATGTGTATCTCTTGCATAGAAAAACATATGAGAAACAGCCAGCTTTTGAACCACCATGGTGAGGTAATGGACTGACGAGGTATAATTATGTCATTGTAGGACTCCTTTTAATTTTATAATTTTAAGGAAAAGATTCTTTTCCAATCACTCTGATAAACTTAAGCAATATACTTTTTAGTAGTCCTTGATTTCATAGAGGGAACTTGTTTTAAATTTTGTGTTTCTGAACTATGATTACCTGTGCCTCTTCATTATTGGGGGAAGTATTCTTATATTTATTGTTTAAAAGCTTTCTAAGTGAAAACTAATTTTCTACAAAGTTGAGTAGAAGGAAAGGCCTCAAGAACACCTAGTTTTACTTTCATATCCTTTATATTTAAGATAAATTATGCTATTTCAGTTCACAAGCAAATCTGTTTATAATAATGTAAGACTTGCACAAAACAAAATAATTGAGAATAATTGTGCAGATTGAATGAAAATAAGCAATTTTTGAAAGTTTAGATTTGAGCTTTTTTCAAAAAAGATTCTTTTAAGTAGTCTTAAAATATGACTTTAATTTATCCATTAAATTCAACAGGATCAAAATGCAGACTTTAAATCTGTTAAAATCATACAGTTGACACTAATGGCTTATCATTACTAGTTAGCACACAATATATTTTGTACTGTAATTGGAACTGTGTTTTGTTATATACAATCACTGCAAAGTTTTAATGTGCTGGAAAAATATTAAAAATATAAATATGCCTAACAAGTAACTATTACTTGAATCAAACTATGCAGATTCATAATTAATCTTAGGTTAACCCTTATTAATTTTGAAGAACCAGCTACATAATGCCATTTATCATAACAGAAAATCTTCTGGACTTTGTTTTCAGAAGTTAGTGTACATTTTAAATGTATTAAAATATTTCTATCACCTAAAACTGAGTTTGAAAAGTTTAGGTTTATTGAAAAAGAGATTAAAACGTTTCTAAATGGGTTATGCCTTTGTTTGGCTGGGGTTTGCTTCATGTTCAGAGTTCAAGGTTAGAATTAAACATTTTCAATGTGGAAACAAGTAGGAAAGGATCTGTGTAAGCCAAGCTCCTCAGACCGCTCTCCCTTACTGCATTCAGTCCCTTCCACGCTGGTCCTCATTGGATGTCACAAATGTTCCTGCCTCCTGTCTGTACTTGCCATTTCTTTTAAATGAAATGATCTCCCCTATCTGTAAGGTTTACTCTATGCTGCATTCAAAAACTCACTAAAACCACACCTTCTCAGTAAGGCTTAACCCTGACAACCTTTCTAAAATGTCATGTCTCACTTAATGTGCTGAATTCTTATTTGTTTTAGCTCAATCTAAAGTAAATTTTTTGTATTTTAGGGAAGGGTCTACAGTGTGTTCAGGGTCTCACTACTAGATCAGACTCATAGTGATCTGCTTGTTTATAGCTCCCAAGAGCTGGGATTACATGGGCGCAACACCATGCCCAGTCTCTAACTAAAGTAGAGGATTTATTTAAATATTAAATAAAAATATTTATTTAGTATTTTATTTAACATATTTTATTTACGTATGTTCTTATGGCTTAATTTGTTTTGTTCACTATTGTATCTACAGCACTTAGAGCCAATCCTAGCACTTAGTAGGGTGTTCACATTTTATTAGTAACTACAAGCTAGTACAATTCTGAATGACAAAGCCAGTGGATCCCAAAAGCTGTAACTGGAGTACATTTTCTGCTATTTACCATGAATTTCTGATCTTGTCACCTGCACTAATTTGTTTTTTCACATTATTGGCCTGGATTTACTTAGGTTTTGAGATTGTAATTCCTGAATGTTTGTGATCTACTATGTAGTCTCTCAAATCTATCTTATTTGAAGTAGTGAGTGCAACATTCTACCAAATATTATTAAAAATAATTGTAGCTGTATACTCAGTTGAGACTTCCTCCCTAATCCCCAAACACCTCTAAAGGTCCTACATTGCTGCAAGCAAAGTAACATGGAAAGGCTAATGGAATACTGTTATGCCACGCCCACCCAATTGACAAATTATAGCCATCTCTTGTAGAAGATTCCCCTGAGATTAAAGAGTTGCAAAAAGCTTACTGCTTTGTTTTATTTCATCAAGTAATAGTTTTGGAACATTAACAATTACACATGACTCATCACTTTATTGAAGCTTTACTGATCTCCATAAGCCATTACAAGAGGGGACAACTCTTTTCACTTCTTCACCTAAACACAATGTTGTTCTGAAGACAATGGTGAAAAAGCTAAACTTGGGCACTCATTATCAGTTCAATATTTGCACCATAGTTGTGTGACAAAGCATCCCAATGTTTTCAACCAAAAGGCAAATACAATATGCATTTATTTCTTGCTTGCTTATCTGTGAGTAAGCCATGGGTTGGTTAATCTGGGCAAGGTCCAGTAGGGTTTAGCTTAAAGTTGCATGTGTGTCCCTGTTGCCTCTAAATGTTCTTCATCTTCATGGGACCAGCAACTACTTAGGTTATTCTGAATGCACGGGACAGAAGAACAAAATTGCAAATCTGTTCTCATTGTGTTTCCTATCTTTGCCAAAATAAACAATTAAGACCTCCAAAAAGGACCAAGGATCTCCACAGTATTGTTATTAGGCCAAAGCATGGGTGTGTACCTAAAAATACTATTTAGGAGGATGAAAATTTTAGGCCAATAAATCAACCTAATATACATTATTATGCACATAAAGACCTGGTGAACTTTGGACTTTGAGATGTAATTTCAGATAAAATAAAATTGAAGTGATGCTGTTATTATTATGTCACAGGTGAATGACGAACATGGACAAGGAAGGCTGAACACTATAGCAGGCTATTTTACCTTCTTGATATTAAGTTCTGAGAAGTGAGATGTTAGAAACTCTATGAAGCACTGACATCTCAAAATCCTAAGACAGTAATAACAACATAACTTGAGGAGTTACTTTGTCTCCAAAGATGTGGGCAGAAACCACCTTTCTGCAATTTCTATAATGGAATTACAATTAACCACAGACTTGTTTGGAATAAGGGCCCCCTGAGGATTGCAAGTTTGGTTTAATGAATACAGTTTGGTGGTACACAGCACATTCTCTAAGTCTCTCTGGAAAGGCATTTAAATGGTGAGTTCACAAAATATTACTTTTAGTCAATTCACATCAGGATGTCATTATTTAATAGTTTATCTTTCTCTAGTTAGATTAAGTTTTATTGAATATCGCTTTTTTTCAGTCAAATGTACTATCTAATTTTGATGAAGCTTTCTCAGTGTTTGACAGTCTGCCCATTAAACCTGGCTTCCCCTAAAAAGAACTATGTGCTGAAGAAGAAATACATATGTTTATATCTATAAATCCAAAGGAAACACAATATTTTTGTGGTCCCAAAATGCAAGACACTTCCAGGATAAACAAAGGAATTGCCAGTGGAAACTCTGGATATTACTATTTGAAGTGTTCCGGGGAAGCTGGAAATTTTGTGAAATAAAAACATTCGATAATTTGAAATTATACACATTCACTGAATAAATCTCTGCCAAGCTGGCTGCTCAGAGGCTATTTTCCTGCCCAAATAGTTTAATGGTTTTTCTTTTTAAGCATTAGTTGAAAATATTTACCTACAAGCTGAAAGGAATGTTCTGGAGTTTATTAAAATTTAGTTGAAAAACAGTCTTGAGGGTTTTTTTAAAAGATTCATTATTGAGAAAAATAAATTTTAAAATGCTGTTGTCTGTATCAATATAAACTAAAATAAAAAGTGTAGCTTTTCAGTTAGTTAAATAATATCTGAGGGGGCTGGGGAGATAGCTCAGTAGAATATGCCCTTGCCTGGAAAGTGCAAAATCCTGAGTTCAATCCCCACTACCGCAAAAACAAATAAGTAAATAAATAATCTCTGAAGAAAAAGTTACAATCAATTTACAAATTATGTGATAAAAGAGCAAGAGTAATAAGTAGTTTTAGAGAGATTTAGCACTTTAGCTACATAAGACGAGAAGAATTAAAAGACTCAATCTAAGAAATTGTTCAACACTGTTGAAAAGTAGTCTAATAAACTCAAGACATTCTCAAGCAGAGTATAAACTAGCAGCAGATTGAAAAAGAAATAGTCTGGCTTAAGCTACTAAATAAAGGACATAAAATTTACACAGCTTGACCTACTCTCTTTGTTTACAAACAATGACTTAATAAACAATCCAAAGTCAGAACTTTTCTAAAGAATTTAAACCAAAACAGCCTGACATCAGCATTACTGGTATATCTAATTACTTACCATACCATACGCCACTTGGTGTATGGTTCACTTTTTTGCCAGAAAACTCCCTCACCCCCTCAAGAATTTTTTTATTAGAGTAGAAAATAAAGGAATTTTAATACTTTATTTTTATTACCACTGGCATCAATGATTATAATTTGAAATAACCACTGTATCTTAGCAACTCTAATCTTAACAAAATAAATACAGAAAAGAACAAACAGGCTTTACAGCAGACTAATGTTTCATCAACATCCAAATAAGGAAAAGGGAGAAATAAATGAAGGCTGACTCTCATCATGCTGGTCCCATGGCAATGGCAGCTTTCCCGTGACCCAAACACTATGTTTGTTTCTATCTTCACAGCAGGGGCACTTGCGATGATATATTTTGAGAAAAAATTCACTTAGATGAAAAGGGGCAGGCTTACAGGAGGGAGAGAGAAGATAAAAAAAAAGACATTTGGAAAAATTGAAATCAAATCTTTTTGTGCTCCTTTTTGTCCTGCAATGCAGAAGTTACAATTATGACATCTTATTTATGTTCTTTTTTTTTTCAGTACCAGAGATTGAACTCAGGACCCTGCGCTTGCCAGACAAGTGCTTATTCTTCTTAGTTGTGTCCTAAGTTGTAAACAAACCGATGCATTTGTACAGTATGGTAACTTCCATCCCATAGATACTGAAGGCTGAGGTAGTTCCAAATGATTTCAAAGTATGAAAAAAAGCACTAAATAACTTTTGCTGAAATGATGAATCAATCCAGTTATCTCCACAAGCTCATTAGAAAATATTAATGACCCAAAACTCCTGAACAATGTGATGGTAAGGAATAGATCATTGAAGTATCCCTATTGTAGAATTCAATCTTTTAAAAATGTTCATGTTGTAGAAAATCAACATCAGGTACTGAAATTTAAAGAACAGATGAGGGACTCAGATGAGAGGAACGGGAGTAGACGTGTCCACTCTGTCACTACCGAACTCTGCAGTTTCATCTCTGAGCTTCTGCTTCTTCAGGCAAAAGTGAGGGCACTCTCTGGGGCAAAAAGGATAATGGTGAAGTTATGGATTGGAATAATCTCTGCAAAGTTCCTTAGACCATTACCTAGTAAGTCAACCTACTTCTGGTTTTTGACTTCCTATAAGGTAGCCAAACAGGCCACCCTGGGGAAATACACTTTATAAAGCAGCTTATTCAACTCAAGACCAACCCTGTTTATCATCACTGACTAGTAGGTTGAGTTGTTTGGTTCATTAAGTCTTGAATCAGTTATATCTGATTTCCAATTGCAAATTAAAGCTCTCACTGCTTCTCACCTGAATTACTAATTGCAGGAGCCCATACATAATTCTTTTAATTAAACTTGCCCTTCCCAATCTATTCTCAATATTTTCTTTCTAAATGTGACTATGTTCTTTCCTGCTTCATAGTCTCCCCTCAGTGATATAAAGGCCCCCAAACCCAAGCTCTGCCTAATTATCAAGTTCCATTTTCCTAAATTCTTTTCTACCCTAAACCCTACATGGCAATCATGTCAGCCTATTTCTGATGCCGATTTTTGACTCCACTTTAACAACTGTTGTACCTTTTTAACTTTTTCTCCATCTGATAAGCTCCACAGTTACTCAAGTGAAACATTATTTCTCTAATGAAAGCATTCTTGCAGGAACCCAAACATGCCCAAGCATTGCTGATATCTTTTTTACATTTATGTAGGTAACATCCTATAAGAATCATATAATACATTATTCTATGTCCTTATACTATAGCATTATAATAGGTCTTTATTACAATACTGTGCAATCATTTTCAACTTGATTGTGTTCCTGCACATTAGTCTATAAGTTAGAGAGTTGGAAACTTTAAATAAGAAATTATGGCTTGATATTCTCTCTGCCTAGAGACTGAGTTTATTTGGTACTTGGTAAATACTTTTGGTACTTGGTAAATACTTTGTTCTACCTCTCACCTTCCTACCTTTCAAACAATAAAAAATATAGGTCAAATTGACTTTTTAAGACTTTATCATCTTTACTGATACTTCTACTTTATAAATGTCCAAACTAAAAGAATAAGCCTGTTTACTCCTAAAAACAGAAACTTTAACAAAAATAACATGTGCTTGGTGACTGCATTTAGTTTTTGTTTTGAGATCATAATCCCTTATGTGCTTGGGTTCCCTGGACTCTTCTCTAGCCTCTACTTGACTCTCCTTCTTAGAACCTTCAACCTCTGTTCCTCTGGCTTTGTAAACAAAGCCTAGGCAAATGCCCACAGTGTGCATAAAGTTGGTAACAGAAGTCATTATAACGACAACTTGGATAAAAAGATTTACACTTGCTATTAATGAGGCATGAAACTCAACTTTAAATAGATTTAATGTTATACATTAAAATCCTAATGCAGTGAGTCGTAGCTTGGGTTTGTGTTTCTAACGATGGCGTGATGCCCAAGATTAAAATTCTATATATAAAGTCTAGAAAATATATAACTCATACATATAACAGATAATATATACTATACAATAAAAAACATATAAAGTATTCAAGAGTACAGTGAAATTCATTCTAAGGCATGAATCTCTGGCTGGACTTAAAAAGTTACTTTGCTAATTCTCCCCCAGGAGTATCTCTTGAGAGTGGTCTTCAACTATCCAGACCACTTCTGTTTCCATCACTTAAGAAGCACTGTCATAACTGGGCGTGGTGGTGCACACTTGTAATTCTAACACTGGGGAGCAGGAGGCAGGAGGATTGCTGCGAGTCAAGGCCAGCCTGGTGGGCTACAGAGTGAATTCAAGGCCAGCCTGAACTGCACAGCGAAACCTTATCTTGAAAGCCTAAAAAGAAAAAAGAAATAATGCCACAGAAATACTTCTTATACGTTACTGATAAGATGAAGTCAAATGTTGCCCTGTGTACGCTGAAGAATATGTCCAAAACATGGAAGTGAAACTATAGAGGAATTATTATTACAACATCTGGAAAAATGAAAGAAATGGTGAAAGTTAAAAGGGAAGAAGGGACGGCTGGCCAAATAGCTCAGCAGATTAAAGCTCTTACAAACAGGCGCAGGGGCCTGGGTTTGATCACTGGGGCTGCCATGGGGTCCCCAGGGCATGCTGAGACAGCGATTGAGACTGGGCATGATGGCGAGCGTATGTAATCCCAGCTCTTGGGAGGCTGTAAACAGGTAGATCACTATGAGTCTGATCTAGTAGTGAGACCCTGAATACCCTGTAGACCCTTCCCTAAAATACAAAAAAAAAAAAAAAAAAAAAAAAAGGAAAGGAAAGAAGGAAAACAGTAAAAAATCCCATTCTTTGGAGAAGACTCACTGGTTACTGCACTCAGATTTGATCCTTGTGTTGTCTAAGAAATCAGTGTCCTTCTAGGACCTCTACTCATAAATTAGTAGGAAAAAAAAAAAACAGTCTTGTCTAAGTATCATATTGCTGTCTGCTCTTCTGTGAGAAGGAAAACAGACACTCAAATTTTGAAGACTAGAAGTTTATTTTTAAAATAGCAAAAAAATTTATATTGTCTTTTGTCTAATTTTTTTTAAGTCCCCGGGATTGAACTCAGGACCCTGCACTTGCTAGGCAAGTGCTTATTCTACTGAGCAATCTCCCCAGGCCCTAAAAATTTTCTTTATCTCAATTGTAATTTAATTTTCTAGCATATACTAGCCTTGCTATTATAGTTACAACTACCAGATTAAATAATGTTAAGTGAAATTTAAATTTCAGATAAATGATCTATATTTTTTCAGTATCAAGTATGTCCTATATATTGTTATATACATATAGATTGTTGTAAACTTCAATTTTATGCCCCACATATTGAATAGAAGATGCTTACTCCAAACACCTGCTCCTCATCTAGCTAAAATTCAAATTCAGCTGAATATGACATATTGTTATTTTCTATAAACTGACCCTCCTGTTATTGTGGCACCTGGCCAGTGATCAGAGTCCTCACCTGAGCACACTATATGGTATTTTAATGGACACAGCATACTGAACAATGACCAGGGCCCTGTGAACCACTCTCCTTACATCAGCAACAGCAATGCTTTGCAAGTATGTAGGCACTTTCTTCCTGGCTTACTTTCCTACACCGCTTCTAGTTTATCTCAGGAGTAACAAATGTGTGACCTTTATCCTTTCCACCTCACGAAGAAAACAGAATTTTTTAAGGGGATAAAAATATCAAAAATTAAACATGATGAACTGTTCCAAGAATCCTGAAGCTGCCAATATTTTATGCTTTTAAATAGTTCCTACAGTTCATCCCAGAAGCATCTGCATATATCCATGTGGTTTTTTTTCCCCATGGTGAGTAATGAACTTTGATATCTCTGGGGAATAAAAGAACTCTCTATCTGTCTATCTACACATATATATTTAACAATGCAAGTTATTGTTATATAAATGTAGGCTGTTGTCAATTTCAGTTCCCTGCCATATCAAAAGAACAAAGCCGGCAGGAAGAGCAAGAGGATGATCTAACGCGCCTACGCTAATAACACAGCCAGTGTCCTAAATTGGCAGTGGCAGCCCCCTTCTACAGGGTTGTTTCCATCACTATCAGTAGGCATTCAGAAACACACGATGGTGGCAGGAGCTGGACATTTTAAATAGTCAACCTTTATGATGTCCTTTTGAAGAATAGCAATTATATAACACGGGGAGTTTTCTTTTGCATTTGAAAAAAATATATAAAGCAGTTTGCAAAGTGTTATGCAAGACTCCATATTCTGAATTCATTTTAGAACTTAAAGTTACTTATTTTTAACTGTCATCCTTTCCCCTTTCATTATTCAGTTACTACTTTAGACTGGCATCAGTGTCAAGCAGTGTAGAATTAAAACTATTTAAATTATTAATAAGTTAAAGAAGTCATTGATTGTATGATATTTCTTTATAATTCTCAAAGTCCAGTATATAGTTTTTTAGGTGTCATGAATTTTTTCATCTACATAGTGCTGCTACACCATTAAAAGAATTTGCTAATGTACAAATATTTTATTATTGAATGTTTAAGCTGTTTTCTCTTAAGCAATGAGAGAGCAAAATATTATTGAGAAGTAATTTTATAGCACCAAAATTTCATTTGATTCTCCCCCCCCCAATTTCCATTTCTTTTGAAATCATTTAGGGGGAAAAAAATCTCTTTTAAAAATGTAGACTTAATTCCAAGAGAAACTCATTGCAAGTACCCTAAATAGTTAATGTATTTTCTAAATGAATGATTTAAAATAGCTATTAAAGGAGAGGAAATGAGCTTAGGTTTCTAGTAATGACTTCTCCTCTTCAAAATGAAATCTGTAAATCCCTGATTGCAATTCCAAATCCCCAAAGGACCAGCAGTTCTGGGACCAGGGCTCACTGGCTTTATGTCTAATAGCACCAGATAAGTAGCATGATTTTTATATATGTAATTTGGGAGAATATTCAGAATTCATAGTCCTGGAGACAATTTATGAATGAATTTCCTTTTTTAAGTACATTATTCTAAAAATGAACTTTTCCACCCAAATTGCAAGCAGAGCACATAGGAATGTGAGAACATGGATATATACGTACAGAGACATATGTGTATTTATATATGCGTGCACACACATGCACAAAATATAAGTACCATTTATTCATAAGAGCATAATGACTTGGGCTGTGATTGTTAATAAAAATGCATTTCTAACCATCAAATTTGAGTCTATTATTCTAAGTTAATTGCATTTGCCCTAAAGAGACTTACAGCTGGCTGTCAGCCTGTTTGTGTCAGTTTCATTTTATTCATCAGTCAATCTTGTCTCCTCTTCCTTTTACATCCCATATATTGATCAGATAGATTTGTTCACATACCTCCAAGCTTTCCTAGCATTAAAAGTAATATTCTTGATATTATTATCAGATACATTTGATAAGTTCATTCGTTTGTGTGTTATTTTAATTGCTATTTCAGTAGCAAATACAATGCCCTTTGACAGGCCCATAAGACTGTCATTAAACAGAATAAATGGGATGTGCTCAAAGAACCTCCGAAACAAAGTTAAGCATGAAAGAATCTGCACTGCAGTAGTTGCCAGCATCTGGGCATTTCAGTGGAAACAAAAAGTGCTCATCATAGTAAACATGAGTCCTTTCCTGGAGTACATTCCAAAGTAATAAAGTTTCTTGGTAAAATTGGTCCTAGAAGAGAATGCATTATTATTAGGTGGTAAAATAAAGTAAACAATTAAAAGGGCACCCTGTTTCTACCCTGGCAGTAAAAGAAATGCAAGGAGGTGATGGTTGGAGTATAATTAAGGTAGAAAGTCTGAGAAGAATTAGAATCTTCTTTATGTGAGTCAAGCTGCATGGATGGGAGATAAAAGGCATCACAGGGTGAAGAGATAATTAGCCGAGCAGAGGCAGAGCAGTTATAAGGTGACTCTTACCTCCTGTTACTCAGTCTAAGAAACTATAGACAATTATTGCAGTGCTGTCTCCAGGGATGTGTGTTATAGTGCCTCCACATAGTCTCCAAGACACACACTCTCTCTGCCTTGTCACTGACTGCTTGAGTTCTGTGATTTGTTAGGGAAATTCCTGCAGAGCCTTGTCTTTC
The DNA here is from genome assembly GCF_000260255.1 of Octodon degus. Taxonomy (NCBI): domain Eukaryota; kingdom Metazoa; phylum Chordata; class Mammalia; order Rodentia; family Octodontidae; genus Octodon; species Octodon degus. Next base: position 8,216,681 of record NW_004524606.1, on the reverse strand, counting down.
AACATGGCTTTAGGTCAATGGCTTCCTACTGGAGGTGATTTTAACTCCCCGTCCCCAAGGGACATCAGATATACCTAGAAACACTGGGGCTGATGCTGGTGGCATGTAGCTTGCTCCTGGAGACCAGGGACACTGCTCTCCAAACATCCATGCAAAGCATACCACCCCACAACAAAGAGCTTTCCAATCCCAAATGTATAATGCCCACACTAAGAAATCTTGCTTTAGAAAGGTTAAAGCTAAAATCAAAAACCTGTATCACAGTTCAGCAGCCCCATCGTGAATAGGATATTTAAGCAACTCAGAGAGATGAAGAAGCAAGACTGCTGCACACACAGTCCTACACTTGTGCATGAGGTGCCGCAACTCATTACCTAGATCCCAGGAACAGGGGAACCAAATCCAGCCACAGTTTTGAAGAGAACAAAGAAAAATAAAATCTTTGCTTAACTGAAGACATTTCAAAGAAAAAGCTCCAGTGAAAAAACTCAGCAAGAAAACTTTCTTAGACCCTAATCCTCAACAGACCTGAACAAGATGTTCATGAACCACAAAGACAAAAGACACAGGAAAAACAGATAGTCTAGAGAAGGATTATCATTGAGAGGCAGGAAAAAGAAAACAGATTCTTCAACCTTAAAATTAGAACTCCAAAAAAGAATAATCAGACATGTGCTAAAAATCCATGTCACAATAATTATTTTATCTTTGTACTTTCAGGAAATTAATATTTAGGTTAGGCCTGGGGCAATATTTTTAAAAGGTGTTTTTTTTTTGTTTTTTTTTTTTTTTTTAACTGGAGATGGAACTCAGGCCCTTGCACTTGGCCAGGAAAGCACATATTCCACTGAGCCATCTCCTGGTTTTACCGCCCCCCTCCCCCCCTTTTTACAAAAAAAATGTAAAATGAGTTTTTTTTTTTTTTTTTTTTTTTTTTTTTTTGGTGTTTTTCCCCCCTTTATGGATGCTTTCTACCCACCTGACTGGCTGCCCTACCACCAAACCCCTCCCTGGCACAGATGGCCAAGACATTTGCTTTGTCAAATACTCCATATTTCCACAGCCACCAACCAGACAAAAATTAGATTACCAATGCTTGTGTAAACTTTCCAAGCTCTGACACAATAAGATTCCAGGAAATGTACATGCACAGCTAAAAGCAGCATTATACATAATGCACTGTAATTCCAACAGACAAGTTGCTATCTTCGATAGATATACACATTTTCCATGCCAAACACATGAACGTCAATACATTTTTTCTCAAGCTAAAATGGAAACCATTTAACAGATATAATGGGCACAATGAATTTCGTTTTGCATTACTAACGTGGCAGAGAAGGAGGGAAGTTTTGGCAAGGACCGCAATGAGGCCAGGAAAAACAGGAAACAACAGAGAAGCTGGCGTTCTTGTCCAAGATTTCGCCCCATAGTGTGGTCATGGAAGCTTGGTGTCAGTGAGACCTTTTGGTTCCCAAATGCTCATTACACAAACCACACTACAAAGGAGGAAGAAAAGTTGAAAGATGAACAAACTCATAGATGCAGTTTTGCAACATGGTCAACAGTGTCACTATATTTTCCCAGTTTCTTAAGTTCATTTTAAAGGAGATTATTTAGAAGCAAATACATTGAATATGTCATATAAAAAGAAGGGAGGAAGAAGTTCCAGGACCCCAAATCCTTCCTGTACTTAACTACTGGAGACACGCAACCTCCAAGAATCCTTTTTTCACTGTTATCAATACGACAGACAATCGCAACGTGTATCATTGGTCTTTAGCCTTCCTAGGAAATTATCTCAAGTCTTTCCAGTATCAAAGATAGTACATTCAGCCCTTGTACAATAAAAACTGTGTTGCTACTATCTAGTTGGTTTCCATATTAAATTCTAAGTCCCTAAATAAGTCTTGCCATGCAGTTTAGAATGAAAGTATAAAGCACAAGGCTACTGGGATGAGGAAGGCCTTGTCTCTAAGCCCATGAATGGTGCTCCTTAGGAATGGTGCGAGCTGGAAAAAAATTATTTTGTCACAGTTCCAGCTTCTCCATCAGTGAAACAGGTGTGGGACTGGGGATTTAGCTCAGTGGTAGAATGCTTGTCTACCAAGCGAGGCCCTGGGTTGAGTCCTCAGCACCAAAATTGTTTTTTAAGTAAGATGGGCATACTGTTCCAGACATTACTGAATTTTTAGAAAGATTAAACATAAAGAAAACATCACTTCTTGATTCTGTAAATTTAATTTAGGACTCCTGAATCTCAGTTTCTTCATCTCTAAAATGGGAATATTAACAATAATCCCTTTAGGATTACTATCAGGATTAAAGTGAGAGAATAAAAATAAAGGGCATAACATTTGCTACCACAAACTCAGTACATGCTAGGCCTAATCATCCTTTCCATTCTTTTTAGAAATGACCATAATCTTCTTTAGTAATCGGTACCAACATAACATAACAGGAAATATCTCAACTTAAATATAGATATTGACATAGGCTTAGAAAATAATTTGAAAAGCATGAGTCTTAATTGTGCTTACTGTAAATTATAGCAATAATTTGCTTCTTTTTTATTTTTGCCACTAGAACATACAAACTTCTACACAGTGAAGTTTTAGAAGTAGAGATATGGGAATATTTATAAAGATCTCAGGAACTGGTGATATTTTTGGCTCATGTATCACCGCAGTTCCTCATCCAAGTACAGATGTCATTATCATCTGAAACACATCATGGACTAAAACATCATGACTGCCAATGGGGTGAACCAGGGTGGACACAGCAAAGAGTATCTTTGACTGAGAAAGATCAAGATGAGTTAGTAAACTATTAACCTGGCTCATTCATCAAACAGTGAATCAACTTTTATGAGACATATTCAGTGTTTTCAAAGGACTTATCAAGGATCCTAATTCCATCAGTTTACAGACCTACATTACTGAAAGCATCAGAAAACCACTTAATATCCTAATAGTTAAATCACTATGACATACCCTGCTGTGGGTGAAAATAATTCAAACTTGTAGCCTGTTTCTCTCTTTCGGTGCAGAACAAACTTTGAAATGAGGGGCTTTTAAAGTGTACCATGTTTCGCCAGATGAAAAATAAACCAGATTGGAACTATAGTCAGCAATAGAAAGAGAAACAAATTAAGTACTTATAATTGAAGCTTGAGAATGAAAGAATTCACACTTTCTTTGAGCTATTATTTCAGACAGTCTGGTGTCAGAATTAAAAGCCAACCAGTGCATCTGTTTATATTGCCAAGGATTTTCACAGTAAGAAGGGCTAGGAAACACATATTTTTTAATTGGGGTCCAAATTCCAAAGAACACAAAAAAATAGTATGTCAAAAATGCATGTTCTTATGATTTTTATTGTCCAGTGTCTAAACAAAGACAAAAACCACGTTGCTTACTTCTCCTTCACAAACACAAGTGAAGAGATTTTTTTTTTTAAGTAATTCTGCTGCTTTGGCCAGAGACTCCTTTTTTTTTTTTTTTTTTTTTTTTTTTTTTTTTTTTTTTGTTATCTTGTTTGCTTCTGGCTTAGCTACTACTTTTCTTTCCCAGGATGAAATAATAGGGGAAAGCAGATTAAGGAAGGCTTCCTTCACACAGAACATTCAACAGGATGGCCCAGTCACCAAGCATTCAAGGTTAAATTAAGGGTGATCTAAAATGACCATTGTACAGTTTAAAATACATTTCCTGTTTTAAAATTTTGCATTAACTCTTTGCTCATCTTGAGCTTCTAATTAAAGAAACATCCTCTTTGAAATCCATACTGATAACTAGACACTGGAGTACTCAAGTCTGTCTGTCACTGGCCTATTTTTACAACTCAACAGAAAAGTTAGAGGTTTGAAAGATATCATTTGAAAGATAACTCCATTGGTCAGTTAAAAAAAAAGAAAAACACAAACAAAACCAGTAGTAATATGTACACAATATCAGATTGACTTCACTGGTCATTCACTTATCCAACAAATAACTATTAGTGATATGCTATTAGCCAGATACTGATCTTGTTGTTGGGGGGCACTAAGTTGAACAGCACACGTAATCATGTACAAGGTACATCAATCTTTACTAAGAGAAATCTGTAAAGCTGAGAAGACACCAAAAAAAAAAAAAAAAAAAAAAAAAAAAAAATCAAACTGTAAATAAATGCTTACCTGGCAAATGCAAGGGCCTGAGTTCAATCCCCGGTTTAAAAAAAAAAAAAAAAAAAAAGGTTCTTCTACTTGGGACTTTCATCTCAAGTCTTCAGAGAAGGTTGACTCTAATGTCTTTTATTTGACCAAGAAAGAAATTAAGGTCTTTAAAAGTTAAACTTTGTTGTGCTCATCACTAGAAAATAACATGCCTAGAACTCATATTTTTACATGTAGACCCCTTTCTCTTCATATAGCAAAATGATTTTGTGTAGAAAATGATCAGACTTCTTTCTCCCTAAACAATAATAAGCCATGAACTTCAAAACAGTTTTCTGAAGTTGGAAACATACTTTGAAAACAAGGAACAGAGTTCATCTCTAACCTAATGTTCATGAGATGCTGCATAGTAGAGCAGGAGGGTTGCCTGGCTTCCAATCTTGCACCTTCTTTGCCTAATACCTGTATATGCAGATGCAAGAATGGGATTGTGAAAATCACTTGGCCTTTAAAAGAACTTTTCAAATTACAATAGCAATATCGGTATAACATAGAAAAATTTCATGACATAGTTGAATTAAGTGGGTACTCAATATATTAAATTCCTGTGCCCTTTTCTTACTTTTACAAATGGAAGAGAATTAATTTTTAAAAATCAGGTCAGCAAAAGAAATTTTAAAAAAGACATCTTCATTTCTGTATTCCTTTTTTTCTATTAATTTTAGCATAAGATTCAGCATCTAATTTTAAGCCATTTTTGTTAATCATTTTTGGCATATCTTCACAAAAATTAAACACTGAGTATTCTGAGAGTTAGAAAGCAAAGATTAAACAATTAGACACTCACCCTCACTAACTATATATGCTGATACATGTGAACTGAGCTACTGCACCAAAGATAGCAAGGTGTAATAGTGGGGTCATGCTTGGAATGCCTGTCATTCTGGTCTTCTAAATACGTACTGCTTGTCATGACATACCAATTATGGCCAGACTGTATTTCAAGTAAATTTTTTTTAAAGATGTTCCATCTTATGCCTAAGATGTTTGATATTCAGACAGATAATGAGGTTAAACCCACCTGCATATGTTGTAGGGCAATAATAAGCTTCTCTTCTGGGGAGTTAACAACCTAAGTTTGCAGACCAAAAATTAGAGAAAAAGAAAGGCTGCAAGGACAACCAACATTTTGGCCTTAGCTATTCAAGGTCAGTGAGGATTCAGGGCATAGGAGAATCTGTACTGTAACATCATGTAACTCAATTGTGCCCAAAATTTCTGATCAAGGAGATTATGGGACCGAAAAAGGAATGTGATTGATGATGTAGTGTATGCCTAAGGAGAATCACATGGAGAGAAAACACTCAGGCTTTCATAGAGAGCAAATTGGTCAAGCAATGGCTGTGACTCATCCACATGGCTGACACTGACAAAGGATCTACAAAGTGTGGTACAGAGTTTCAGGATAAGTCTTGAGGGGACTTGATTGACCATGTCAGATACAAAAGTTACGTTTTTTGTTCTATAGGTCTTGCTTTATCTTGGTCTTAACCATCCAACAGAAAAGTGTAGAAATAAGGTATGAAAAGTGAAGCCATGTTAATACACTGAGCTGTGGAAGGCTTAAGTCATCAGATTTGGACATTGCCAGTCCTGTGGATAACCCACTACTATTGTGGAGTACTGGACTATATTGGAATATTGTGCTGAATTCATGCACCTACAATATTTAGAAGGCAATGGAATACCCATCTCTGACAAAACTGAACAAAAAAGGTGATATAGATGAAGGACAATTTTGAATCTGTATATACAAAATAGGACAGATACATAGTTACTTTCTCTTAATTCAATAAGAAGAAAGATCTGTACTAATAGTGTTTGGACAGAATATCATGTCTGCATCTTCTGCTATGAATGACTACTACAAAGACAGCAATATGCAATGTATTAATTGTTGTAACTCTCCTACCAACTTGTTTTGAAGCTGTCACGTTGCAATTTTTTCTCAATAAAATTAATTTAAAAAAACAATTAGACATAAAATGTAATCAGCATATATCCTTTAAAAAGAGATGGGAGGAAAACAGAGTCACAAGAAAAGTTAAAATTAACTAAACTTTTGTACAATTATTTGTATCTTTTGCCTTTTTATAGGTCATTAAATCTCTATCAGTTTAGATCAGTGTAAGACATTCACTAATAGAAAACCTTCTTTGGCCAGGAGCAACTAAACCCAAAAACCCAAACAATGGACTCAGGGTCCTGCTTTCATCTTCTTTTCTTGGCAGGTTGGCTTTTGTTTTTGCCTTTATTCTCAGATTTTTTTATACCTGGCAGGGAAGATGGCTTCTGACCATCCAATCCCAAGTACACTGCACCTCCCCTAGAAGGAGAGAACTCTCACTCCCAGGCCTATATGCCTATGTCAGGTCTCAGGAAGCATATCATTGATACCAAGGGAGTCTCATATCCATCTCTGAATAAACTGCTGTGGCTACTGTTTGCCTGCATGTGGAGTAAGGGCAGGCAACCATTCTCAGTGAAAGCAGATGGAGAAGTTTTCCACCAGAAAGTAGAGTTTCTTCCCTGAAACAAGGTGGAAAAGGGAGCCTGAAAAAGCAAAAAACAATGCAACAACAGAGATCCACTCAATTCCTTTTCGTTTCCCTTCCTTTAGTATTACCTAGCTCCATTCTAAATTCTCTTAGAGATCTTACTAAGCTCACCTTCCTTCCTATATTGACTGAGGGATTTAAAAAAAGAAAAAAAAATGGTGCAACGCGGCAAGAAAGAGCTCTGCTTCTGTCTCTGTCCACCAAATGGCTGCTGAGCACCAAATACAAATGATCAGCAGGCATCGAACCCCCTGCCTCTGCACCAGCTTGTAGGAGCTTTAATCTACTGAGCTATTTGGCTGGCCCTTGAGTTTTACTTTATGGGTGACCATATTGTATGGAAAGTACTTTTCTTGTCTTGGAGGCATGCTTATTTAGATCTACCTGGTCTTTTAGAAGTACTACTCACACTTAGGCAGACGCAGAGGCCAGGAGTTTGACCCCAAGGCCTGCCATGCTGGCCCCGCCCCTGGGCCCTGCTGAGACAGGAATTGAGACTGGGCGTGGTGACACACGCCTGTAATCCCAGCTCTTGGAAGGCTGTAAACAGGCGGATCTGGTCTAGTAGTGAGTCCCTGAACACCCTACAGACCCTTCCCTAAAATACAAAAAAAAAAAAAAAAGAATAAATAAATAAAGTAAAAAATCAGAGATATGTGTATTTGTGAATGTATCTAAAAGGTCTACAAAAGTATTATTCCAAATTGATAATAGCAATCAAATTTTTCAAATACTCATGAGAATGGGTCAAATATCAGTGGTCAAATAGGGATTTTGCCTTTCCTTTTTCACTTCCGTATTGCCTAGTGATAGTTTTTCACAATGAAAATATATCTACATGTTGCCCTTGTAATAATATTTTGACATAAATAAGAGTTTTATATTAAAATAAGCATCAAATTTCTGGTAAGATAAGGGGTATATTTTTTAAAAATATTTAAATTATTATTATTTTTGGTTATCAATGTGGCAACAGTTAAAGTATTAAGCTATTTATTAGGAACAAAATGCCAGGGAGATAGCTTAGCAGCAAAAAGTGATTATCTTAGACCAATAAGCAAACAGGCACAAAAAACCTTTGGGGGTTATCCAAACGTAAGTGTATAATAAACAAAGATATATAATCAATGAACATGTGTGAAAGAATGATAAGAATTAAGGGGACTATAATTTTTTTTAAGTATAGGAAGTTTACATTATCTAGGCAATGCTTTTAAGCACTTTCTTTTGGCAATCTCCAAACACAACTGATCTGAAACTACTGGCCACAAGGGTTGTGTCTTGGTCTAGCTCAGATTTGGCAGTCATTATCATGGAGGAGACAGTTAAGGAGAGAATCTAGTCAACTGATCATCAGGGAATACACGAGATCAGTGAAGAAAAGAGCAAAGAAGGCTAAGCCCAAACGCTTGGAAAGAAACTCATTCATTAAGAGAAAGGTAATGAGGCATTTGCTCATTCATTCAATGTTAATATTTTTCAAGCACTCTGTGCCAAATCCCACATAAGTTTGAGGACAAAATTACAAAAGCTTAAATGAAAAGTACAGGAAGCTCCCTATAGGGAGCATATGTACACCCACTAAAATGCTGTATCCAGGAGCACTGGCTCAGCAGTAATTGTCCTTGCCAGGACCCATGAGCATTCCATGAAGCTGTAAAACAACATTTTCTTTTTTATGGACAAAGAAACGAGGCTTAGTAAGCAGGACTATGTGTCCTAAGTCAGCTATGGAGTGCTAAGGACTTGACATGGATACATTTGTCTGCCACCACATTTCTGAAGTGCTACATGATGCTACCTCTGAAGAGTGGCCAGCAAAGGGGTCACAGAGGAGCGTCTTGGACAGGAGCAACCCAGGATTCCACTGCACAGTTGAGGGAAGAGCCATAGGCCTGATTCTGTATCAAGCAGGATAGAAACTGATGAAAGAGTATTGATTTGGTGTTAAGAGACATGGATTGATACATAGGTTCATCATATTTATTATGTATATAGCATGTATTATTGGTTTAGCTTGGAAGATGTTTCACTTGTGTGGGAATGGAAGCCAATTGTAAGGAATTAAGAAGTAAGTGGATAAAGACATAAAATCAACATGCAAATATCAGTAGCATTCCTATATGCTAATAGTGAACATGTTGAAAAAGAAATCAGAAAAATTACACTCAAAATAGCTTGATGAAAGATCCCTACAGTGGAAATCATAGAAGACTGCAAAATAAACTGAAGAAGATGGTAGGAAATGGAAAGACGTCTTGTTTATGAATGGGCAGAATTAATAGTGTTTAGCGGCCATATTGCCACAAGTACTCCGCAGATTCAATGTTACAAATATAGCAACAACATTCTTTGCAGAATTATAAAAATATTCTTATAATTCATATGGAAGCAGAAAGACCCAGAACTGGCAAAGCAATCCTGAGCAAGAACAATGCCAGAGGAGTCACAATACCCAATTTAAAATTGATACTACAAAGCCACATCAGCAAAAACAACAGAGCACTGACATATAGACAGATAGGTAGACCAATGGAATACACAAACCTAGGTACCTATGGTCATCTGATTTGTCACAAAGAAGCCATAAACCTATTCTGAAGAAAAGACTGCCACCTTAACAAGTGGTGCTGGGAAACTGGATATCCACTGCTGAAGATTTAAACTATTATCCTTTATTTCTCTCCTTATACTAAAATTAAATGAAACTAAATCAAAGAACTAGATACAAGGCTGAAAAGCTGAAAACTACTGGAAAGCACATAGGGAAACACTTGACTTTGCAGAAACAGTCAAAGACTTCCTGAATAGGACCCTGAAAGCACAAGAAATTATATCAACAATAATCAGATGGGACTTCATTAAATTAAAAATTCTGCTCAGAAAAGAATGCAATCAAGAGAGTAAAGAGACAACATACAAAACGGGAGAAAATGTTTGCTAGCTACTCTTCTAATACACAATTAATACCTAGAATAAATAAAGAGCTTAAAAAAATCTCAAAAGCATACAGTCCAATCAATAAATGAGCTAATGAATTGCACAGGGAATTATGACAAGAAAATTACAAGTAGCCAACACATATATGGAGGAATGTTCAGCATATTTAGCCATTAGGGAAATGAAAATCAAAACTACCCTGGATTCCATTGTACTGCATTTAGAATGACTATTATTAAGAATACAGAAGCCACTGAATGCTGTCAATGATGCAACAGGAAAAAGAACCCTCCTACTCTGATGGTGAGAAAATAATCTAGAAAAAACACTGTTAAAATCAGCATGGAAGTTCCTCCAAAGCTAAAGTTAGGTACACCATTTGACCCAGCTAAAGTATCTCTTGGTGTATGTATTCCCTAAAAAACTAAAGACAGCATTGTATAGTTACACAAGCACACTCATGATTATCCAATACAATATGATTGCTAAGCTGTGAAAATAGCCTACATGCACATCAATAGACAAACAGATAAAGCAAAGGAGTTTATATAAACAACGAAGTATTATACAACTATAAAGAAGAAAAATGTCCACATCGTTTTCAAGACAATGGATGGAATTGGAGACCATCATGTTAAGCAGAATGAAATTTGATTGGGGCAGTGATTCTCAACCCTGGATGTACATTAGAAATAGCATTGCAGTTGCTGCAAATTGTAAAGGCCATCTTATACTCCAGACCCAATAAATTCTGAATCTTGATATTTTTCCAGGATGTCCAAGACAGTCTGTAAAAATGAACTGATAAGATCTGAGGAAGCGCAGTGAAGGAGGGGACATTCCACAAGGTCACAATTTGAGCAAAATCTGAAACACTACTAGCCAATAAATTAATTTGTCTCAAGCAAAGGAAACAAGGAAAAAATGAAGGGAGAAAACAGAAATGCTCACAAAGGATCCTTCTAAAGTTTAAACCAGTATAGATACATACGTACCCATTTCCTACTAAGCACCGGGATCTAATCAGCGCTCTTCATTTTCATATCCCTAATTCCCAGTATAGTCCCTGCACACTGAAGATGTTCAGTCAATGTGAAGTGAATGAACACTTTAATAAAGATACAAATGTACAACTCAGATGACAGCCCAGTTGTCTCTAAGTGTGTCTAGAATATTTGAGAAAGGTGCAATAGTCTCATACCAATTCGAGGCACTCACTGCAAATACTTGTCCACTTCCCACTCAGACATTCCTGGGTGTTTAACTGGCTTAATTGGTTGTAACTCCAATCTCTTTAGTATTAATGATGCCAACACTAGATTGTGTGTGGATTTAGTGTTTTATTAATGTCGATTAAAAAAAGGGAAGAGTATATCCCTACTAGAATCCTCATAATTTCACTACTAGGATTTTACTGAAGAGGAATATCCAAATAAAAACCCTCACAGGAATTTTTACAGCAGCTTTATTTGTAAGAGCCAACAACTGGAATCAATCCAAATGTCCTTCAATAGACAAATGGATAAACAAAATTAACACACATTTATACCAATAAATAGGAACTATTTTTGGACATCTAACAAGCTGAATTAACTTCAAAATAATTATGCTTGCAAAAGCTTGACCCTTTCCCCTCCAAAAAAGTAGAAGATAGATGACTCGATTTTTATGAAATTCTAGAACCTGCATCATTACATAGTAACAGGTGGAGGTTGAAGGCTACTAGAAAGGAACTAGGAGGATGGATGAGTGGATGGATGGATGGATGGATGGATGGATGGATGGATGGTGCATGTATGCATGGTCAACACAGTGACATACAGAGATTTGGTAGGAAATATGATGGAATTACTTTGATTGTGGTGAGGTGTCATGGTGCACACACATTGAAAAAATCATACTACTGCATATTTTAAGTACTTTTTGATTACTGTATGTAACATATCTTAATCAAAGCTATTAAAATGTAATGGGAGAAAGAATCTCTCATGAAAGCAACAATGAACAAGTGATTTTAAATTATTCGTGCAGCCTATATTGCCAAATGTGCCTCTCGGCCATTCTCAGTGGCCATCATTCCAGGCCCGGAGCAGACTCCTGTCATCAGATGGCCTCACGTTTTCCTCAGGACGCCTCACTACCACCCACGCAGCAAGTTTCAGCTTTTCTCTTACACACAGAAATTAGCTGTAGCTCTCTCCATGCTGATGACTGGAGGGAATTCACTTTTAGCACCCAAACTTGCCCAGACATTACTTCGCCAAATGAAACTTCAGATATTAATCTCACCACACTTAAGGACCCTGAATTTTATGGTAAGTTATGATTTTAAGTGGCAGGTTTTTTTTTCTTGCCTGTCCATATAAAAGAACAAATCACTCTGAGAAAACAGGTAGAAGACCCCCCCACCCACAATATGATAATAAGAAAGACACTGAGGAATCAATGTTTGTATTGGCAGCTTACAACACAATGTATACTAACATGCTCCTGTATTATTCAGCTCTCCCATGCTGGACACAACACCCAACACCCACACCATGAGGCAGAGGTTGAATTTGGGTCACTGTTTCCGGGTACCCAGTCTACAGTCAGCTGGTCCCAAGATGGTAACTTCATAGTGGAAGGGCATAAGGGAGCAAGTGCTTAGTTTACAGCTGCTGGGAAGCCGAGCCAGGGAACAGTGTCAGCCAGCAATGGGCACAGGGGCCACATATACATATCACCTGGAGTCCTCCCTCCACAGCCCACACAGGCAAACCCAGAACTGTTCCACCAGTCACCAGGCAGAACCCAAAGCCAATCAGTTCTGCTAGCATCAATATTTTTATCCTGGAACCTCTGCACAGTATGTGCTCACAGGACTGATGGTGTGAACACAGGAGCACTCAACATGTGCGCAATTCTTGAGGACAACAGCAAAGATGGGACGCTCTCTGAAACCCTATAACTTACAACTACAGCCACAGCAATAGCTACTTTGTATATCCAAAGCCATTTAAATGCATTAAAATTTTACATGTCGCACAGCAGCCCAGAAGAAATCAATATTTATTCTTCCAAGTGTGTTGAGTATACAGTTGGGGCACCTTGAGGTGAAGACATCACCCCGCCAGTGTCACCGTGTCAGTCTCAGAACTTGGAAATCACATCTTGAAGTTCATTATGTCATAATAATAAAGTGACCTTCACTAGTGGAATGTATTTATTAGTAGTTAGCAGGAGCAGGGCAGAAGGAGCAGACAGCAATGCTTTGGGGCTGATAATACTAAATAACCATCAAGAAAAGCTAACTGTTACTTGGCGGAGCATAAGTTCTGGAAGGGAAATGGACAGAACACACACACACACACACACACACACACACACACACACACACGGCCTGGTTAGGCTTTGTAGATATGAATAATTTTTGGACGGTGTAAGGGCAAGGAGTGAGACCTGCTTTTATTCCTTTTCTGCTTCCTAGCTCTACTGCACTTTCACCCTGTCTTGCTCTCACACGAATGTGTATTTCACTGATTAAGCAAATCAACCTTAATTAGTAACTAACCAGGCAAGGAGTTTATAAGGTTTAGTTCAGCAGCACTAAAACTATCGCAGCCAGCTCCTGGAGCCCACGAGGCAGTAATCACCCAGGGCAGCTAACAAGTCACTCAAACCGACTTGTGGAATTGGGCTCTTTTGTTCTGTCAGTTTGAAGAGCGCAGCAGCATGTGCAGTACAATTTAGACGGGAGCTCTTTCAGAGCTTTCGTTCAGGCACGTGGGAGCTCTGGGGGCAGAGCTTGCTCAGAGAAAGGGAAGGAGTGTAAGTTGCCATTGACAGCTTGATCTCACCGAGAGACGGCTGGCTGCTGTCTCACTGGTCCTCTGGGTGTGGATGAGGCGGGGGCAAGAGCACTGTCTCAGGTGCACATATGCCACCTGCCCATGTTAAAGGAAGAGTCAGCCTCCTTGCACCCTGTTTGCTCTTTACCAATTGCTGCTTCCTTCAGTGAAATGTTTTCTCGCTTGCCAATTGGAGTCTGTCAGGCAATAATATTTTTCATGCATGATACACATACTAATATGCCCTAGTGCATTTTTAATACATTTACAATGGATAACAATAAGGCTCTTTTGTCAGAAAAGGTAGAAAAGTATTTGATACAAATGTATAGCAATGGCAAGACACAAGGCTCCAAGCTAGTGTGGCCATGGCTGCAAAGCCCACAGGAGGATCAGGCCAGTCTGCTGAAGCAAGGAAACAGAACAAATTATAATCAGAGTGTGTGTGTGTGTGTGTGTGTGTGTGTGTGTGTGTGTGTGTGTGTAGTACTATGAACTGAACAGACTTGAGCTACATTTCCAGCCCTTTTATTATCTTTGATTTTGTGACAGGGTCTCCATAGGTCACTAACTTGCCCAAGCTGGTCTTGAGCTTGTGATCCTCCTGCCTCAGCCTTCCAGAGTGACGGGATGATAGGTGTGTACACCCTGCTCAGCTCATGGGGTGGTCTTTGAACTCAGGCTGATGTTCACCTTTCCAGTAAAGAAGTGTATCTGTTTCAGCCCTCTTTTTTTTTTTTAACACATGTGTGTCTGGTTTATTTCACTTATTTTTTTCCATAAATTTATTGAGAAACAAATAGCAATGAGACAGTTTCAAACCAAACAGGTAGGACAGTTTCAATAATTAACACACTGTATACAGTCTTCCTAGTGGTTAATTGCTGTACAAGATGCAGACATGATATCCTACTTACAAACACCATTAGAACAAATCCCTCTATTCATTAAGGAATGTAACTGTATATCGATCCTAGCCATTTGAATACACAGATACAAAATGGACATTCATCTGCATCCCCTTTTTGTTGTTAAGTTCTGTTATTTGAATATTATAGGTGTGTAAACTCAGCAAAATATTCTAAAAGAGTCCAGTAGCCCATAATAGTATGGGGTCTTCTGCTTGACTGGCAATGTCAGAAATTGTTGACCTGAGTCCCTTACAGCTCAATATAACAGCATGGCTTTACTTCTTATATTTCATTTTTATACTTTTCTGCTGGATGGTTAAGACCAAGGTAAAGCAGGACCTATGCAACAAGAGTTGTAACTTTTGGGTCTGATAAGGTCAGTGAAACCCCCTCAGGATTTATCCTGCGATCCAGTACCTCAGATTGTAGAACTTTTGTCAGTGTCAGCCATGTGGATGAGTCACGGCCATTGCTTGGCCAATGTGCTCTCTGTGAAAGCTAGAGAGAATGTTTTCTCTCCATGTGACTCTCCTTAGGCATACTCTACATCATCGATCACTTTCCTCTTTGGACCCATAATCTCCTTGATCAGAAAATTTGGGGCACTACTGAGTTACGTGCTGTTTCAGCCCTCTTCTCTTGCCTGGGAGAAGATGCAACTACCGGAAGGGTGAATTTATGCAACATCTTGGTACTGAACACCTAGTATTTTACTCTAGGTCTCTCATTCAACACTGCTTTCAAAACTCAGGGAGAATAAAGGTATGTGATAAAGTGTCCCATGCAGAAAGCACCATTTAGAAAAGGTCTCCACCCCACAAAAGTAGAATCTTGAACTGATTACATTTTTCTCTATCACAGCTCAAACTTTGTTGTTAGATGAAGCTGAATACTAAATAATAAATAACAAATTATTTCTTTTTTGTAAAAATCTTTGTGTTTTATGTCTTGTGCTCTGAGTAACCACTTTGAAGATAATGATACATAGTATAATAACTTGACATTCTCTTATTAGTGTATGATTTTTTTTATTTTTTTCATAAGACAAAAAATAAATACCCACTTTCAAGAGAGATTTCTGTTTTTCCAACATCACTTTGACTAGGATTTTAAAACTGTGTGTATACAAGAGTCATCTATTATTTGCTTAATGGTAAACATACTTTGGTAAAATATCAAACATATGTTTGATTTTGCTTCCTCATACATTGAGGAGGCAAATAATAGTTCTTGTGATCACAAGTAAGGATTTGATGCCAGTCTGCAGATTAGTATAGATTTTTGTTAAAAACTATTCTGGTTTAAAGGATTTTCATTGTATGCTAAGATTGAAATGGATCTCCTGTATTAGTCTACAGAATGAAGGCATTGAGTTGCTGTTGAACTAGGCTTACTTTCTTGAAAAGAATAATATATTTGTTGTCCAAAATATACTTTGGTACCTGCCAATGAGAGAAAATGCAGTTAGCAAAGTGTCTAATAGCATGACTTCAAATCTTGAGCTCACAAGTTTTAATTCTATAATCTTGAATAAATGTCTCCAACTCTTGGAGCTCCAATTTTTGAAACAACATAATATGGATATAATATGGAGTTGACCACATAGCACTTGTTATGGAGTAATTTTAGATAAATGTGTTGTAGCATCTACAAGTTCTGGAACTCAAAACTGTTAAATTTTTCATTATAATTCTATAACAGATAACAAAATCTTTCTTGATTGATTCACATACTATTTGTCATTGAAATAAATGTCTAGTTAGAGTGAGTGACTGTAGCAATAGTAAATAATATTGCCCTAATTTAATAAGAGCTACTTCTTGGCCACAGACACCGCAGTGCACCTCGATGCTCCTGGCTGCTCTTCTTACATGGTGACTCAGAGGTCCAAACTTTTTCTGTCTTGTGGCTCTGGCATCTGCACATTTCTACCATAGTCTCTGCCTTCTGCTAGCCAATAAGTACACAATAAAATGGGGAGAATCAGGGGCACATGGCCAAACGTGGACGCAGAGCACAAGCACATAATTTTTGCTCACAACATCTTGGCCACATTATTTGTATTTTTACTTACATGCAAGGAGGCCAGAAAATGTATTTAACTATGGGCCCAGGAAGAGCAAATAGGTTTAACTAGATGCATAATTGGCCAGTTTCTGTTACTTCCATCTTTAGAAGTAAAAGATGGTGTAGTTACAAGCTCTTATTTAGCCATACCTAGTTATACAGATTCATACGGTAAGGATCTTCCCACATGTGTAGTATTCCTAATGTATGTCCTGGCACTGCTGACTGCTAAATCATTTCACACATTCACCTTTATAAGATGTTCCTAGGGTTGTTTTGTTTTTTTTTCCCATTTTCTACCTCAGGCTCATTTCTTTTCCTCACATATGTTCCTGAATGTTGATAATCTTTCTAAAAATTACATTCATATGAAGTTTTAAGCTTTTTACAAAGGAAAGGTGAATATTGTCTACTTATCCTTAAGTGTCAGGTCTCACTCACCTTCTGTGAAAAGATGACTTGCTCACACAGGGTTGGCAGGGCAACAAAGATGCCCCAGAGCCTTGTCATCTCCTTCACCACGCAGTTGTCTCTGCGTCTCTTCACTGGGCCTGCCACTGAAGGAACAGCGGCCCGAAAGCCGACTTCTGTCTTTCGTCTGTTCTTCTCCCCTCACAGTTCACTGCCTGCCATGCAGCATACACTCAGGACACCATGTACTGAAGGCATTCGGAGTTGTCATGGTATAGACCAGCTTCTACATTCCAGTACTTAGGGAAAAAATAGAAACATAAATAGTGCTATCAAAAAAATTAAAAGTTCATTTAAAAAATTGATGAAGCCATGGATGTATGTTTACCATTTTAATTTTTTTCCAAAAATCTATTTATGTATGTATGTATATATGTATGTATTTGCTACATGGTCTCACTATACAGCTCAGACTCTTAGTCATCCTCCTTTTGTAACCTCCCCAGCACTGGGATTACAGGTGTGCTGCACACCCAGTTTCAGTGGCTAGCAAGGTCTGCCTGGATGGAACCCAGATCCTTGTACTTGCCAGGCAGGTACTTAGACCATCAAGCTAAAACAGCCCCATGTTTTCCTTTTTGATACAAAACTTCTGTTTGTTTCCAGACACCAGTACTTAGCACCATATTAAAAATGAAAAGTTCAACCATTGGAAGTGTTTCTTTCAGTTTCAGTAAATGGATTTGGGGAACATTTCCTTTCATTTATAGAATTGAGAGGGCTTAAAAATGAAAAATAACTTAAAATAATTGTAACAACTATCCTTCTCCCAAAGCTTTTGTCCTATATTAAAAACAGAAAATCTATTTATGAATCTCTATCAGTGAATCATTTTTTGGTAACCTAATGTTGGTTACAAGATAGAAAATTACTTCTGAAAGTTAAGAGGGAATAGTGGTACTGAAGATAAGCTCAACTTCAAGTTAAACTTGATTAGAGAGAAGTTACTTTCATTTTGTCATTCCAAGATTTTCCACTTACAAGGAAACAAAAAGAATATAATGTTGTTTCCTTCAGTATTGTAGCATTACTATAATGTCTTAGATCCTATTATAGGTATTCACCTTGAAAATGTCTTTCTTTATAATAAACCACCTAAAACAAAGGTAATAAAGATGATTCTGATCCTCATATTCAAATAGTTAGCAATGTCTCAGTGGTCTGGAGCACCTACTTAGAACAAGCTAAGCTAAGCAAAACACAGGGACCGCGGTTCAATCCCCCAGCACCACATGCCAACCAGCCCACCCCCTGGTGGGCTGAGCTGGCCATACACAAAATAAATAAATAAATAAATATTTAAAAAAAAATATTAGTGGTGACCTGTTCAAACCTGAAAACACTCAACTTACTCCATTTTATATTGTTCATATTACTTACATCACTGCTATATTACTACATTATCAACTTATATTGCAACTTACAGTTTTTGTCTCAGATTTCTCATTTGTAAAATGAAGACTGCTACATTGATTAACCCTTGGTTAAGTTTTGTGAGGATTATAGAATCTTATACATTAAAAGCTTTAAGACACTATGTGGCATATCAAAAGCCTCAGCTAATGTTACACAGGTCTTCAAAATTTGCACTTTCTGATAAGTTTCCATCACGTAGTCCACCACAACTGTGTTGTAGCCTGTACCCTAATGGGATCATTCCAGCAAAGTCACTGACAACCTCCACATCACTAGTCAAGGGTTTATTTTCTATCCCAAAGTCCCTTGCTTTTGGGCAACATTTGGTCCCTTTAGTCATACTCCTTTTCTAGAAATAGTTCAAGTCTTTTAGTAAGGAAAAGAGTCATAGAAAAATTAATGAAGTAATAGAGAGACTAGTACCACAGCACACCAGAAAAACAGAGAGCTGTAACAGGTTCATAGATTAATTTGGAGAAGGGCCAAGTAGAAATGATCAGTATTGTCTTCTTCCTTCTCTAATTCCCTTCATAATGACATTTCTCCTTCATAAGGACATTTCTAAGACAAAACCATGGTCTTGTTTTATTCTCCCTTAAAATCTATTTCAGGCTCTTAAGCAGTAATGAAGGAATGAGTATACAGTTTGAGCTCATAAATGTCTCCAGAATGAATGAATGAATTATTGATTGCTTTCTTGCTTCACATGTACTGCAAGGGTGTACTGGGAGGAGGTATTTTCTAAGTGATGTGATAAAGCTATCCTTTTTGTTAATGCATGTTGATTAACCCATCCCAAAATATACCTAGTACACTCCCCAATATGGAAATAAATGAACACTCCCCAATATGGAAATAAATGAAGGATCAAGCAACATATTTTATCTCTTCTACATTGTTTTTGATCATGTAAACATCAAGACAAATTGTTAGAAGGTGGCAGGACAGATTTGATACCATGATTTTTTAAACTAAGAAGGCCAGCTCTCTTCCCACTAGCAAATTTGTCTAAATGCAGTGCATTGATATTTGCTTCAGTAAGACCACCACCTTATATATTAAACTTAAGCAGAGCAATTCCAAATAAGACAAATCTAAAGTGCTTGTGTACTCATCATTAAACTATATTTTCATATCCTTGTTTCATCGTTACTGGTTCAAGAAATTCTAAGCATCTTTATGTAGAAGAGAAAAGAATTTTTTTCACAAGTATTATACAGAAAATTTAGGATTAAGTGTGCTTCTTGCATCTTCTCTTCTACAGAGAAAAAAATCTACAGCACAGAGGGAGAACACAAACAGTATACACTGACTCTTGACACACCATTGCTTTCTTAAACTAGAATAATAAAAATTTGCAAGTGAACAAAAGAGTGGGAGGTAGATATCTGATTTACAATGTTTTTGAGATAAAGAACACTATAAAAAAAGATCAATGTGAATAATAAAGCATTGTTAACTGAGTCATGACATTTCTATTCTTGTGACGACTTGAACAGCAGAAATCTGCAAATGAGCACCTTGTGCCACTTTCAAAGTGGGAGGAAGACATATAATTACACTTCTTACATTGACGAGAATTCAAGAAAATCTGGGGAAAAGTTTATTGAAAAACATATTGACATATCAGTATTATAAATTACTTTCTCTTATTAAACCAAAGAAAGAACTTTCTTTTGTGGGCTAGCTCTTCTTGGTACAAAAGGTAGATCATAGAAAGACATCCCTGCTTTGAAAATTCTTTTCTTACACAGAAAAACATCTACCATGTATTTATTCTGTAACTTTTCCAACACCCAAGCTATATTAGCAAAATGTATTTTCCAAACAGCTTTAACCTCCATTGTCTTGAGAGTACCAATCAACATTTTCATGTCACTTACTGGAAATCCTCTTGGAAACCTTGTATTTAGTCAAAACTAAGGAATCTGTTTCCACTCCCTTTGCAGAAGTAAAAGAAGATATAATATATGTTTTCATTCCACATACATTTTCAGCCATCTTCTTTCTTTGTTGGATGGGTAAAGGAGAAAAAAACTGCAAAAATTACAGTGATATTATCAACTGCAGTGTTTTAATAGAGAACAGAACTGGAAATATCATTTTGCAAGGTGAATGTCTAAATGAATGAGAAAGCACGAGGGGTGCATCTTCTCCCGATGTTCAACTTCACGAATTTCAGAAGGTGGACTCCCAAGTGTTGAAAGAAGCTCTTTGACTGACCCCATTACCACCCCTGGCCCTTGAAATTGTTAAGAGGCAGTTGGAAAGGTGACTAAGAGAGTTCCACAGAAATTATAGTGTTGCACTAAAAGGAACCACCGCAGGGAGCTTTCACATCTTCAGAGAACACTCATTAAATGCTGGTAACAAAAGCATAAATGGGCTTAATTTTTATTTTTTATTTTTAATATATAAAAAGTGGCACCTTTTATGGAACAACTGGAAGCCATTCTAAGGGCTTCTAGAATAGATGGCAGGATAGTGCAGTTAAACAGCTCAGCCATGGGCAATGAAATGTCAGCTTCAGCTAGGAATCTTCTTTACAAACACACTGGAGTTAATTATCCTCTATCACCTTATGCCTGGAAGACCAAGAAAGAATGTGATGTGTCCATTCCATGTAAAGATGTTAGCTGGGACTTTAAATCAGACTACTTAGGAGAAAATATGTATTTGATTCCTGAAGTTTGGTTACCCAGTTTCTCCTATATTCAATTATTTTTCCTCTGCTTGTTAGGGATAAATATACACAAGAGACTTAGTTTTTACAGTGATATGGCGTTTTCTACAGTATCTGGTGTAAAAAAGAACAAGGGTTAGGATACGAGGAATATACATAAAAACTGTAGATAAAACACTCTTGCCTACTAATAGTATATCAGCTTGTAGTAGAATTTAAAAAAAAAAGGAAGGCCAGCTAGATAGCTCAGTGGGTTAAAGCACTTGCTTAGGTAGATGCAGGGACCAGGGTTGGACCACTAGCATGCTGTGCAGGCCCTGCCCCTGCGGCGCGCTGAGATGGGCGATTGAAACTGGGCATGGTGATGCATATCTGTAATCCCAGCAATTGGGAGGCTGAAAACAGGAAGATCACTAAGAGTCTGATCTATGTAGTGAGTCCCTGTAGACCCTGTACTAAATACATAAAAATAAATAAATAAAAATAAAAAGGAAACCACAGGGTAAGGGGAAAGAAAGGTACAGAAATCAGATGAGAGAAAGAAGACAATAAAAGAGAAGTGAAGACTAGGCCTGAAAGACTATAGAAAGAAGTTTGTTTCTGAAAAAACAGTCAAAAGAACCCCATCTCACCTTAGCTCCATTGATATATGAACTGAATTGACTGTAAGCAAAGTATGCAGTTCACATGTTCTGTTCTGGGAAGCCCTAAAAGATAGTATAATTATCAACAAATAATAGCACTAGGCACAGCCTAGTAACTGGGTAAGGGTGGTAACTATTAATTTGGTACCTTTAACCACTGGAGCAAAATTTATAATTATAATACGATCCAACATAAACTAAGAAATTGTATGCAATGAGTTTTCCCTTAGTGGAGTGATTTTCCTCTAGGGGTTGGTGAGGGGGTAGGGGATGAAACAGAGAGATAAGGAAAGAGAAATATAGTAGAAGTAAAGCTGGAGGGAAAAGTGTGATCACCAAAGCTTCAGGGAATTTGAGCTGAGGACAGGAGAGAGAGGAATGAAGAAGACAGCAACAGAATATCATATCAAACCAGAAAGCTGAGGCAAAAGTCACTCACATGAAAACATCATAAAGTCAGCAACGACAATTGAGGAAAAGGAGAAAGAAGACTAATGGAACAAAATATAATAAAAGTAAAAGCCTAAACAGACAAAAACAAAAAAGGAGAATGAAACAAAGAGAAAATTAAAATGAATTCTAGATTTAATGACCAAATTAAATCACATAGCTGGATACAAAGTCAACACTCAAAATTCAATAGCATTCCTGTACAAATAACAAATGTACTAAGAGCCACACCTTGCACAATAGCTTTGAAAAAATTGAAATCCTTTGGAATGAATCTAGTGAAGTAAGTAAAAGGGATCAATGAGATAGCTCAGTGGACTGGAGTTCAATCCCCAGCACCACATGCCTTGCCAGTCCTGCCGCCAGGGCCCACCGAGCTGGCCACTGAGACTAGGTATGGTGGGGCACGCCTCTAATCCCAGTGCTGGGGAGGCTGAAAACAGGAGGATCATTAGAAGTCCAAGCTGTATAGTGAGACCCAGTACAAAATGTATGAATAATAATAATAATAATAATAATAATAATAATAAGTAAAAGAAGTTTACATTTAAAACTACAGTACTCTTTAAAAAAAAGAGATCAAAGAAGATATAAAATGGAAAGCTATCCCTTGCTCTTGGGTAGAAAGAACCAACACAGTGAAAAATGACCATACACCTAAAATTGTTATACAGATCGAACGCAATCCCAATCAAAATACTAGTAGCATGTCTAACAGAAAACAATCCTAAAATTTATTTGGAATAATAAGAGACCTAGAAAAATGAAAATAATTCTGGGAAACAAACTAAAAGCAAGGCTATCACAATCCCTGACTTGAAATTATACCACAAAGATACTGTCATAGAAACAGCATGGCCAACACCAGATCTGAGGATCGATGGAACAGAAGAGAAGAAACAAAAACACACAGCTGCCTTATTTTTGACAAAAGGCCACACATGTTCACTGAAGTAAAGAGAGCTGGCTTTCCACATACCAAAGACTAAAACTAGACCCATGTCTATCTCCACATGCTAACCTAAAATCAAAACAGAACAAAGATCTAAATATTAAAATAGAAATGCTAAATGTGCTAGAAGAGAAAATAGGTGGAACTCTGGAAGTCCTAGGGTGGGCTAGACTTCATGAACAAAATCCCAATCATATAGGAAGTATTACAAAGACTCAAAACTGGGATCTCATCTATTAAAAAACAAAATCTGCACAGCAAAAGAAATTACCAACAGAATGAAAAGACAGCCTACGAAGTGGAAAGAAAACCTTTCTGCAGTTGTTCCCCAGGCAAAAGACAAATACCTAGAACATGTGAAGAACTGAAAACATGCAGATCCCACAAATTTAAAAAATAAGAAAATGGGCATTTGAAATGGATAGACACACTTCTAAGATGAAGTACAAACAGCAAATAAATACAAAAAATAGTCAACATCACTGGTCATTTGAGAAACCTACAGTGTTTTAACACCAATTCAATCTCTATAAAGAATAGCTATCGTCAAGAAATCAACCATAACAAATGCTGGTGGGACTGCTGGAAAAAAGAAACCCTTTTCCACTGTTGGTGTGAGTATAAACTGATGCAACCACTATGGAAATCAGTATGGAGATTGCTTTAAAAAATTAGGGCTAGAAGTCCCATTTGACCCTGCTATTTCCCTTCTTGATATCTTTCCAAATGAATTAAAAACATCACATTATGGCCATATATATACAACCATGCTTATAACAGCATAGTTTGTGAGAGATAAACCTTAAAAACAAGTCAAATGACCATAAACAGAGGAATGGATGAAAAGAAAAGTGCATTTTGAAATGGAGTACTACTCAACCATAAAGATAAAACTGAGGTATTTCTAGATAAATTGATGCACCTTGAGACAATACTGTCAAGTAAAGTAAATTGCTCACATATGTTTAAAAATTACATTGTCTCTGGTCTGAGAAATTGAAAATGTAAATAGGTACAAAAATGTATAATAAAAATATATATAATAGGTGGTTTAATAGGAAAAATAATTGTTCAAAGGAGAAAATGAGCTAGGGGGTCAGGGAAAAGAATGATGGGACAAGCAAGAGATTGAGAAAAAGATAACTTGGAAATAAAATTGTATAAATAAGCATAGGATGAGAGGTTGAAGGGAGATGAGGGAAATGGTAAATAGAGGAGTTAAGGCATACCATGTACAGATACAAATTCTGTATGATGAACACGATCATTATGTACATCTAAATCATATCAATAAACTTAATTAAAAGAAAAACATAGGTAGCACACTGGAAAAAATATATTTCTCAAGCTTGAATTTCGTCCTAGGAACCACAGAACAAGATCCAGGTGGATCTTCTTTTATATTTATTTATTTTTATTCATTTTAATGAGAAAATAAAATAGCAATGAAATAGTTTCAAAACAGTTTGGTAGAACAGTTACAATAATTAATGCATGGTATATTGTTGTGTTCATAGTAGTTATTTAGAGAGCAAAATGCAGACATGATATCTTGTGTAAACACTTTTAGTACAAAGCTTTCTTCTCATTGAATTAAGAGAAAGAAGCTGTATATCTATTCTATTTTGTATATACATATATTATTTTTCATTACAAAATGGGACTTTGTTTTGTTTTGTCAGAGATGGGTGTTCCATTGCTGTTAGAAAAGCTGTGTTTGGAGAAGTCTTTAAAGGGTCTTTTCATACTTGATGGCAGTTCAAATATTGTAGGCACCTGAATTCAGCAAAATAACCCAATATAGTCCAATTGTCCATAATAGTAGTGGGTTATCAGCAGAACCAGTAATTGTCAGAAATTGTTGACTTGAGCCTTTTACAGCTCAGTATATTAATATGGCATTACTTTTTATACCTCATGGTTATACTTTTCTGCTGAATGGTTAAGACCAAGTTAAAGCAAGACCTACATAACTAAAAATGTAACTTTTGTATCAGACAAGGTCAGTCAAATCCCCTCAGGATTTAACCTGAAACCATGTACAGCACCTTGTAGATCTTTGGTCAGTGTCAGCCATCTGGATGAGTCATGGCCCTTGCTTGACCAATCTGTTCTCCGTGAAAGCCTGAGACTTTATTCTCTCTAGGTGACTCTCCTTAGGCAAACTATACATTTTTGATCACTCTCCTCTGTGGCCCCATAATCTCCTTGATCAGAAAATTTTGGACACCACTGAATTACAGGATGTTACAGCACAGGTTCTCCTATGTCCTAAGTCCTCATTGACCTTAAAGGGATAAGACCAAAATATTGGCTATCCTTCTAGCCCCTCTCTTTCTCTAATTTCTAGCTTACAAACTTTAGTTGTTAAACATCCAGAAGAGAAGCATAATATTAGCCTGTAGTAGAGGCAATTGGGCTTAACATCACTGTCTGTCTGAATATCAAACACCTTAAACATAACATGGAACTTCTATTTTCCAACCCCCATGGATATTCTAGAATTTAAATCTCTGTAAAATGTAAAAAAAAATACACATTTTACACAGAAATTTAGAAATAAAGCCATATACAACATTGTAGCACAATAATCTTACTTTCTTATGTCTCTTGTTCTCTTTTATTACCATTTTTTTACAAAAATTTACTTTAAAGACAAAATAGCACTAATTAATATGACATTAGAAGCAGTACGCATTTAGAAGACCAGAATGACAGGTATTCCAAGCATGGTTTTAGTATTACACATTGCTATCCTCAGTGTAGTTGCTCAGTTCACAAATATCAGCATATAGAGTTAGGCAGGGTGAGAATTCTACCCTATAACTGCTATTTATAAAAACCTGACGGAAATTCTTGAGACATTGCCTTAACTAACCTATTTATATAAATATATGGTTTTGCCTCTACCATATTTACTGACTTTTCTCCTTTATCTCTCTTCATTTTTTAACCCTTATGTTCTCTCTTTCCATTAAACTGTGTTATACCTTTCATTTTTTATTTCTACTTTTGGGTTCTTTCACTAGGGAGACAATACAATATTTACACATGTGGATCAGGTTTATTTCACTAATGAAACTGTCTTCAAGTCACATCCATGTATATATGAAGGCTTCAAGTTTATTTTTCTTTATAACTGAGTAATACTCCATTGTATAAAAACACCACATCTTTTTCATCCATTCCACAGGTGATGGGCATGTTGGTTGTTCCAAGATTTGGCTATCACAAATTGTGCTGATATAAATATAAGCTCCCATATATCACTATGATATGATGTTTTCAGTTCTTTTGGGAAAATTCCCCGAAGGAGGATAGCTGGATTAAATGGATTTTCAGTCATAGTTTTTTGAGGAGTCTCCACACACTGCTCTCCGTAATGGTTGCATTCCACCAGTAGTGGAGAAGGATTCCTTTTTCCCCACAGCCTCTCCAGCATTTGCTGTTGATTGATTTATTTTTGATAGCCATTCTTTCTGGGGTGAGATGATATCTCAGTGTTGTTTTAATTTGCATTTCACAAATGGCTAGTGATGTGGAACACTTCTTCATTTATTTATTTGTATCTTGTATTTCTTCCTTTGAGAAGACTGTGTTCATCTCAGATGCCCATTTTTAAATTGGGTCTTTAAATTTGGGAGCCCTAATTTTTTTAGTTCTTTATAAATTCTAGATAGGAGACCTTGTCTGAGTGCCTATTAGTTAAGATTTTTTCCAAATTTGTGTGTTGTCTTTTCACTCTGTTGGTAATTTCTTTTGATAGGCAAAAACTTCTCAATAAGAGGTCCCAGTTGCAAATACTTCTTTCAAGTATTTCCTGTGCAATTTGATTTTTTTCATAAACAGTTTGCTACCCCTATGTCTTCAAGATTTCCACCTAAATTCTCTTCCAGATTTAGTGTTTCTGTTTTTAATGTATAGATCTTTAATCCATTTTGACTTCAGCTTAGTGCACGGTGATAGATCTGGGTCAAGTTTTAGTTTTTGGTATGTAGAGAGCCAGTTTTACCAGCACCATTTGTTGAAGAGGCTATGTTTCTTCCAGTAAGCATGTTTGTCCCCTTTGTCCCCATAAGATGGCTGAGTGTGCTTGTAGTTGCATCTGCATCTTCTATTCTATTCCATTGATCTCCAGGTTTATCTTTTGATTTTATCACAGTAGCTTTATAGTATAATTTCAAGTCAGGAATTGTAACTGCCATGCCTTTGTTGCCCAGGATTGCCTTTGCTGTTCTAGGCCCTTTCTGGTTCTAAATAAATTTTAGGAATGATTTCTCTAGATCTATGAGGTTTGCTGATGGTATTTTGATCAGGACTACATTAAATCTATATAACAATTTTGGGAGTATGGCCATCTCCACAATGTTGGTTCTTCTTATCCAGGAGCAGGGAATATCTTTCCATTTTCTGAAATCCTCTATGATCACATTTTTCAAAGTACTGTAATTTTCATTGAATAGATTTTTTACTTCATTAGTTATATTAATTCCTAAATATTTCATTTTGTATGGTGCTATTATAAATGGTATTGTTTTCTAATTTCCCTCTCAGTGTGTTTATTATCTGCATAGAGGAATGCTATTGACTTTTGGATATTGACTTATATTTTGCTATGCTACTGAATTGATGTATTAATTCTAGTAAATTCTCAGTGGATTTTTTTAGGGTGTTCCAAGTAGAGTATCATGTCATCTGTAAATAAAGATAGTTTAACTTCTTCTTTACCTATTCTTATTCCTTTTATTTATCTCTCTTGTCTAATGGCTCTAGGTAATGATTTCAGAACTATATTGAATAGTAGGGGTGATAGAGGACATCCTTGTCTTGTATCAGATATGAGAGTAAAAGATTTCAATTGTTATTCATTTAGAATTGTGTTAGCTGTTAGATTGTCACATATGGCTTTTATCAGATCGAGGTAAAGGCCATCTATTCTACTTTCTGTAGGACTTTGAACATGAATGAGTGTTGGACCTTGTCAAAAGCCTCTTCTGCATCAATTGAGATGATCATGTGGTTTTTGGATTTGGGTTTATTGATATAGTGTATTACATTTATAGATTTGCGTTTATTGAACCACCTTTGCATCCCTGGGATGAATTCTACCTGGTCATAGTGTATGATCTTTTTGATGTTTTTTTGTATTCTGTTTGCTAGGATTTTATTGAGCATTTTTGCATCTATGTTCACGAGGGAGATTGGCCTGTAGTTCTCTTTTTTAGTTGTATCTTTCCCTGGTTTTGGTATCAGCATAATAGTTGCCTCCAGGAATAATTTTGGGAGAATTGTTTCCTTTTCAATTTCATTAAAGAGATTGAGGAATATTTGGATCATATCTTCTGTAAATTTTTTATAGAATTAAGCTGTTAATCCACCAGGACCTGGATTTTTTTTGTTGGCAGGTTTTTTATTACATTTTGGATTTCATTGGTTATTATTGGGTTATTGAGAGTTGTTATATCTTCTTGATTCAGTTTTGATAATTTATATCTTTCTAGGAATCTGTCCATTTCTTCTGTCTTCTATTCTGTGAGAATAAAGATTCTCAAAATAGCTATTGATGATCTTCTGAATTTCCACTGGGTGTGTGGTAACTTCACTGTTTTCATGTCTTATTGCTTGAATTTGAGAGGTTTTTTCCTATTTTTGATAAGGTTGCTAGGGCCTTATCAATTAAACTTTAAAAGAATCAGCTTTTTGATTCATTAATTCTTTGTATTGTTTTCTTTGTCTCAATTACATTAATTTTTGTTCTAATCTTTATAATTTCCTCATAATTTTGGGCTTTGGGTTTGGTTTGTTCTTCTTTTTCTATAATTTGAGGTGCCTCATGGGGTTATTCATTTGTTCCCGTTCTGTTTTCATAATGTGTGAATTCACAGCTAGAAATGTCCCTCTAGGAACTACTTTCATTGCATCCCATAAATTCTGTTAAGTTGTCCTTGGATTTTCATTGAATTGTAGATATTCTTTAATTTCTCATTTAATTTCATCTATAACCCATTGGTTACTGAGGAGGGTGTTGTTTAATTTCTATGTATTTATGGAATGAGTTTTTTGTCATTTATTTCAAGTTTCATTGCACTGTGGTCAGATAATACACATGGGATAATTTGTTTTCTTGCATAGACTTAAGCATGACCTATGGAATAGTATGTGATCTATTCTAGAAAATGTCCCATGTGCAGCAGAAAAGAATGTGTATTCAGATGTGGTTAGGTGTAACACTCTGTATATATCCACTAAGTCCATTTGTTCCAAGTTCTGGCTCAGTTCTGCTACTTCTTTGCTAATTTTTTGCCTGCTTGACCTAGCTTATTGGGATAAAGGGTATCAAGATCTCCTGTTAATATTATAATATTGGATATTAGACTTTTAATGTCCATTAAAAATTTTCTTATGTAGTTGGGTGCTTCCGTGTTTGTTATGTACATATTTAGGAGTTTTACCTCCTCCTCTTGAGTTTTTCCCCTAACCGGTATGCAGTGGCCTTCTTTATTTCATTTTATCATTCTTAGTTTGAAGTTTGGACTGTCTGAGAACAGGATTGCTACACATGCTTTTTTCTGAGGTGCTGAGGCATGCAGTATTGTTTTCTAACCTTTGACTTTCAGCCTATGGATTTCTTTATGAATTAAGTGTATTTCTTGTATACAGCATATTGTTGGACTTTTCTTCCTAATCCACTCTGCCAGTCTATTTCTTTTAATTGGTAAATTGAGTCCATTTACATTGATGGTTATAATTGAGACGTATTGACTTATGATTGGCATGTTATTTATCTGCTGTTATGTACCCCTTTTTCTCCTGTGTTTAATTGTTTGCCCTATTTGGTGGGTTCTTTCTATTCTCATTTGTGGAGTTGTGGTCATTTTGGTCCCTCTCCAGAACCTTTTAGTGGTCTGTGTAGGGTTAGGTTTGTCATCATGATATTCTTTAGTTTTTCTTTGTCATGGAAATATTTCACTTCTCCATCAAGCTTGAAAGAGAATTTTGCAGGGTATAGCAGTCTGGGATGGAATTTGTTTTCTTGCAAGACTTGAAGTACTTTGCTCCATGCTCTTCTTGACTTGATGGTTTGTGAAATCTGCCATTATTCTGATGGGTTTTCCTTTACAGGTGATATGTTTCATTTCTCTAGCAGCTTTTAGTATATTGTTCTCATGTTGGATTTCTGGGATCTTGATTATTATATGTCTGGATGTGTTTTTAATTGGGTTGATGTTATTTGGAATTTTGTATGCTTTGGTTACCTGAATGTCAGATTATTTCCCCATATTTGGGAAGCTTTTCGCTATTACTTCTGTCCATATTCTTTTTATATCATTTGTATTGATTCCTTTTTTCTCATTAATGACTATTAGTCTTACGTTGCTCATCTTTGCATTGTCTTGCAGATGTGGAATTATTTTTTCCTGCATCCTAGTTGTTTTTAAGAGATCTTTTCTTACCTTTTCACTAGCTGCCATGGCATTTTCAAGATCTGAAACTCTATTTTCACTTTCATTCAAATGTTTTTGCCA
Source organism: Octodon degus (assembly GCF_000260255.1). Lineage (NCBI taxonomy): Eukaryota > Metazoa > Chordata > Mammalia > Rodentia > Octodontidae > Octodon > Octodon degus. The sequence continues at coordinate 8,186,017 of NW_004524606.1, read as the reverse complement.
GCTTGTGATTGAGGTTTTACTTTCCTGTATTTCTCCTTGAATCTGCTTCATGCATTATATTTCTTTCCTATATTGCTCATTCAAGGATTCCATCATTTTCTATTTTTCTATTTTCCTCTCTTTTTTCCATTGGTGTCCTCTTTAGAAGCACTTAGTAATTCTTTCATTATAGTTATCTTTTTTTTTTACTTTGGTGATTATTTATGGCCTGATATTCTCTATACCTTTCTGCAATTGTTTCTTTACTTCAGATGCTATTATTTCAGAGATTTCAGGAGTGTGGCTTTCAGTTTCTTCAATGCTAGTGTCTCCTGCATTTGTTCTGGGTGGACTCATGTCCTGAGACTGCATTTTGCTCCTTGTCTTTGTCATTTTGTATAGCATTGTCTTCTGACCTTTGGTGTAGAGCCTCGGTGTAGTAGTTACCTTAGCTCCTACTGATATTATTACCCATGGGAGAATATGTGGTTAAAGCAGTTGCAGTTTTGTATTTACAATACTACAATTAGCATCACTAATAATGGGTAGTGAGATTTAGCGCTTGACAAACTTTTGTGATTAATGGGTTTGTATTTTAGGCCCTAACAGCCAGCATCATGACTGTATAGTTAAGAAGATATAAAATTGTGAATTTGTGTTTTAATTAATTCCCCTGAGATCTCTCTGATCACCTCTCCTTGATGTACCTGGAGACTTCCAGGCAGACTTTCATCCCAGTTATCTGTTGTCCCATCTCTTGATCAAGAGACAGAGAGAGAGGATGCTCTCATAGATCTGGGTCTATCAGTGTGTCTCAGTTTACCAGTCCAGATCTATCAAGTTCAACCTCATCCAGCTGGGCCTGGCTTGAGTCTGACTGTTGTGCTTGGCTTCTTGCTGCAGCCTGGGGAAGTGAACCTACTGTGCTAAATTGGCAAGTTGATCAGTTCCTGAATTAGCTGGCTGGATCTTGCCCTAGCTACTCTACTGGGAGTTTCACTGTAGTGTTCTATACCAAGCCTCACTGCTCGCTGGAGGCCAGAAGTTCCAGGGTGAAGGGGAGGAGGGGCTTTGCCCCTGACTGGAGAGGGTGGGTGGGGGTTGGGAGTTAGTAGGCTGGAAGTTCTGGTGGGTCACAGGGCCTGGATGCTGGCTGGAGTTGGTGGGCCCAGGTGGATCTTGCCAAAACTCTGTATAAGTCATGTTCTACACTAGATGAATTCACCAGCCTAATGACCAAGTGACTCTGACAATAACAAAGAGCAAAAGTAATTTCTTGAAAATATCAGCAGCATCTCCTGATAACTTACAGGTCAGAGAGAGACAAAAGCAGCCACACAGACTGAGACAGAAACAGAGATAGAGACTATTCCTTCCAGTCTGCCACAATGTCTGAAGTCACCCGTATATTCATACTTGTTTATATCACCAAGCGACAACTTCAACCAAAGTAAGGCAGCTCATTTCAGGTTTATGTTCTCCATTAGCTAAGTGGTAAGGAAGATTGTGTAACCCAGGAGACCCTATAGTTCCATCTTAAGTACTATTATACCTGTGGAGTTTTTGTTACTATTTCTAAACTTTTGAGCTCTGTAATTGTATCTCCCTTTCAAATAAAGGGAGATTAGTCCAATACACATTGAACTGTAGTAAGGAATTATCTTGCTTAAAGGCGATTTATCCCAAGGACCAAATTATAAGCACATAAGCATAAAATAAATCTGTTAAATATCAATTACTTAAATTAATTTAAAATACTTAATTCCATAAAATTTATTTCACAAAAATTAGAATGTTAATGACTTCTTAACAATGAACTAAAATGTCTGGTTTAATGTATACCATAACAAATAATTCCAGATTCATCTTCACCACTAGTTGCTAGGAACAACCTTAAGATTTCCCTAAATCTACAAAAAACTCTCAGGACCTTGCTCTCCTACTTCAGATTTTCAGGAAATCCAACCTGCATAACTTTCTTGCTTCTGTAAGTCAGTGTGAGACAGGAAGGTGGGGCCTGTCAGATGTAAAAATCCTGGAGAAGGACTGGGGAGATAGCTCAGTGCATACGCACCTGCCTGGAAAACACAAGGTCTCAAGTTCGATCCCTAGTACAGAAAGAAAGAAAGAAAGAAAGAAAGAAAGAAAGAAAGAAAGAAAGAAAGAAAGAAAGAAAGA
>NW_004524606.1:8142181-8183760 GCF_000260255.1 Octodon degus | reverse complement strand
AAAGAAAGAAAGAAAGAAAGAAAGAAAGAAAGAAAGAAAGAAAGAAAGAGAAAGAAAGAAAGAAAGAAAGAAAGAAAGAAAGAGAGAGAGAGAGAGAGAGAGAGAGAGAGAGAGAGAGAAAGAAAGAAAGAGAAAGAAGAAAGAAAGAAAGAAAGAAAGAAAGAAAGAAAGAAAGAAAGAAAGAAAGAAAGAAAGAAAGAAGAAAGAAAACAAAAACTGGATAAATCTAAAGTCTAAAGGGTGGGTTTGGTCATGTTAATATCATTATATTTACTAACTGGATTAGAGCCAGAGAAATCACCCACAAGGCACTTTCAGCCAGTTTCAATTGTTCTTTTACTATTATAACAACCTAATTGACTGCAAGTGATGGTGAACTGAGTGATTTACCTGCCCAAATGATAGGTTACAGACAAGCATCCATCAATTAATTTAACAATACCCATTAAGTTTAAAAATCTGTCCTAACAATGACAGTAGTATAGGCAGTATAGAGAGCTAAATTGGGTAGAAATATTATCAGTGGTCAGACAAGGCTAGGTCCTTGAAGAAGCTAGGGAAGAAGATATGAACTCTTTACAATTGTGAAGAGGGCACACTCATTGAAGGCCAGGCCTCCAGACAAAGATGAAGAGACTATACCTACATACCTCCCTGAAGGATAAACAATGGCTGATATTCTAAAATAGACATTAATCACCTAGGTGAGTTACTAAGAACTTCTTAAGCCATCCCTTCCAGGAAGGTCCTTGTTCTATGTTCACTTGAAACCGGCTTGTTTCCCACTGGGTCAATATTACCTAAGTGTCTATACTTGTAATCTTACAGGTTGATCATACTTTTGTCCCAGTTTATACTCACCTTGTGATGTGACTTGCTTCCCCACTGGATCAATATTACCTAAGTATCTATACTTCTAATCTTATTGATTGACCATATTTTGTCCCACCTTATACCTACATCATGATTTCATATCCACTTCATGGTTGTATTCCATAAAGACTCTCCAGTAAGTGGAGTCTGTGGCAACCCTCTTTCCAGGTCCCCACCTGCCTCTGTTAGGCAGAAACTATCTTTTCTTCAATAAATACTTTCTACTTGTAACCTCTCTTTTACTTAGAATTCATTCTTTGATTTTGGGAAACATGAACTTGGCATAAGGGACATCTAGCAGGTTGGGAGTTACAATATTTCCCTTATATCATTTGGAGGTCCTATGTCATTACTGTATAAATAGCCTGGGATAATCATGAGCAGCAGAATCCCAAGCAGTGGGACAAGAGCCAAATTGCCTTAACTCTAGCATTCAAGATCTATCTCATTGTCCTTTTTGCCCCTTTCATTTAAATCTGGGCCTCTTTGGGGAATTCTGACCAGTCAGTCATGAAGGGGAATTACACTGGTTCACAAAAATCAGGTTAAAGATGGCTTAGAAGGGATGTCTGTGAGCAATCTGTCAACATGTCTGCCTGCTTTAAATAAATCATAAGGTCCCCAAAGACAAAATCATACTTCATTCATCTTTGTATTTTCTGCATACATCAAAATGGATAAAAGGAAGGACTTTAGCCTCTAAGTGCCTAAATTAAATTTTTTACTCAAATCACTACTGGTTTAGGAATACCACAATGAATAATACCCCCTTCTTCTCTAAGACATATTTTCCTCACTAGGAAAACTGAGCTTATAATAACTTCCTCATTGGGTTGTTGCGAAGATTAAATGAGAATTCATTTAAAGCACTTAGCCAAAGCTTCTCACAGTGTGAAATGAGTGTTAGCTATCATTACTTTTATTATTGTAGCAGGTACTAAAGAATGGATGGATGGATGGATGGATGGATGGATGGATGGATGGATGGATGGGTGCATGGGAGATGAAAGTAAGTGACACCCATGGTTTAGCTCAGATCTAATTCTGCAATTTTGTTTAATTGCCAAAGCATTCATATCCAAAAACTTTTCCATGATTTTTAATACTAGAGATTGAACCCAAGGCCTTCTTACTGGCTACATATTTATTTGTTTGTTTATTTATTTAAACTTTGAGACTGGGCATTGCTAAATTGCCTAGGATGGATTCAATTCATGATCATCCCATCTCAGCCACTTAAAGTGGTGGAATTATTGACATCTACCACCACACTCAGTTTAAGGTTCTTATCTGAAAGCATTTCACTTTTGCTGGCTATTATTGTCCCTACCTTGGATCCAACATGATACCAGGAAAAATATCAGACTAAAAGCCTATGACTAGAATTTAAAGCATATCATTACTAAGCAGGCTGACATGTATCTACATTCATTCATTTTTTTTGCCGAGCACCATGTTAAACTCAGCAATTCCTAGGAATAATTTTTTCCCCCATGGTGGGACAGATTCAATTTTTACTATGTGTCACAGAAACCCAGAAAAGGAAATTACCTTCTTTTACTCAAGTCAAACAAGGCTCAGAAAGGCTGAGATCTCCATAAGGGGAATCAGGATGGGACGCAGAGACCATACAGAGACGGGAGTGTATGAGTGGACTGTCAGGAATACATATCAGGGAAATAGACAATGACACTGAATGCACATGGAAAGGCAGTGTACTGCATCCTTGGATGCCACCTTTTTGCCATCCTATAGGTACCAAAGTTGGTTTTCCATCGAATTGCTCATGAGCTCCCAAGTTTTCTCAAAAATGCCTTGATTTTGTGTTCTTCCTTTTTTTTCGAAAGTATTCGAAGGAATCACTAAACCCAGGGAGACAGCTCAGTGGAATAAGCTCTTCCCTGGCAAGCACAAGGGCCTGAGTTCAATCCCTGGTTTTGAAAAAAAAAAAAAAGAAGAATAAAGATCCATAGTGCTTATCTTTGTCATCATTTTCATTAAACAAAGGGAATAATGAAAAAACTTTCTGAAGTGATTCTCCACTAGAGCCACTAGAATTGCTTTTTACCTTGGTTTATTTTTTTCTTTTCTTTTTTTATATTTTAATAATTTTATTGAGAAAGAAGTAGCAATGAGATAGTACAAACTGTTGTACAGGGTTTCAGGGTAAGTCCTGAGGGGATTTGACTGATCTTGTCAGATACAAAAGTTACACCTTCTGTTATATAGGTCTTGTTATATAGGTCTTAACCATCCAGCAGAAAAGTATAAAATCGAGGTATGAAAAGTAAAGCCATATTAATATGCTGACCTGTAAAAGGCTCAAGTCAACAACTTTTGACACTGTCAGTCTTGCAGATAACCCACTACCATTATGGACTACTGGACTTTACCCTGGTTTCTAATCTGCATCATTCTAGTAGGATTCTAAGGCACTTAGCCAAGAGTCTACCTGCCGATCTCTATGGGTCTTTTTTTTCCACATTGTTTACATGTTTATTTTCTTAAAAAATATAATTATTACACTACTCATTTAACTTTCAAGCAAATAAATATGAAACAATAAATGAGTTAACTATAAAACATTTTAAGTGGCACAAAATATATATCTAGCATTAATAATGAAAAATAGCTAACACCATAAATTTTACATTCATTTGAAGTCATGAAACTTTTTTCATTTTTTAAAGAGAACAAAGTAGAATTAAAACAGAAAAAATTACAAGTGATTCAAAATTTCATTTAACAAAGTAATACGAATTTCACAGTATTTGTTGTAATGCATAGTGTTGTCTTCCATTACCAGATATATGCATATAAAATTAGAAGAAGAAAGAAAAAAAAGAAAAAAAAATATATATATATATATAAAAGAAGGAAGAGAAAAAGTACAAACAATTGAAAAAAGGAAACAAGGGGCCGGGGAGATGGCTCAGTAGAATAAGCGCTTCCCTGGCAAGCGCAAGTGCCTGAGTTCAATCCCTGGTACCACAAAAAAAAAAAAAAAAAAGAAAGAAAGAAAGAAAAGAAAAAAGGAGACAAAACAAGTTAAAGCATTAACTGCTTCTTTCCATAAATAGCGGAAATGCACAGTACAATTTTCCAAACCATCCTGCTCACATATATCGATAAATCTCTTTCCTCACTCCCTCTCCTGTCCTTCATCTCAGAACTCTTTCTTTTTGAATAAGTTCATTGCCTTTTCCCAGTATCTATTGTACCCTTCATATTCTGTTTTTTTCTTTTTCAAGTTCTCACACCAAGGAGACAATATAACGTTTGCACATGTGGGTCTGATTTATTTCACTTAAGAGCATGTTCTCTAGTTGCATCAATTTACCAACAAAAGGCTCAGCTTTATCCTGTTTTATAGTTGAATAATATTCCATTGTGTAAAAATACCACATCTTCTTTATCCATTCTTCAGTTGATGTGCATCTGGGTTGTTTCCAGGATTTAGCTATGACAAATTACACTGCTATAAACATGGGTACACATATATTGCTGCAGTATGGGGTTTTCAGTTCTTCTAGAAAAATACCCAGGAGGGGAATAACTCCAATGCTAGCTTTTAAAGGAATCTCCACACCAGTTTCCATAGTGGTTGTACCAGTCTGAAACAGGGTAAAAGGCTTCCTTTTTCTCCACAGCTTCTCTAGCATTTGTTTTTGGATGACTTCTTGATATCAGTCATTTTTTCTGGGGTGAGATGGAATCTCAGTGTTGTTTAAATTTGTATTTCTCAAATGACCAATGATGTTTTTGCAAACTCTTCAGTGAAACTGAAAAGGAAGTAATTCTCCCAGACTCATTCCTGGAGGCAAGTATTACTCTGATTCCAAAAACCAGAGAAGGACCCAACCAAAAAGGAGAACTATAGGCTAATCTCTCTAATGAATACAGATGCAAAGATCCTCAATAAAAAAAACTAGCAAACAGAATGCAGCAAATAATCAAGAAGATTATGCATCATGACCAAGTGGGATTCATTCCATGAATGCGGGGATGATTCAACATACACAAATCCATAAATGTAGTATACCACATCTACAGAATCAAGAACAAAATCCACATAATCTCTTCAAAAGATGCAGAAAAACCTTTTGACAAAGTCCAACACTAATTCATGATAAGAAAACCTACAGAAAATTGGAATAGATGGTTAATATCTCAACCTGATAAAAGCCTTCTATGAGAAACTAACAGCCAGCATCATCCTAAATGGGAAAAAACTGAAGGTCTTCACTTTAAAATCAGGAACAAGACACGGATGTCCACTGTCTCCACTCCTGCTTAGCATAGTGCTGGAAACATTAACCAGAGTAATTAGACAAGAGAGAAAAGTAAAAGGAATAAGGATTGGAAAAGAAGAAGTGAAATTATCATTATTTGCTGAGGAAATGATACTCTACAAAGAGGGCCCCAAAAACTTACCAAGAATCTTATAGATTTAATCACCAAATTCAGCAAAGTCAACACCCAGAAATCAGTAGCATTTTTGTACAAATGAACACACTGAGAGAGAAATTAGGGAAACCACACCTTTCACAATAACATCCAAACAAATGAAATGCTTAGCCATCAATCTCACAAAGGATGTAAAAGATTTATACAGTGAAACTTAGGGTACTCTGAGAAAAGACGTAGAAGAGGATTTGAGAAAATGGAAAAGATATTCCATGCTCCTAGATAGGAAGAACCAACATTATGAAAATGGCCATACTCCCACAATCACATAAATTCAGTGCAATCCTGATTAAAATACCATTAATATGCCTCAGAGAGCTAGAGAAAACTTTCCTCAAATTCATTTTGAATCTGCTGGTATTTCTAAAGGATAAGTTAAGGGCAGGCCAAATAGCTTAGCGGATTAAAGCACCTGCAAGCAGGTGCAGGGGCCATGGGTCCAATCCCCAGGCCTGCTGTGCTGGCCCTGCCCTCATGGCTCTCAGAGACAGCAATTGAGACTGTGTGTGGTAGCACATGCCTGTAATCCCAGCTCTTGGTAGGCTATAAACAGGTGGATCACTACAAGTCCCTGAACACCTTGTAGACCTTTCCCTAAAATACAAAAAAGAAAAAAAAAAAAAAGAAAGAATCAGTTAATGCTTAATTTTTTTTTCTTTTAGTTCTCACTATTTTTCTCTTTTTAATTTCCTATAACTTTTTGTTGTTGTTTTATTTTTTAAACTAATTTGCATATTTGTGTCTAGTAACCTAAACAACCGATTTGAAGATAACATCATGCAATATAGCAATCACTGTTGAATTCCTATTACCTTTAGTGAAATTTTGTATTGTTGCTTATGCTAGTTATTGTTAGCAGTAGTAGCATTACTATGTATTATTTAAAAATATAAATAAAAAAGAGATTTTGCATAGCAGTTTTCAAGCACAGCAGTGGACAATAAATATTCCTATTCAAAAAATATTTCTATGTGGACTATGTCATTTTGAACAGGAATATCTCTTCAGTGGTGAAATATATCTTCCTATTTTTTTAGTGTAAAGCCTTTTGCATTGAAATAGTCACTAATAAGTTATATAATTCATAAAAATTGAAAAATTCAGAAAAAAACACGGAATCATGCTGAGTAAGAACATTTAGAAAATGCAGAAAATAATTTATGGGTGGAGATTGTATCAGGGAATTTTTCTTATGTGTAATTTTCAGGTAACTGTCATAACGAAAAATGAAAATCAAACTATTATTTACTATACTTCGATATTGTACTAAAGGGAGGCCAAACATCCCACATACTTTTGGCTCTTTTTTTTTTTATATACAGTATCTCACTATGCATCTCAGACTCATAGTGATCCTCCTGTTTTCAGCCTCCCCAGCGCTGGGATTACAGGCATGCCTCACCATGCTGGGTCGCCATGGCCAACTTAGCATACCCAAGGACAGGGCTGGAAAGGCATGTGGTGCTGGGGATCAAACCCTGGTCCCTGCACTTGCCTAAGCAGGAACATAGTCCACTGAGCTACCTTACCAGCCTTTCTTAAGCAGAGTCCAACCAGGGTTAATTTTTTTTATGTTTAGAAACACTTCAGTGCTTCTGCAGTAAATTAGTTTTGAGTCAGATGATATTTTTTTCATGGCACTATCTTCTTAAAGTTCAATTTCTTAATTTTTGCTTTCTTAATTAGCAAAAACATAATTATTTCAAGACAGTTTTAAAAGTAGCATATTTTTTTCTGGTCACATATGACACTATTGTTCACTCACATGGAAAAGACAAAGTCACTGAGGTTAGAGTTGTTAAGATACAACCATATACTTTCAAAATTTTAACTTTGCTACATCACTGTTTACTGACAACAGGGTAAAAGAAGAATTTGAGATCAAATTTTGGATAGTTGCTTCATATGTGATTTAATTTTCTTTGCCTGGGTGCTCAAAAAGTCTGCTTCTTAAACTTTTTCATTAGCATATACTGATGACACACCTAGATCACAGTCTTCACATGCATGAGTACCTGTACATCGCTTCATGCTTCTCTTTTTCCAATTTCCCTCTCCTTCCCTCAACCATTCTTCTAGTTCCCACTGACAAAAACTTTATTTCTATTTTTTCTTCCATTCTCTTTTCTTCATTTTCCTTCTCTTCCCTTTCACCTCTCACTTCACTTGTTCTCTTTCCATTTGAACATGTTTTTCCTACTTTTCAAAATCTTTCCTCCGTTATGCTCCTTATTTATCCTTTGGGTTTCTCACATAAGAGAAACATCGTGATATTTACACTTGTGTTTTTAATTTATTTCACTTGAAATTATGGTCTCAAGATGCATCAGTTTTCCTACAACTGACTCAAGTTTATCCTTCTTTATGGCAGAGCAGTACTCCACTGTATATAACTACCACATTTTCTTTTGATAAGCATATGGGCTGTTTCCAAAATTTAGGCATTATAAATTGTGCTGATATAAACATGGGTATGCATGTATCACTGTGGTATGTTAATTTAGCTCTTTTGGGAAGATGCCTGTGAAGGAAGTAGCTCAGTCAAATGGAACCTCTACTTTTAATTTTTCGAAGAATCTCCACGCTGATTTCCATAGTGCTGTGTTAGCTTACACTCTGAGCAGAAATGGAGATGGGTTCCTTCTTCCCTGCAGCCCCACCAGCATTTGTTATGACTGATTTCTTGATGGCAGTCATTCTTATGGAGCGAGATCAGATCCAAGTTAAGACAATTTACACTTCTCAGATGATCAGTGATATTGTCCCCTTTTTTATATATTTATTTGCTCTTTAAACTTTTTCATCTGGGAAATGCCTCTCCATTTCAGATGACCAGTTTTGTACAGGGTTTTCAAATAAGGGAGGAACCTAAATTTTTTGATTTGTTAATACATTCTAGATGTTAGTTCTTTGTCTGAGAAGTAACCGATAATTATTTCCCTCATTTAGTTGATTATCTCTTCATTCTGTAGGTGATTGATTTGTAAAAGCTTTTTAATTTGATGTCATCTCAATTTTTCTTTGTAAAATTTCCTTTGCAATCAGGGCTTTGTTTGTAAAGTCTCTGACTATATTTATGCCTTTTAAAGTTTAACCTAATCTATCTTCAAGCAGGTTAAGTGTTTCTGTTTTTTGTTTTTGTTTTTGTTTTTTTGTGGAACCAGGGATTTGAACTCAGACCTTTGCACTTGCCAGGCAAGCATTTATTCTACTAAGCCATCTCCCCAGCCCCTAACTGTTTCTGTTTTTATACTTAATTTTTTTTTCTTTTTTGTATGTGGTAGAGGGTCTCCCTATACAGTTCGGGCTCATATGATCCTCCTACTTTCAGCTTCCCCAGCGCTGGGATTATAGGCCTGCACCCACATGCCCAGACTTAGTTGCTGGCTCAGTGCACCTAGGGGTGGGGCTGAGGCATACGGGACCAGGGATCAAAGCCTGGTCCCTGTTCTTGCTAAAGCAGGCACTTTGTCTACTGAGATATCTCACCGGCCCTTATACTTAGATCTTTAATCCATTTCTATTTTAGTTTAGTGCATGGTGAAAAATATTGGTCTAGGTTCAATTTCTGTCATGTTCTAAATCCAGTTTTTCCAGTATTATTTACTTAAGTGTCTTTGTTCAAGGGAAGATATTTTTCAAAATAAAGTGGTTGAGTGTGCATAAAGTTGTTTATGCCTTGTGTTCTGTTCCATTGATCCTCCGGTCTCCTGTTTTGCTTGGCTTTATTTTTTTATTTATTTATTCATTCATTCATTTCTTATTTTTGTCTTGCCAGTCCATGCTGTTTTTATCATTGTAGCTTTGTAGCATAACTTGAAATCAGGGATTGTGGTGCCTCCTGCCTTGCCCTTGCCCAGAAATGCTTTTGCTATTCCAAGTTTCTTCTGGTTGCATATGAATTTTAGGATTGCTTTCTCTTGTTTGGTGAGTTACACTGTTGGTATTTTGATTGGGGTTGCATTAAATCTGTGTAATAGTTTTGAAAGTATAGCCATTTTGATCTCATTGAGTCTGCTTATCCAAGAACAGAGGATATCTTTCAAATTTTTGCTATCTTTCTCAATCTCCTTTTTCAGAGTATGTTAGTTTTCAGTCTATAGGACTTTCACTTCCTTCATTAGATTGATTCCTCAGTATTTTATTTTCTTGATGTTATTGTGAAAGATGTTATTTTCTTAATTTTCCTTACAATGAGCTTACTATTCATGTATGGGTGTACTACTAACTTCTAAGTGTCGACTTTGTAACATACTATGTTGCCAAATTTGGTTATTTAATTCTAGGAGATTTGGTGGACTTCTCTGTTCTTCTATATAGAATATAATGTTGTAGCCAAATAATGATAATTTGACTTTTCCCTTTCCTATCCCTATTCTTCTTATTTGTTTCTCTTATCTAATCTCTAATGTTTCCAGAACTGTATTGAATAGGAGTGTTGATATTGGAGATATTTCTCTTGTCCTTGATTTTAGAGTAAAAGCTTTCAGCTTTTGACCACTTAGGATGATGTCACTTGTTGATTTGTCATAAACGCTTTTATCAGATTAAGATAAAGATATGTTATTCCAATTTTCTGTAGGTCTTTTTTTATCATGAATGGGTATTGAATTTTGTCAAATGCTTTTCCTGCATGTATTGAGACAATCATGTGGTTTTTGTCCAAAACTATTTTTGTAATTCAGAATATGTTCTAGAATTGTGGATCTTTTTAAATTGAAATTTAGGCAGTAGAGTATGCACTCAAAAATTATTTCAGGACACATACTTCAGGATCATCTTTGCATGAAATTTATATTTAAATTGTTTTGGTTTCTTCTTCACAAATCTCTATTCCTTAGATGAGATTTGTGTGCTCAGATCTTTGTATCTATTATCATTTTTCCCAGTATACCCTTAATTTTGACCTTCACTTTTGAACATTGGGGATTTTTTTCTATTCTCTTCTATATTACTAATATTTTCTTCAGGGTAATTTACTGCCTCTAAAGCAGATATTAACCCTATAGTTATATTTTGACATCTTCATCTTTCATATGCTATATACCCCTTGGATCAACTATAATGACTTTTTAATCTGTTTGCTCTTAGGACTATTTCTCCCCTCTTTACTAAATTCTTATATGACTCAATAAGAATCTTATGTAACTTTTGCAAATTTTCTTCTACTTGTAACAAATCACTGCTAAATTTGATCTGATGGCAAAGAGAGGATTCTTGGCCATATCATAAAGGAGCAGGTCTTCCTAAGAGTTGGCAACACAGCTCTCTCATTGTCACAAAATTGTCACCACAGCAGGAACAAATGGAAACAGATGTGGTTCCTTTTACCTTCAGCTATGCCAGCACCAGTGCTAGACTGACTGCATGTTGCTGTTGTTATTCAGTTGCGATTGGATAATATTTTGTGAAAATCTTCCCCAGGTGTATCAGTCTCAAATTTTATGATGTAAGTTTTCTTTCTTTTTCCATATTTTTTATGTTGTTTTAGTAGAATAGTAGGAGAGGCTATATAAAAGACCCTTCATCATATGATGATATCCGAAATCTGGACAGCTTGACTCCAGATTTTGGCCTTTGAAAATTATTTTTTCAAACCTGTCATTATTATCAAAAGAAACAAATGAATATCCTTTTGTAAGGATTTTTTTATCTCTTGAAATGGCCTAAACACTTCACAAAATTGTCCAGTTATTTTTAAGACCTGAAATCTTACACTAACTTTATGGTATCTTATTTTAACACTGTAAAATATATTCAGAGTAGTTCACCTCGACATGCTTGAATACTGAATATTTTATGCTTGGACAAAGAGCAAACTGTAAGTCTTTCGCCAAGCACAGTCAATGCACTGGAGTATGGGTTACCAAAAATGCTGAAGAATTTTTTTTCTATTTATTGTTATAGCTCAAATCCTTGTGTCTCTTGTAGGCTTTAAGTGACATAAATATGCATTTCCATCTGCACATCCTTGTCAGGAATAGTTCTGCTGGGAGGTGTTATGCCACCCAAGTACTTCCAGAATAGAGTCTGTTAATCCTGTTACCACTATAGAAACTCAGAGGAAAAGTCTACTCAGGCCACTATTGCAGCTGCTGTGGCTGTAAACCTTCCAGCAACCACACCCTGAGTACCAAAAGGAAGCACAAGAAAACAATTCCTTCAGTAGGAAAGGGATCCAGAATGCTGACCTTGGTGTATTACTTACAGCAATGGTATCCAAACATTTTATTGAAAACATTTACAGTAACAAAGGAGGAAAGTAGCAAGCTCACATAATACATATGCACACATACCTCCACACATAATGGGCACATATGCTACCTACCATATTAATTGTAATACACACTGTAAAACAAGCAAAAAAGAACTATTATGTTAAGCTTTAACAGTAGAAATAGATGCTGGAATCACATTGGATAGACTTGTGCATCCTCCCATGTGTACATACACCACTTTGGAAATCACTGGGCTAAACCTCCTGCAGGCTACTAGGTGGGCCATGAGGAAAATAGATCTTAAACCCTCAAATGGGTCTTTTGACAGATTCCATAATACAACTGGACATGGGGGTAGGCAGGGGAGTTATGAACAATATGTGGTTTGCTTTTCCATTTTCTTTCTCCATCATCTCTTGCCCCTTTTCCAGAGTGGCCTGACAGACATCTGTATTAATCTTAACTCTAGCTTCTAGTTTAATAGGTACATCAAGATAGATACTAACTAGTCAAGGTCTAGGGACTTATGTATGGGGAGGCTCCTAAGACCATCAACTGATGTCACTTCCCAAACTTCAGTACTCAAAATAAGTAACAGCTAAGGAAACAAAATCTAATCATTGGTACTTCAATAAATATTTTATTGATGTAGAATCACAAAATATTATAATTGTTTGATTCTACATAACACAAGAGTTCTCAGAATTACCAAGAATCTAGTCATAGAAAAAAAATTCCACAGAAAAGCTGGGAATGTGCATATGGAAAAACCTACCCCTATGAGTGACAGACTGTTTATTCAGCTGTAGGAAATTGGACACGACTCTAAGTTCCTTCCCAATTGATAAAAATAAATTAGTTTAATGGTAAAACCTAGAATTGGCTAAAGAACAGTAGGCAAACTCTTTTCAATCACTGTCATTATTAATGAAAATTTTGACACAATCTCTAAAAGGCAATTAGCAAGTTGTATTACGAACTTCAGAGATCTGAATAATAACTCAATAGGTGTTTGCTTAGGGATTGGATTTACAAAAACAAATAGAGATTCAAACAATAATGTTTCTTTCAAGAGTATTTATGATATCAAAACTAGAAACAATCTACATTTTTATTGAATGCATAATTAATGTTTTATGACATACTATACACATTACACATTCTCTGATCCCTATATATTGAGCAGCTCCTGTACTTTGGAGATGCTTCTAGTATGTAGCAACAAATAAACACAGACAATTCTCAAACAAAGAAGGCATCTTAGTCAAGGAAGGAAAAGAGACATAAACCACAAGGAAGTAAGGAAATGAAAGTACTTTTGAGTATTGAAAAACACTATGAAGAAAATGAAGCTGAGTGATAGAATAGAAATAGCTGGTGTTACGGAATATATGATTACTTTATACAGTAATTAGAATCTCTCAACCTTGGCGATACAGATATTTTCAACTGTATTCTTTATGAGTCTTGGTGGTCAGGGAAATGAGTTCTTATGCACAGTAGAATGTTTAACAGCTTCCCTGGCCTGACACAGGATGGATGAAAATGTCTTCAGACATTATTAAATGCTCTTTGAGAGGCAAAATCTGCTACAACTGAAAACCTTTGCTTTGATTTGTGAAAGGGAAGTCTTCTTCAAGGAAAAATATTTCTGTTCTGTTTTGTTTTATGTATTTGATACAGGGTCTCACTACACAGTTCAGACTCATAGCGATCCTCCTGAACTCATAACAATCCTCCTGCCTCTACCTCCCAAGTACTAGGATTACAAGCGTGCACCACCACACCTCGCTGACTTGAGTATGTTTCAATAATCCTTAGAAGGTAGAGAAATGTTTATGATATACTGGAAACATAAATAATATTGTGAATGAGATCCCAATACAGAAGTTTTATAGCTCTCTATGGACTGACAGTACAGCATATTGGTTAGGAGCACTGACTTGAATTCGGGCTGCCTTAGGTAAAATCTCAGCTCCACTATGTATTAATGATGTGACCTTCCATAAAGTTGGTTATTTTATATCCCTAAGCTCCTGTATAATTGTGAGGAAAGTGAGAATGGCAGTGGTAGCATCTACCATAAAGGGCTGATAAAAATATTAAATTGGTTTATATATAAAAAGCTCTTAGAAGATTGAGTGATACATCTGGAAATTACTATATATTTTTATTTTAAATGTATATATTACTTGAAATCACAATATATATTATTAACTAGGTATCCAAAGATACTGATATACTGCTACTTTGGAATTCTGACTATATTTTAATATACCTTAATTTATTATAATATTTGCTAATTAGAATATAATAGTCACATAAATTAGAATATATGTGTGTTTTAATTATAATTAGTATGTATACAATTTTTTAGATATTTCCCTTTTTTGTAAAAAGAATACAATATATTTAAAATGGTAAGCATTGCACTGGGGAGATAGGTCAGCAGCATAAGTACCTGCCTGGCAAGTGCAAGGTCCTGAGTTCAATCCCAGTATCAAAAAAAAAAAAAAAAAAAAATTGGTAAGCACTACAGAAGATTTTATTTGTATCTTTTTATGATTTTTATAGATTTACATACAGATGCAAATATTACTTTCAAATAAAAATGAAAATCAGTATGTATTTTAGAGAAAGAATTTTGCAGACTTTCTCCAGGATCAACAAGCATTCTGGGCGTGGAGGAGAAAGACCAATAAGAGGTACTTAGAAAACTTCTCCTAGGG
The DNA here is from genome assembly GCF_000260255.1 of Octodon degus. Classification (NCBI taxonomy): domain Eukaryota; kingdom Metazoa; phylum Chordata; class Mammalia; order Rodentia; family Octodontidae; genus Octodon; species Octodon degus. The sequence continues at coordinate 8,169,473 of NW_004524606.1, read as the reverse complement.
ATTAAAATCATTGTCACCTGACAGCTGAGCACAGCAGCTGGAATCTGTCAGTCCATCAGTCAACTGAAAAGCATTGAACCCCTCCTTCTGTCAGACACCTTGCAAGGTGCTGGGAACCCAGAGATGAAGGGAGCCTGCCTTCCCTGGAGGAGTGCACCACAGAAGAGGAAAGCAGAGCACTCCACAGTTCATGACAGGAGCAGAAACTGAAGGAAAGGCCACCTCTGGGGTCCTCTGTTAATACCTCTGTTGGCGAGCGAACTCCTGGAGGAAGATTCGTGCAGTGAATTTGATGGATGCGTTTGGAAGTTAACTATTATTTATCAAATAGGAGTTCTCCCATGAACTTATGTCTCAGTGTCTCTTAATCAAGCAGGATCCGTTAACCCAAGAGAGAGGACAGTTTGGAGGAACTCAAGAGTTTATCCACAGAAAGTAATCTCAACTTCATGGCAGTGCCCTTGGTTTCTAAGGCTGTTTGTGAATGCAAAGTTTGATGGCCACAGGAATTAGAAGACATTAATAAATCTTACGAGTTGGAGCATCTTAGGAAAACACTGAAACACCCATCAGCTTCCTCATTCATGTAACGCCATGTTCTGCAAGGTGTCTGTGAGTTTCAAACGTGATAATGTACCTAAGAGACTTACATGACATTCCAATAGTTGGAGTGAATAAATTGTGGGAATTTTAACAGAATAGAGACTATTTTAAGTAATTAGTGTGTAAATTTTAACTTTATGTTTAAACATTGGCAGTAAAAAATAAATAAAAATAAAACACCAACTGTGCATATAATACCACTGCTGCATGTTTATAGCCTGATTGGTTTTCATTATTTCATAGCCCTAAAACTTTACTAATCCAAGTGCATCTAACTATAAAAACTGATGACCAGTTTTTTTCCCTGAGTAACATAATCTTTATTTCCTGAAATACTTTGTACAAACATTAAACTGAAAGTAATTGCATAAAAATGAAATGAAGACTAATAATTGTAAACTGTTTTCATGTCTGAAGAAGATTCAACCATCTCTCAAGAGTGAAACGCTCCTTGTTACCAGCTTATGATCCGGCTATAAAAGTATATCACTTAGCCCTTGTCTTTCTGAAAATACAAAGCATAATGATGTGCAAAAAACTGAGGTAATTACACAGAAGAGTCAGGCAAAAGGGAAACAAAAGTAAAGCAAAATAACAACAGCACACTTCATCCCCAAGAAATTAAAGTTGTTTTGGGGTGCTCAGGAGCTAGGGAAGGGACACAGCCAGGCTGTGACACCTCACTTCTCACCCTTTAATCCTTTTCACCTTGAACACTTGCTGCTGTTACTTCTGGAGAAATAATAAACCTTTGCTTTTTCTCACTTTTTAGAACATTTACTAAGGGTGATTGAAAAGGCTTGAAATGTCCTGTCATAGTCTTTGATAAATATTTTATCTCACATTTTTTAGTCTAAGTCTCAACTGAAGGGCTACAGAAGACAAATCAGAACAATGATATATAAAATTGCTACTTTAACTTCAAAGTCTTAAAGGACATCTTCCAGCCAAACGTGACATTTGAAAATTATAGAAAAACATGTCATATATATTTATTTATTCTCCTAATGAGTTAGAGTTAATGAGATCAAGGTTTTGTTCTATCCAATCTATCAGGCTATAGCAATTGAATAGTCCCTGACTACTTATTCTCACTCAGTCCAAAACAGTGACACTATTTTAAGAAACTTTCAACCCTGAGCTAAAGAAAATGATCTACTCAGCATTAGCATTCAGCTTTCACAAAAGAAGTATGACCTTCCTGAAAACAACTTTCCTGAGTTATCAATTGCCTTTTAATTTGTTTTTATTAATGCTCAGGAATCCTAACTTTTCTAATTTTTCTCTATCTTCAGCCACAGTAATCAGTTCCAAATGTAAGGACAATAATACACACATTTAGAAATGTTGATTTGATCCTTTCTAATAACTTTTACCATGCTTAATCTTGTTAAATATTTTTTTATACTTGTATTACCTACAAGTTGTGGAAAATATAGTTATATATTCCAACACAAAAAAAGTGTTCCTAAAATTAACCAATTGTTTTAATTTACAAAATTATCATATGTAAAAATAACTTTTTGTATACTTTCATTTCATCAACTATTTTTACTAAACTAATAATTTGTCGATGGTTTCATGGGTTAAACCTTGTTATGTCACTTGTCTACCTTGTTATGATATCAACTGTAGATAATTATAGCACTAAATGCTAAGCCAGAGTATGGTTTAAATACATGGGAAATTTTAACCCACCCTTATAACTTTAAAAATGATCAATATATTTGAAATACATACATTTTTTAAATATTTGATCTTGAACTGAAATTAAAATCACTCTTCTTTAAAGGATTACCTAAAAATATTCATAAACAGTACTGTAGTTTATCACTGCCAAGAAAATTTAGCAGCAACCTACTTGTTTTGAAAGACAATAGAATTGATAAATAGATTGAGAACAAGAGAATGAGAAAATATTCAGGTAATAGTGAGTCATTAGCAGTTCTTACATGTGCACAATGGTGTGTATGTGTTTGGTTTTGGTTTTTGTTTTTGATTAATATGATTAGAAGAACATAGTTCAAAGCATCATCTTGATCATAGCACACAGAACATCTTAGATGGAGTTGTCACCATGTGAAGCCCAATGACCACCCACAGAATCTGAACTTGAAGAGGCAAAGGACCAACCTTGAGTGGTAGTAATGGAAATGAAAAGGCAGACAAGATCCTAAAAGAAGCTTAGAAAAAAGAATAAAAAGACCCCTTGCTTGCCTAGGGAAAGGATAGAACAAGCAAAGGAATAGTTTTCAAGCCTAAGGAACTGGAAACATGAAAATACAATCAACAAAACATGGATTTTGGATTCTCCATGGGTAGCCAGACTTATCTAGTTCAGGAGAAGAAAGAAGAGGCTAGATGTAAACTGAAAGAATTTGGTGGACAACCACGATAAAATGTCCAAGAGTTAGGTACAAGTGTGAGACTGAAATTTGTGTTGATTAGATGCCTCTTAACCAAGACTAGTTATTTTTCTTTGAATTCTCCAGTGGTTAGCATGGGACTACCATGGAGTGTAGGCTCAGTAAATGTTGTCTGCTTGGCAGCTGGTCGGCTGGTTTCCTCAAGATGTAGGGAACAGCTTCACAAAGAAAACAACTGAGATATGCATCTGAGAAAATAGGACCTTTGAGGGTAGGGTTAAAAAAAAAAAGAGCTCTGAGAGCCAAGAGCCAAGTCTTAAAGAATAAATATATGGAAGAAGCAAAAGGAAATATGAGCAGATAGAAGAAACAGGTCAAGTTACTAAGAGAACAAAAGCAAAAAGATAAGGTGAAGAAGGAAAGAAAAAGGAAGGAAACAGGGAAAAGAGGATAGGAAAAAGAAAAGACATGGAAAGAGAAAGAAAAAGCATAAACAAGAATGGAATCAGAGGAGCCAGGCAAGAAGAGATGCAACTTATTTACATTCTAATGCTATATCTGCAAGATTCAAATAGAGAATGTACAGCTAAAGATATTACAAAGTCACATTTAGTGAGAAAAACTGAAAATCATTAAAATGCTTCCTTAATAACTTAAAGTAAATAAATGAATGGCTCCTGTCACAGTGATTCATCTATTGCATCTGGGTACTCAATAAATGTTAATTGAATTAAATTAATAACATTTGCACAGCAGTAATAAAAAATTAATTAACTGTCTATCTTTCTGTTACTTAGTTATGCCCACTGGTTCACGCAATTATTTCTAACCCAAACATGAATTTTCTATTTCAATGATTTTCAAGATATACTTTATTTCTTATCTAAAAACTAACTATAGATGAGCTCCTAATTTTTGTTCTAATTTTTTGTCTTAAAAATTATTTTCTCTGGGTTAATGTCATAAACTATGTATAACATTCCAAATATAGTTTCACAAGTTCCTTATTTAATTCCAAAATAGTTTTCTCTCAGAAGATGTGATACCACTTTTTACATGTTACTTCTTTTAGCTTATGTTACTTTATAATATTTCAAATACAATGTCAAGCAACACTGTAAGGCAAGACTCTGGGAAAATTATTGTTAGTACCCCATCTATATAAAATATGGAAGATTTCAGTAACATTCACCAAAAATTGTGACTCACTTCAGATGTCAGAATTCTGGGTTGAACAGACTGGTTCTGAAATGTGTGTATGTCAGATGATTTTTTAATGAGCAACAGATAGCTGACACTGGGGAATGAAAAAAATAAAAATATAAACAGAGACACAGAATTAAAATAACTTTATGAATGGCAGTTCAACTTGTCCATAAAATTCTCTCAGTACTAGCCTAGCATGCTCCAAATGGTTGCTTAATGTAGCACACCACTTACATTCAAAATGCTATACTTAAAATTGCTACAAAATTAAAGAGACAATCATATATCCCTTGGCTGTATACTGTGTCCTCCTCATGTTCTTACATTCCACTAACCTCCATCCAACTCTTTTGTTACTGAGTTACTTTATGCAAAAGCCATTTAAATTACATGCAGCCTGACTGTGTGTGATCAGTTGAATTGATTATTAATTGATCTGTTAAGTAAATAGCTGCTGCAATCTCTATGCGCATCACAGCTTCATTTTCTATTGACTTATTCTGAGCTGCTGTTTAGCGCACGGTACAAAGCAGCTGTAGTTCAGTAGGCAGGATTCCCTGAGTGTACAAGAAGCTTCTTTGCAAGCAACACTCAGAAAAATACAGCCTGTCAAGCTAAGTTATTTGAAAGACTGGATTTGGGGACACACCTCAGGATTTAGGGTGCAGAAGGCAATGTGCATTCTCAGCAGTTAGGATGCTGACATAAAATTTAAGAATAAGTAAGAGATATTTTGAATAATACAAAGGATAAAAGCTAAGCTGTTTGAATTTACTAACCCTAGGTTTGAATACCAATTGTAACACTGACCAAAGAAGGATCTTTGGACAACTTGCTCAATGAGTATGCTAAGCCTTGATAACTCTCTTTTATTAACTGGAGATACCAATTTCTATTTTTTCTGTTGAAGGAAGCCAATAGAATCTAAATCCTATATTATCTGATATGCTTATGTTCAACAAGGTATAGCAAGTATGTAAGTGGTAATAGAAATAGGCAATGCATGTGTGTATTTGTGTGTGTGAGTGTGTAAGTGTGGGTAAAATAGTGGTTTATATCTTGGTGATTTTGTTCCATAGGAGAAGCATGATAATGCCTATATATGTCACAATGTATGGAGGCAGGTGCTATTGGCATCTAGTATACAGACAGAGATAGAGCTAAATGTCATACAGTCTCCCCATAACAAAAGAGAGAGAGAGAGAGAGAGAGAGAGAGAGAGAGAGAGAGAGAGAGAGAGTTGATTGATACATAGATAGATGGATAGATAGGTAAGTAGATAAATAAATGATAGATAGATAGATAGATAGATAGATAGATAGATAGATAGATAGATAATAGATAATTAGATAGATAGATCTGCCCAAAATACCAATATTTTGTGATATGGGCTGATTACTGGATGTTTTGATATCTAAGTAAAGAAAATTCACTATTACTTTTGTTGTCATCACTGAATTGTTAATTTGGTGAATTCTTCTTGAATTAGAAGGTTTTTCTCAATGTGCTGAGCCAATTCTATTTCAATATTCAGTAGAACATTAATTACTATTAACAACCGATTTTGCCTGAATTCCTATCTTTGCTAAGTTCTTTTAGGGTGGACTAAACCCCAACCAAGAGATATAATGAGGGAAGTATATGGGAAAGGGATAAGGTTAAGCATTATTGAAATGTAAGATTGTTTGTAAAATCAGAAAGAAACAAAAACGGCCTGACATGACTACGTACAGCAGACTGTTAAGTCTGGTGCCAGTTACAGCCTTCAGAGTGGCCATCCCATGATTAGATGGTCACTGACTGATGAGTCTAGAATGTTCTCTCCTTCCCACCACTCTCATGATTAGGAGGCCTCTAGGCTTCCCAAACCTGTGTGAATTTTGGAGTCACCTGGGAAGTTTCAAAAACCCTATAGGATTGTGATCTGCTGAGGAAAAAGCTGACAGAATCTTCAAAATTACAAGCTTTTAAATTTCTCTAGTGATAGTGCTCTGCATAAGAGAACCGTTGCCATAGAACCAAGCTCAAATTTCCCTTTGGGCGAAATGAAGAAGCAGCTATAGAACAAACAGAAGAAATGGACTTAGCAAAATAAATTTCTTGCACAGAGCTGTATAAATATGGTAAAATCAAACCAAGTAGATCTTTTTTCTTTTTCTTTTTTGAGACAGGGTCTCACTATGCAGTATCACTTTGTAGCCTAGACTGGTCTCAAACTCTCAACAATCCTCCTGCCTCAGCCGCCCAAGTGCTAGGATTACAAGTGTGCACCACCATGCTTGGCTCAATCATATTACTTGTGTCAGTCAACAATCATTATTGAATCATCCAGATACTAAGTAGCTATGGGACTACAACTCCCCAGAACACATCTTTACCCCCTACCCAATAATTCTGCCTGATCATCAAGACTCTTGCTTATTTAGTTCTTAAAATGTCCCTGGGAACCAGCCTGCCCGCATTTTTGAAAATACTTTCCTCACTTTTCTCTTTTCCTCATCTTAGGACTCTACTCATTGGGTCAGTCATAAATTTAGTTTAGTTCCATTCAGTCTGGTCTACTCTCTAACAAGACTTCATGGGCTGCTTCTCTCATATACTTTTAAGCACTGAAACTTATGCAGTCACTTCCTTCCTAATTTGTTTGATGCCTACGAAGACCAGGGACTGCTCCTGTTTCAGTCACCACTGCACCCTGACATTCAGTGCCTGTTGCTACAGACTCTGAGTTATTATGTGGCATTCAGGAATGAATACAGGAGTTCTAAAATACATGAATTACATGAGCCTCATGAGCTTTCTCTTTCTCTTCAAACCACAGTGTTGGACAGGGATTTTGCCAGAAGTTCTCTGAACAACTCTAACAATTGTGCCAGATGATTACATAGAATATAGCATGCCCCTAGAATATAGCATGTGCACCCCTAGTACCACACAGGCAGATAACTGAGCCTGAGAAATGGATAGCAACCAAATATCACTGAGGGCAGAAGGGAAAGCAGCTTATATATTATTCATCTGTGCTACGTTTTGTGTCTAGATGCTCCACAAAGCCTCATTCAGTCTTAGCACTCTTTCAGAGTTCGCTCAACCTGGGGCATGTGGTGCTGAGATTAAGGGCATATGATTACCAAATCAGTCCACTAAGTGGTCCGGCGCTATCTTAATCCCAGCAGTCTAGTTATAAGGAAAGTGGCAGAAAGATGCTGCTAAACTTTCTTATTGCCTTTGCTGTCTTCCACTACCTAGAATTGTTGCCCCTCTGCCATGTGCCACCCTGCCTTGGAGCCAGTCACTTATGGGCTGAAACCTCTAGGAAGTGTGAGCTAAATAAACTGTCCCCCTTTAACCTTGGATGTTGGGTATTTTGACAGCAATAAGAAAAAAGAGACTAAGACAATCTCTATCTAGTTTTTCTTATAAAGTAGAGAAAACTGACATTTGCAGAAATAATAATTAATAATAATAAAATGATTTGATTGAGATCATGTAAATTATTCAGCAGTACAACCCAGTATTAAGAACTTTCTTCTGCTTCTCTGTGTCAGGCCCACTGGGGCAGAATATGGGAAACATTCTGAGATGTTTTGGATCTAACTGAATGAATTTCTTGATTCTCCCACTCATAAAAAACGTAATTGTAAAAATATGTATTACAGATTAATATTAAACAGCAAAATTTGTAACATGATAAGAGTTTATAATCATATTTTCTTATATTTCTTCATGATATTTCTGCTCAACAAATTTTCATTACTTTTAATGACATTTTGTTTTTATCAAGTCTAGAATGTGAATTTTTGGTAAATTTTCATTCTTAGATCACTGGGCAGACTACGTATGTGTGTATTATTTTTTTTAACCTAGATATGCAACTCACAAGTGAAAAGCATACGGATGAGAAACCCATTAATGCTATCGTTATAAATTCAGTATCCGAATTCAATATCACAGATGGACCAGCCAAGGAAGCCTCCAATGAGAAAAACCTGTCAGAGTCCAGCACATCACTGTCCTCCCTTGAAGAATGCCACACAAAATTTTCCTACCTCCACACCGATACTTCAGTTCCTCAGAGAGACACTGATGGTATGTTTCTCAGCATTCAACCATCTCTAAATAAAGCTCCCCAGCCCCCAGCCCCTGTAAAATCACCACATATGCTCTTAGGGAAAAAAAAAGACTTTATGAATATTAAACAGGATGACTTCGATTTGAAAACCCTGGTGAATGACACATGTCAAGGTCACTTTGCAGTTACTAGGTGCTTGGCAGATTGTTTGCTCTCAAAACAGGGGATCAGAGGCAATGTGTTTTAAATAGCTTGAGTGGAGCATAATCATTTGTGTATGGAACCGGGAAGCAGATAAAGAAATGTGGCAAACTTCTTCCTCTTCTCACATAGGAACTACTCAGCTTGTAGCTCTAGGAAGATGAGAGAAGAAGACAGAGTAGAACTGTATTAAAATACAGGAATATAAGCTATACACAATATCAAGATGTTTACATCAGCAATCTCTAGAAAAGTGTTGATTTCTCCAGATATTATTGCTTTCTAGACCTTCTGATCAGTGCAAATCTAGATCAAACCATGTCAGACAGGACACAGACACCCAATTTGCAAAGTCAGTTTCAAGTTGACTTAGTACTAAATGACCATAATCAAGCTCAACGCCACGGACTCCACACTATGCCACAGGAAACATAACTCAGTTCACTGTGCAGTGACCTTTATGGAAATACAAGCCACTCCAGAGCTGTGTAACGTTCAATGTACACAATTGCACTTAAAGAAGCCCTGGGGTTGGGAAAGGAAAGTGTAACAGAGCATTACTGTTTCTGATCCAAACTTCAATTCACATTTAATTTTTAAAATAAAAGAAAAAAATTTTTAAAAATTGTATAAAAGCACCTCTGGGGGGATAACAGTCCAGCTCTTGCCTCTGAAGTCAAGTTTTGCAACAGTAACTGTTCAAGCTGTAGTTCTGTCAGCCATTTTAGAATCTCAGTCTCTCAACGATATCATAGGTGAAGTAACACACCATGAGGCATTCTGAGGATCAAGTAAAATAACAAGTATAAAGCACCTGGTACAAGAATTGGCCATAGTAGAAACTATCTAGAAACATAAATCTTAGGTTTTCTACAACTAAAGTCTTAGAGAGGCAGGAGAGTGAAGCCTTCTATCATGCTGCCAGTGTGGCTTCATGTACAAATGTGGCCACGGATGTTTTACACTAGAAACTACAGACCTGACTCTAGCAGCTGCCAGCAGCGCATGTGGTTAATGACAAACTGGAAACAAACAACAGGGACTCGTGAGGACTGAGGTACGTGCGTCTAATGGTCACTGTTTCTACCCAGCTCCACTAGAGTGCTGGCAGAGGAAACATAGGCTCAGTGTTGCCTCTTGAAGCTTTCCAAGAATAGCCAGATGTTAGGATTGTAATGTGAAGTTTCTATAATTTTCACTGTTGATAACTAATTCTGTTAATTTAGGGAACCCAACGTACTCCCAACAATGTATCTTTGGACTACTGCTAGCCTATACACTACAGCCTAGATCTGGGATGACTCTTAAATTTCCAGCTTTTGTGCAGATGAATGCCAAAAGCAGGCAATGCAAGACAGTTAAGCATTCCGACACTATAGCATTCTCCTAAGCGGTGCTAGGGATGCACTGCTCTTATTCATCTTGTGCATTGGGCCAAGGACCCCAGGATCTGGAATTTCTGTGCTATATGCCCATAGAGGAAAACAGTGTTCCCAGAACCACTCTACTCTGTTCCATAAGGAGTCCTGGGGGAAGGATAAGGGCCAGGCTACTAGCATGATATCTAGGCCTTTGGGCTATCAGGGAAGGGCCAGCATGACTACTTTATCAAAATGCTCCAGACTCACACCAGAAAATAACACATTACTGCATTCAAAAGGGCAAAGGATTCTGAGGTGGTGGCCCAGGCTTGTAATATCAGCACCTGGATGGCTGCAGCAGGAGGATCATTGTGAGCTTGAGACCAGCCTAGGCTACATAGTGAATTCAAGGTCATCCTGAACTAAACAGTGAGTCTGTCTCAAAAGAAAGGAAGGAAGGAAAGAAGGAAGGAAGGGAAAAAGGAAGGAAGGAAGGAAGGAAGGAAGGAAGGAAGGAAGGAAGGAAGGAAGGAAGGAAAACAGAAAGACAGAAAGAAAAACACAAGAGATTCATTGAAGCAGGTTGTTTTCTAAAGGACTGGATGAGCCAGGTCAGTATGACCCAGGAAGTGCATGTCTTAAACTGATGGCATAGGTAAGGGACCACCATTCTTTTTTGCCTTCATGACAGATTTTCCCAGTGAAGGAAGCAATTCTGATTACTGGACAAAAGACAGAATAGAAAAACCAAGCAAGAACCACAAAGCATGATGCAAAACTCTCATTATCTGTCCAAAACAGTGAACAGAGGAAAATGAAGAGTTAAATCAGCCTTACTCCATTTTAGAGAATTTTTGATAGTAATTAATTTAAGGATACAGAAATTGAGAACTGGGGTCATTGTTCGTACTGAGATAAATACAGAAATATCTTTCAGGAACAGCAGGGAAAACAGAAGGGAAAAGAGAAGATTGCATCCACTTTCATGTAGTTTGTGGTTAATTTATCTTCAAATGTATAAATGAGTGCATAGGAATGGATGCTTAATTGCTAATATCTATTATTTATATACATTGCCCCACTTAAAACAGGATAGAAAAGCTCCACACATGCAGATTTTGTAAAATGTGTTGCATCCATTAGCGCAGTTCATGGTGTGTGCTCTGATGGGAATTTAAAAGGATCTTTACTGCACATCACACACTATGTGCTGCAACATTATTATTAAATTGTGGTTCATCGTGTGTGGTCCCCCTCCCAGGAAAGTGGAAAAAGTCCAGAGAGCCTTCTGCACCTGCTTCTCTGTCTACATTACTCTGATTACAAGAACACCCCAGAGGATTTTAAAAAAATCAAGATACACATGATATCACAAAATAAGTTCCTTAAAAATAATTCTGATAATACACCTAATAGATGTGTAATTGTGAATTTGATACATCTCATCCAGGTGGAAAAAGAAAATCATAAATACAAGATACCTCAAAAGAATAGTCTTAATTATACCATGGACTACTGAATAAAATGATTACATTTTCTACACTATAAATTTCATACAATTAAATGCAGTGGTGTCACCTTATAAAATGTTTCAATTTTATAATTATTTCAGTTCATTTGCTCAGAAAAAAACATAAGCACCAATTTACCAAGTATCACCCAAATCTAGTCATTCTGGTTTTAAAGAACTGACTTGATGTTAGTTGTGCTTGTCTGAGCTTAAATAGATTTTGACATATTTAAATGGCTATTAAAATTGATAACATCAGGGATGATACTTCAGCTAGAGAAAAGCATTTGGTTACTGTATTCATTCCCATTCTACATTACAGATGTATTTTTGAGAATTTAATGTTTGGGGAATGGGACACAATTTTTATTCTTGTGAACCCAAGACTTGTAGCAATCAACCAGTCCCTGAGTCATGATGTTCAGCATGATGATAAATTCTCCAGACAGTGCAGGTTTGTCTGGACCCCTGTGCCCATGGCTTGGCTGCCGTGCAGCACTGGGATAAAACCCAGGACCTCTGCACAGAGCTACAGCCCCAGACCTAACTGAGTTGCCCAGATGGGGATCAAACTTGTAATCTTCCTGCCTCAGCCTCCCACAGGCCTACCCCAACCCCCAGCACTGGCTTCTTTTTTATTTCCTTATTTTTAGTTTGCTTTGTTTTGAAGGGGGGATTGTTATTTACCTAGGATCACTGCTGCAAGAACCATAGTTTTGCTACTTTAGATAACCATCCCCAGGGTACCAGAGGACATTTTTCTAAGTTGAATCATGTTGCAGGAGCCACAGTTGACACCACGGATGCCCCTCATCTCTCTCCCTTCTAATCATGGGTGGACATAGGGTGGCTTGCCAAGAAGCCAAGAGTAGGGGCAAAGGTCAAGGAATACAGGATTGTGATCATGGAGCTGACCCAGGTGCATTTGCAGAATTTCCTTGCATTGTTACCTATTCTGCCATAATTAAACCTGATTCATTCACATGAGACAGATTCTTAATTAGCCAATCCCCAGTTGTACATTTAACACCTCTGGAAGCTGCATTAATTCTTCGGTGTCATTAGAGTATCACCACTTAGCACATTACAAGTTTAGTATCCTAAAAGTACTCCAGGGGTATAAATAGGAAATGAGGCAACCCTGGGGGATTTTGTCCTAGCTCTGAACATAAGCAAATACTACTTTGGGCTCTGGGGAACCAGATCGCCAATCCATCTTAAACCACCTATATTCCAGGTTTAAGAAGTGGAAAATACAGATGCACATTTTGACAGCAGAGATTAGAGCTACTGCTAGGTGGCCAGGGGCCCCAGAGAAGGGAACCTGTCACAAGGTTCTAGAGGAGCTGAAAGGTCAAGTGCAGTGAGCAGTGAGGCACCCAGAACTTAGAAACCACAAAAGTCTTGCTTCGCTATATTCTCCCAGAGCACAAAGAGATGGCTGTAATGGTACTAGCTTTAAATCACTAGTCAGGCACTATCCCTAGAGAGATCACTGGTGACTATCATTACACAGAATCATAAAGAACAGGCTACCCAAGCATATAAATAGAGGAGAAGACCTGGACAGTGCCTAAGACAGCAGGGAGTTGGCAGTACAACCAGCCTGTTCTCCCCTTTCTCCCAGCCTCCCAGATCCTCTTGTTGCCTGGTACCTGCAGAAACCACTAAAGGAACCTGAAGAATACTTTGTCAGCCTACAGAATCCAGAGCAGGAAAAAGACAAGAAACAGGCCTTCAGGAAGGCACTAGGACCTTGCACTATACTCAAAACTGGCAGGAAGAGAGTGTAAATGTGTTACAGAGGGCAGGCCAGTTTTCTAATTTAAAGTTCTGGATGAGACAGTCTGGGTCCAATCTCAGTTCTACCACTTGCTGTGTTTCTTGGGGCCACCCTGCTGGACTCTGAGCCATAATGCCCTCATTTATAAGCAGGCATGAAAGCAGTATTGTTACGATTTAGGTCTAGTTGTCCCCCACAAAGCCTCATGCAGTCATGAGGTGGCTTCTAGAGTTTGTGATTCACCCATGCTGCAATGCTGGGATTATGGCTGTGAGTCGTACACCTGCCCTGAGGTGGACAGCCTGAGTACAATATGGGCAGGGGAAGAGGCTTGCTGCTGCTGCAGCTGCTGCCCCTCCCCTGGCTCTTTGCTGTTTTCAGCGCCATGAAGTGCTGCCCTCTGCCATGTGCCGCTCTGCCTTAGAGCCAGCCAAGTATGGGCTGAAACCTCCACTAACTGTGAGCTAAATAAACCTCTCCTTCCTGAATTTGGGGTGTTGGGTATTTTGTCCCAGCAACGAGAGAAAGGTAACCAAGACAAGAAGTATCAATTGAGCATCATTTTGAGGCTTGTGTGAGAGGCACACAGCATAGATGACTGCAAGGTGGCTTTCAGTCGGTTAACTGCACAGAGATCAGGAGAGCAGAGTGCAGGCCTTGGGTGGAGACAGAATTAGATGTGAGCATCTTCTCAGCCACCTACAATTAGGAGGACTCAGGGCACACTCTGACAGTCTCTGAAACTTAGTGCTTCATCCAGAATGGGCCCAGCACTTAGGAGGCTGAGGCAGGAGGATTGCTGTGAATTTGAAGCCAGCCCAGGCTACACAGTGAATTCAAGGCCCAGCTGAAATGAAAATCAAGACCCCATCTCAAAAACAGAAGAAACAAATAAGAATAAACAAATAAAATGGGGATCAAAATGCATTTACCTCTTAGAACCCATCATCGACTTACTCATTCACATTCAGAAAGAGACATGGCTTTCTACTTCCTGTAACTTAGATTCTAGTGGAGGAGAAACTAACAAAGTAAGTAAGTTAATATCCTGTGGTCCGCGTGATGAAGAAAAAAATAGAGCAGGTTTCTGTGAGTTTCAGCAACGGTATGACTTAGAGAGAAGGTCTGAACAGGAGCTGGGCAAAGCTGGGAAAGGGTGTGCAAAGGAAAGCACAATATGTGTGTTGCTTGTGAGCCAGTTTCTTGGCGAACACTGAAATCAGCCAGTGTCATCATAGTACAGAAAGAAGCAATGTGGTCTCAGAAGTCGGAGAAAGAGGCAAGAGCCCAGAGCTCTAGGACAGGCTGAGGACTCAAGACTAGAGGGGAAAGTGAGTCATTCTAATTTAGGATTAAAAGTAACCACGAGGGGGTCCAGGGAGATGGCTCAGTGGAATAAGCGCTTTCCTGGCAAGCTCAAAGGCCTGATTGGGGGGGGGGGGGAGTGAGAGGATACGTTATAAATAAATAAATAAATAAATAACCACGAGAACTGAGGAAGTCAACTCAGGTGGCCGCAGAAGGGCCGCTACAGATGTCCCGGCTGTGCTCCTCACCTCAGCTGATACGAGTCGGAACTGAGATGGCAGCTCTGCGGGTGTTAGGGCTGCAGTGACGAGCGGGATGAGGAGGGGCGGGGCAGCCAGAAAACGACAAAGACCGACCTTGAGACGGTGTAGGAGCCACTAAGAAGGGAAAGTGAGAGGACAGACAGGTGTATGGGATAGGGGAGAAGGACCCAAGGATAACTGAGCCTCTGTGAGACGCATTGAAGACGGTACAGAGGAGACGTGAAGTAAGGGCCGATGTACACCCAGGACCCTTCGGGATGGGCCCAGAGAGGGGTACTAATCATGGAAGGTCACGGCTGGTGGAGGTTACAGCCCTAGGAATAGGGGACAGCCAAACATCATCGTTCAGGAGCATGGGAAGTCCAGTCCTCCCCTAATAGTTACAGATTTTTCCCTGAACTACTTCTGTTACTTTTGGGCAAACAAAAATTGGCCATATGCAAAACAACTTTGCCTGCTCATGTAGAATTATTTAATACACCCTTTAGGGAAAGTGTAGAACACACTTGAAAGTTTGGAAAAATCTGTTTTCAATTCATTAATGTTACCATGTTTTCTTGGGCAAGAGGCTCTGCCTTTTATAACCAAATAAAAAGGACTGACTTAGAAACATAAAGGGGGGGCTCTATTCTCAAGTGCAAAATAGGGAGGTGAGGGGTAGCAAATGCCAATTTGGCCAAAGGATTAGGCCAAAACTTTTTTCTTCTTTTGTAAATAAAATCTGCAGTATACATTCGAAGCAGAGACCTCCAGAGTCTGCCAACTCAAGATGCTGGCAAGTGCAATTGAATCAAAAGGTTATGTGCCCTTGGGAAATTGTAAGGGCATTTTACACAGAGTTTCTTCACATTCTAATAAGAATCACCAATTCCTATCCTTAGACTCATCGCGCACCCTATTTATCTCCAAATGAAACCTTCAGCTTTACGTGTGTGAAGGATCCAGTAGGTTCACTGTAATACAGTCGGAAGTCCAAGTCTCCTGAGCCCCTAGCCTGAGGGATCAGGGAGTCTTGGTTTGGAATATGTTCTACTGAGAATTTCTTCCCTGCCAGGGGCTGCTATAGTAGCAGTCTTGGCACCGGTTAAACTCCATGAAGTTGTATGCCCCACGTCTCTGACCCCCAACATGCCCTTTTCTGAAAATTCTAGGCAAAATACAGTCTATGTACTATTACTAACTTACTCCTGAATTTTTGTGGGTGGTTTGTGGTGACTTATGAGATATGAGTGAGCTGGCCATATGCTAGAAGCTGGCGCTAAGTGAATAAAAATACACCCAGTCTGGCAAAGAGATGAGTATGTACTCCGCAGAGGTACTATGAAGCATGCTGCCTAAACTATAAATACTGAATAATGACCACAGCACCTGCAACAATATATGGCAATTAAAGTAGTCATAAAAGTCATGGCATATATTTTTTTTAGCCATGACCTTTGTGGGAATAAAAGAGAAGGCGAGAGGCAGAGAAGGGAAAGGAAAGGTAGATTTCTCTTAAATTCAGGACTTGCTTTAGAACTTTATGATATTTTTCAATAAATTCAAACATTTTTCCTTAAAAGAGTTGTTTCTTCCCTGGGCACATTTTGAAGTTTTCCTTTCTGTTATAGATTATCCAGCATGGAAACAATTTTAAAAAAGCATTTTCTGGAAAATATCGTTGGAAGAAATTGAATAGGGCTAAAAGATCACTCAGACTGTAGAGTACGACGCAGAGGGGAAATCTCGCACAGCTCACTGACTGAACACTAAAACCTTAGGAGTTAGCATCTTTGTTGGGAAAATATAGATATTTAGGAGAGGCAAACTTTGATCAATTGATAAGCCCATCTGGAGGGGAAATGTTCTTCTAAAATTCATGCTAAAATGTTGCTTTCAACCATCAATATTATTTCAGGTCACACAACCATTTACCAGCCCTTCTACAAAAATCTCACAGTTTTGAAACTTTTTAAACTTGAAAATAATTTATAATTTTAACAGGAGAGCTGCTATATCTTCTAACTAATTCCCTTTATGGAAGCAAAAAAATATAATAATCTATAACCCATCACAGCTGTTTGGCTAGAATTACCAATTACCTTCAATGCCTTTGAGATATTTTCCAGATTTTTACAAGTCTGCATAGTAAATTTTTAAACCAATTTTGTTAAAGAGGACTGATAATATTTAAAACCTTTTAGGCATATGATGACGTATTTCACTCAAACAATTTGAATATAAAATCAAGGCTTTGCATAACCAGAGGAAAATGGAGACAGGAATTAAAAATAAAACACAAACTAAAAATCTGCGATTATTTTAAAAAACATTGAGCTTCAAAATATGCTTTTCTTTTACATTTGAACATGGATATGATAGATTTGTGAGAATCAGTCAAACAGGTAACGAAGGCTAGCAACAAAAAGGACACATGTGGTCTCTCCTTGTCGCCAACTCTGATTGCTCCTGCAGTCCCTGCACTTGGGAGGCTTTGCTATTTTTCAGACAGTTGCAAAGTGGATAATTGTGTGTCTTCCCCACACCTCTGTAGGCAAAGTAAATAAAGGGGTTTAGAAAAGTGTCACCACTTTAAATAACTAGATTACACGGAATCGATAGGAAATGTTCAAGAAGTTAATAAAGCAATTACTTAAGGGGAGAGAGCAGTGGTGTGGGGTAGAGGAGCTTGAAAGACTAACGGCGCACATCACCCCTAATGCGGATAAATAATTAAGAGCGGGCTGTAAAGTCATCAGTACAGCTCCACACCTGATTGCTCCCACGGATGGCCCCACATGCTACCATTAATTTTCTTTCTTCATTTCGGTACACTTTTGCTCATGCATTCTAATTATTTTTAATCATACACATTTTTATGGGGCACAGTGTGATCATTCTATACATGTATGAAATGTACAATGACCAGATTAGGGCAATTATCAATTCTACCTTTCTAAACACTTTTTTTTAAAACAAAACCAGCTAACACATCATAATTGTTTCTTCTCCTTTACACAGAGGAATGTGCCTCCCTGATCCTCGCCTGTCTCTTCTGCCAGTTTTGGGAATGTCTCCTCATGCTCCCTGACACATGCGAAACCATGTGCGTCAACCTGTGCTGCCCCTCCCACAGGTATCACCACACCGCAGACGAGGGCCACTCGCGCAGCGACTGCAGCTGCAGCTGCGATGTGGACTGTAGCCTCTTTGAATCGTGCCATGAGACCAGTGAGTGCCTGGAGCTGGCCATGGAGATTTCAGAACTCTGTTACCGCTAGCACGATGAAGGAGCCATGGCCTGGCAGTCCTTCTGGCCACGACAAGGCTGAAGTCTCTGTGGGCCAGAAAGCAAGGACTGCACATAATTCTTGGAAGCTCTAGGCCATTTTATTCTGCACCTGTCTGCAAAAGTTAGTATTGTCAACTCAGTGGTCTCACTCCAAATTTCACAACCGCATGGCTCACTGAAAAATAAGATTCTTGATCAACATGATGAACAAATCTTAAATACCTCTTAAATGCCATAGGTACAAGATGTTTCTTGATTATAAAACAGCATGTGAAACCACTCTGTATTCTTGAATTCATCAGCTTGCATCACGGATTCAACCTCATTCACAAATTCAGGCCAAATTAATGTTTTGTTTCAGCATTGACATACATTAGCTCATCTTTCTAATGGACTCATGCATAAACATTATGCATTGTTGGTTATTATTAATAATGTATTGTATAACATCACTTTGTAATTAAAAATTTATTTATACAGTCTCTTAAAATTCACTTATATGTACAGTTTGGGGTAGGAAAGGGAATTAAATGAATTAGAAACCATGTTCCTGTAATTACAACAGATGTCTCTAAAATATCTCCAGTGAATTTTGAGTCTAGTATACTTCAGGAGATTACTATAATTTTAGACTGCATTATTATATGTCTGTGACTATGTCATAACAGGTTATACATATTCTTAATCTCTTAGAGAAAGGCTCTTTATTCTAATAAACATAAAGGGGAATAATGTGCAAGTTTCAAGAAAATGATCTCTGACAATTCTCCATTTTCCTCATTTCTGTTTGTCAGGTACATTAAGCAACAGGATATTAAAACAGAATCATTTCATTTTACTGAAATATTATTTGTGTAGACATCTAAAATAAATACATACCACAGGTAATTTCAGTTCCAAATTTTTAAAAATAGCATTTCCTTCATAAACTACATTTTCATAAACTTTATAAACTTCATAAATTCTCCTTTTCCATTAAAAAATAATAATTACAATAAGCACATCTTTGCTCTTATGATATCACTTTTAAAAATATGAATATGAGCTGTGAAATTATTTTGAATTTTAAAAAACCCAACAACTCACATGGAAACACATCTAGGTTGAACATACTGTGAAACTTTATTTTCTTCAGGCATCCTTCTATAGCTACCAGGCACATAAATTGCTTATTAATTGTTATTTGTGTCTTCCCATGAAGGTAACTCAGTATACTCACTAAATATACAAAGCAGAATGCATCAATAGCCAAACCAAGAACAGAAAAGTAGAAGGGAGAGTAGAGACAGATTGTGTGTGTGTGTGTGTGTGTGTGTGTGTGTGTGTGTGTGTGTAATTTAGGAAAAACAGTAACAACAAACCCCAAAATACCTGTTTTTGCCTACCTTGAGTAATTTCAGGCCAAAATATGTGTTTTATTCTCAAGTAAACTTGGCCATTTGTCTAATCTGCAAGGAATTCCCCATGGCACTGAGAGCTGCTGGCCTTTGCACCCCAGCCACCTCTGGTGGGAGCTAGGGGCTCCCAACTTGCTGAGGCTACAGGGCGGCCGGCGCTCCCTTGGCTCTCACGTGCACCGCCTCTCCTGCAGCATGTGTCGGCTCGGCCTGCGGATGCTCGAGCTCTATATTCCATGCATAGAATTTACAGATTAAAAAAGTTGTTGAGCAGGAGGGGAAGCTGCGGCTATTCTTTCTTACCCAGGGCTCCCGTACTTCACAAGGGGAAAAGGAGGCCCCTGGGAAGGCCCTGCCCAAGATGAGCTCACAGCAACATCAAGACTCTCACTTGAGGTCTACTTTTCTGACTATACTTCCCTGCGGCACAGTTCTTTCCCTCCCAGTCCAGTTCATACCCAGTAGTACAGCTGTCACAACTGTTAAAATACCGTACTAAAATACTAACAGACTGGCTCATAAACAGTGGTAACTTTGAGCCTCCTTTGTGTTTCCTCCCTGTGTGCAGACCACTCTGGCTACTCTCCAAGTACACTCCCTCCTTCAGATCTAGCCACTAAAGGAAGAGCCAAGGGGTCCTGGGGCCCTGTCCCAATATTATGGTGTCTGGAGTCATTGATCAGGGCAGGCCCTGTGAGTAGTAGATATTTGATCACCAAAATATTTATTCTTAGGGTCAGCCAAATAGCTCAGGGTGTTAAAGTGCCTGCTTAGGCAGACACAGCAGCCAGGGTTGGATTCCCGCCCTGCAGTGCCAGCCCCGCCCTTGGGGTGCACTGAGACAACGATTGAGACTGGGCATGGTGGCGCGCATCTGTAATATCAGCTCTTGAGAGGCTGAATACAGGTGGATCACTACGAGTCCAATCTAGTAGTGAGACCCTATAGACCCTGTAGACCCTTGCTAAAATACAAAAGAAATTATTCTTATTAATTTATATACACTATCAATTTAAGTGAAGAGTGTGCATTTCAAATGCATTATTCATTCTACATTATTCTCTCTAATCTACATTATTCTTTCTAATTCTTCAACATTGTTGCATTTCAAATTTTAATTGAGAATTTGTCAATTACAGACATAAAAATCACCAGGTCTTCTTTTACAATGTGGTCAGAACACTCCAAGATCTTTCTGTGGCCTCGCTTTCCATGGTTTGTTAACTTGCTCCTCACTTTAAGAATTCACCGTGCTCTAACTGAGAGGGTCAGTTATATAAAGTGTGAAATTTCTTTTCTTTATAGCCAATAATAAAACATCATCCTTTTTGCAAACATGAATGGGTGTTTCAATTGAATTCTTACATAATAAAACATACACAGTTGGAAACATGCAATTGCAGGAGAAAGATCAAAAAAAGATGTAGTTATTGATTAAATACAAGTATCAGGATCTGAGAAGACTCAGTTAATATGCAGTGATGAAGGTCTGTGATTATAAAAAAATAAAATGTTATGCTATAAGGTAGGGCTTGCTTGGTGAATGGAGCATTCTAATCTAAGGAATCATGCTAAAATAAAAGAGATTTGAGAACACACAAACTTTATAGCAAATGGAGGGCAGAGATTTTTTTCCACATAGCTGTATACCCATACAGTTACACTGTCTTTGTTCAATGGATTTTTATAAAACCACTTGATCTCTAAAAGCCAACAAAATATGGAAAGCAATGAAGAAACAAAGTTACATTTAACTTGCTCATGAAATCTTCCCACTACATGAACTGATCGGCTTACCAAATTATCGATGCCAGACAGTCAAAGTTAATGGAGCTTCAAAAGTCATTGCAATTTTTTTCAAGGGAGTAAAAACACATATTCACACAAAAAAACTTTACAGACTTTTCATATCATGTGATGGTATGTCAGCGTTTGTGTTCAAGGATAAATGTGTGGGTAGGAGATGGCTGCAGGACAGATTCCATTGACGATGTCTGTGTCTCAACCTATAGAAGAGGAAAGAATAATATATGCTGTGATGGTCAGCTTCATAGCACCAAAGCATAGCAAATACCTGAGATAGTCAACCTATAGGAGCAAAAACAATTATTCTGGCTCACAGTTTTGGAGGTGTGCAGTCCATGTCCTACTGGCCCTGTTGCGTTAGGGCTTGTGAGAAGGAAGTATACCATGGCAAAGCACATCGTGGAATAAAATGACCTCACAGACAACAACTGGAGCAAAGAAAGATGCTGAAACCAGGGTCCCACAATCCCCATCAAGGGCACAGCCTCAGTGAGGAGACCTTCCTCCAGTCACCACCTCTGAAAAGCACCACAATGTCCCAGTAGCGATAGATGGTGGGGTCGAGACTTTTAATACAAGGACCTTTTGAGGACATTTAAGATCCAAAGAACTGCAATGCATGCTGAAGGAAGGTATTCTGACTAGGAATGTTTTGTCTATCAACTTCTAAATTTCTTCAGGTCATGGGAATTTATGGCTTCAGATGAAATGTAATCACTTGATTTAATTGTTGGATTGTATCTGAAGAGAAGATCTGTGTAAAAGTCGTACACTTGCTGTATGTAGTTTCATGTATGCTGTGTGGAAAGGCAGGGCAAAGAGAATTGGATGGTTTTCTAGGAAACGTAAACAGCAAAGAACTAGAACAGTATTACTGAGCCACTCAAAGAGGTCTAGACAGCTTCCCACAGTACAGGGAAGGTGCTCATGATGAGCGTTTCAGGAGAAATAGGACCTGCATCATGATTTGGTTAAAAGTGCCACCTTGGGGCCGGGGAGATGGCTCAGTAGGATAAGCACTTGACTGGCAAACGCAAGGATCTGAGTTCAATCCCCAGTTCTGAAAAAAAAAAAAAAGTGCCACCTTCTGGAGTACCATCTTAATATGCGATACAGTTCTGCTTTTGCTGCTGCTAAATCAATGCTTCTCAAATGATTTGGGCTCCTTTTCCCATTTTGCAAAGTCTAGAAATATAATTGCTTATCAGAATAAAGAGGAGACATTTACAACTAACAATGCTCAGTCTCCTACCAAGCATAGGATAACACTCCACAATAAAAAAAATCCAAATATCAATAATATAAAGGCTAAAAGACCCAACTCAGAAATCTTTCTTCACCAAATTTGCCTTTTAAACTGTTGAAAAAACAATCAGATAAAAATACAAGGTGTCAAGTTAACCTAGAATTTCAGAAAAATAACAAATAATATTTCAGCATGAGATGTGACTGGAAAATATGTGAATGTGGTTTTTTTTAAAAAAACTTCATTACACTAAAAAGCTTTGTCATCAGTCCCCCCACAAAGTCCTTCCCCTTGCTTTAAACCCACGTATCCTGCCACTGCTGCCACTTCCTGAAGTAGCTCGACAAGTTCTCTTTCCTGTCTCTAGCTGCAGTGTCATGACTGCTTCCACATCTTGAACTGATTCAAATTTTTACTGTGCCTGATTATTTTGACTTGGTGGAACAGCCAGGAGTCAGAGGGCATGAGATCTACTGCACGAGGTCCATGAGGACACACAGCAGTGTTTTCATAATGTGGACTTTCTGCGCGGGGTGGCACCATACAGCAGCATTCACTGAGTGTTGGGTTAGTGCTGAGCTCTGGAGCATTTTCCCTCCTGCCCCAGCTCATGATGGTCTTCTATCTTAGACTAGGGCAGACACATTCCTGTTTTTTGCTTCCCATCTTCATCAGTACCTTAGGTTCTCTGCCATGACTATCTTGACTTAAGAGGTAGGAATTTGAAGAACTTGGATCATTAATGTCTCCTAATGGCCTACATGTGAAAGCCTTGCTCCCAGCCTGCGCCTTGTGGAGGTGGTGGAATCTAAGAAGTGGAGCCTAGGGAGGGATCTTAGTGTCATTACGGGTGTGCAGTGAAAAGAGACAGTGGGACCATGGTCTGTTCTTATCCCATTTAGTTTTCAGCCATGAGCTGAACAGTTTTACTCTGCGGTAAAATTCTGTAGGCCCAAAGCTTGGGCTAACAAAACTGGACATGCACCTAAAAGTCTGGAGCCAAAAATAAAACTTTTCATAATTGAATTATTTCAAATATTTATTGTGCTTCTTAGAAATGACTAGCACAGAAGCAAAAATCATCAATTAGGTGTTTAGGTCTAAATACTGCTTTGTGGCTAAATCATTGTTCAGAAAGACCAGTGTCAGAAGGTTTTTGTGTAGCTATGGGAGGATATTTCTTCATGTGTAGCTACTTGACTTTCCGTATACCTCTTTCTGTCAAGAGGCACAAGTGGGAGGTGAGTGGGAGGCATTTCTTAGTCATGGCTTTCAATACCGTCTACTCACACCATTAACATTTCCTCTTAGGATACAGTCGGGGTGAGCCAGAAGGGCTTATATGTTCCCATTACTTGTATTTATCTTATAGTTGTGAAAACTATCATATCAAAAATACTTAACACACAGATATTACTAGATACTCTGATTAGCCCTGTGAAATAGATTCTATTTTTTAACAGACCATGATACACTTTTTTAAAAATTATTTATCTATTTATTTATCTATTTATTTATCTATTTATTTATCTATTTATTTATCTATTTGGTACAGGGTCTCTGTTACACAGCTTAGACTCATAGTGATCCTCATGTCTCAGCCTCCCCAATGCTGGGATTACAGCAGTGTGCCACCACACCCAGTTTCAATGGCCAGCACTGCACACCCAGGGTTCTGGGGCTGGGATGGCATGTGGTGCCGGGATCAAACCCAGGTCCTTGCACTTACCAAGTAGGTGCTTAGATCACTGAGCTATCTCCCCAGCCCAATAGGTTCTACTTTTATCTCTTTTACTTGGTGAAATGCAATCTTAAAGATTGCAACTTGCATATGATCAAATAGCAAATAAGCAATTGTCGCAAGGTTTGAAGCCAGGACTGTTAATTCCAAAGTCCACACATGTAATTGCTTAGCCTAAAAGTTATATCTGAGAAAAAGATCAAATATATGTAAAGTTCAAGAATTCATTATGAAAGCCATCAGAAAATTATAACTGTCTATACAAAGAAAATGCATTTGCTGATAGTAAATGCTATAAAAGTTGTGATCCTATGCAGTGATTAGAATTTGAAACATCTTCAAAATGCTTTTAAGATATGTACCCAATAAGTAATAAATGCAAAATCAATGTATTGCAATTTAATCCTTATGTTAGTAGCTTAGCCTCATTCATCTATGGTTCCAAAGACTTACCTTTTAGTGTTCCATTCAGCAAGGCAACTTTGATCTCTGCTTGAAGAGAATCCATTGCAAGTGCCCAGCCCCTCATCAGCATTCCACCAGGGGTATGAGGGGCATGAAGGGTTTTTAATCAGTCAACAACACTACGGTCCACCAAATGTATTTGAATACTTAGACCTCTTATCTCAAAAGCTGTGCAGAATTCAAGGTCATGGTAACCTCTTTTATGGTTTATTGTTCCTGAAATGTACTTTGAGTGAATTTACAAAGCCGCAACTTATTTTGTGGACCCAGAGCTTTCATTATGTCCAGCTCTCCCTAACATCCTCTTTGTTTCCTCTTTCAGCACTTTCTGCCTATGGGTCCTCTTAATAGCAAGTTCCCATAATTTTTAAAAAATGAATGAATGAATGAATGAATGAATGAATTAATTAATTAATAATATTGAGCCACATTCAGTAGCTAAGTGACTCATTGTCTGCCCTATATCCTCTGCAGAAAGCAGCATTCAGATTTCCCGTGGCTGCGCTGCTCTTCAATACATGTCCCAGTTTCCCGCAATGGGCAAGAAGGCAAGAGGTGAGCCCCATACCTGGGTTGCCACTCTGCTATCCTCGCTATCACATGGCTGCTGATGTGGATACAGCAATGGCTCACCAGGCCCATGAGCTGAGTCTGTGGAACAATGCAGTTTGTACAACTAGGAGAGGAGGCTGAGATTCTGCTCCGACGTTACAGAGAGGTTCCAACTGAGAGACACACACTGCATGAAGTGATCTCAGCTCACTCTTGGTGACATTTACTCTAAATAATATCATAATAATATGTGTCACTTAGTATCTTTGATGTACTAACTATAATTTTATAAAGTCTTAGAAGCATATTAGAGAAAGCTGAGGCGGGAGGATCATTTAGAGTTCAAGACCATCATGGGCTACAAAGTGAGCTCAAGGTTAGCCTGAGCTCACAGTGAGATCCTCTCAAAAAGATAATAAAAAAGAAGAGACAGAAATACATTAAAAATAATTTTCAATATAAAAGTATCCATGTAGGACCAAAAATTATTTTTTTCTGCAGGAATAGTACTGGCCTAATATTTGGGGAAACATTAGGTTATATGAAAGTAAGAGTATGAGCCATTAAGTGACCAGTTAGGGGGTTTCTGCCCAGGTGAGACCAGGCAGGGGTGTGGACTAAGATGATGGGAAGTGTGTTGGCAACTCATTTAGGAGCAGATGAAAAGCCAACACAGGATGACATAGGGTGCTGTGATTAAAGTGGTGACACAAGAGACTGGCTGAGCAGCAGAGGAGGAGACAAATTAAAGCAAAGGGAGCTCAAGTCTGGAAAAGGAGCAATTGAGATAAGGCATAAGGTGCTGAGGGCTTGAAATAGGATGGTGACAGGGAGAACAGGAGGGAAGAAAAGGATGGGAAAGAAATTAGAAAAGGACCATTAGTCCTCCCTCAAACTCTTCTTATTTTAAGACTCAATATTCCCTACTGTCTATCACATATATGAGTCATGAAGCCATTATTTTCATTAGGGAAGAAGCGTGGTGGGGAGGGGGGCTCTATTCCAAGTGGAAAGTCAAGGTATATTTTTAGCTACACTAAGCCAGCCTTCTGCTGCCCTGCACGCTGATGTAATTCCAACATAAAACATAATCTATAATATTCTAGGGGAACAAATCCAATTCTTGGTCATATAAATTTTCATATAAGTCCATCACAATTCATTCCCAAAACATCTCATTCTCTTTGAAAGCTGGAGCTGCAGCAAGTGATCAAAAAGAGTATTTTAAAATTGCTCTGGAATTTCCAGAGATGTTAAATCTAACCTGCCTACGGTGCAAGACCAATCCTCCAAACTTTAAATCAGAGGTAAAGCATTTTATGCTTTAAAAGATATATTCCTCAAAGTTTATCATGCTGTATTAAAGTCAAATGTGAATTATTGCTCACCAAATCTGGAGCTGATGTCTCTCCTTGATTACCCTAGGTAGGCGAGAATAAGTATCTTCCAACCAACATATTTTTTTACCTTTTCATCTGCTTCTTGCTATTTAAAATAGAGTGAAAAATAATAGCCAAGGAGTGACTTCTCTGGGCTGGAAGAAGTGCAAATCCCATCTGACTATACTCTAAATTGTATTCAAGGCCCCTGGCGAGTTCTGCCACACAGAGAAGAATAATGGAAAGCCGCTTCTCAATAGATGGATTGGTGCTGCAGTAAGAATCAGGAAAAGCTCATCTGGCGAATTTTCAGCACATTTGCATCAGCTTGGAAACAAAGGCATATATAATCATATATAATCATATAAGGCATATATAATCATATATTGGTCAGGCCTGAAACTTGCACCTTTCTGCCCTTGGTTGGCTTTCTGAATGAGGGTGTCAGCTCTGCCATAATCAGGGTACCCCATGAAGTACCAGAATAAGGAGAAACCTTATAGCTGATACTATTTCTATAGAAAACCCTGTTAGGGGCCAGAGAGATAGCTGAGTGGAATAAGAGCTTGCCTGGAAAGCTCACCACAAAAAAGAAAAAAAGAAATGAAAGAAAGAAAGAAAGAAAGAAAGAAAGAAAGAAAGAAAGAAAGAGAAAGAGAGAAAGAAAAGGAAGAAAGAAAGAAAGAAAGAAAGAAAGAAAGAAAGAAAGAAAGAAAGAGAAAGAGAGAAAGAAAAGGAAGAAAGAAAGAAAGAAAGAAAGAA
>NW_004524606.1:8133792-8142081 GCF_000260255.1 Octodon degus | reverse complement strand
GAAAGAAAGAAAGAGAAAGAGAGAAAGAAAAGGAAGAAAGAAAGAAAGAAAGAAAGAAGAAAGAAAGAAAGAAAGAAAGAAAGAAAGAAAGAAAGAAAGACCCTGTCAATTCTTCTGGTTTTGTCCATTGTACTCATGACAATTATAAATAATTCAAAATTCCTCCTAGTAGTCAGAAGGAAGCTTGTGGAATAATTTGGGTCAAAACCATTTTAGAAGGGTTAAACTTCCCTGTGGCTGGAATCAGAACACTACCTAGGCACTCTGAATCAGGGGACCAGCACACAGATTCACAGTTCCAAGTGCCCTCCCTCTGGTTTTAGGGTGTCTGAGTTACTAGGAAAGCCTTGTTTTAAAATGTTCTTTACAATGCAAGTATATTCCAGAAGAAGCTTTCATGTCATGTAACACTAGATAAAAAGCCTTAAGTCTACACAAATACATGGATTCAATTTCTGGCACCATCATTTGCTGACTATATGTATTAGGATAGTAACTAACCCTTCCTGAGGTTCCTCATTGATAAAATGTGGTTCATCTGACTCTCCCAGGGGAACACTAGGAGAAGAGAAGTACTCCAGCAAGGTCTTAGTGTAGGCTTAGTATATACACTGCACTCATTAAATTTTGGTTATAAGTGGTGCTAGTATCACAACCTAGATCACTGGTTTATTTAATATATTAGAGGTATGTATGCTTCATTTCAGCAGGGTCCTATCTCATATAAATCTGACACTTATTTTATGTGTTATCCTTTTTTTATTATTTTAGTTACTCCTCTACAAAATGAGCTTTTCTAATTTCCATGTCTCTATTTTTCCTGATACTATGTATTTTATTCCCCAGGATAAGAATAATATTTATGAGGCTGGGAATATAGCTCAGTGGCATGGTACTTGCCTGGCAAGTGAGAGATCCTGAGTTTGATGTCTGTCCCCACCCCAAAAAATGAGTTACTTTTCTCATTGCTGAGACAAAACACCTAACACTCATAGTTAAGGAAGCAAAGGTTTATAATAGCTCATAGTTTACGATAGATCATAGTAGAGGTTTCAGTCCAGAGTCAGGTAGTCCCAAGGAAGAGAGCATCACAGAGGAGAAACAGTCCAGGGCAGACAGGAGACAGCAAAAGAAGCATGTTGCAGCAGCGAGCAATGGCCCTTGTTCTGTCCCCTCTATCCTGCTCAGGCTATCTGCTTTGGGGGATGGGGAACATTTAGATACAGGCTTTAACAGTAACTTTTCTGAATATTTACTACACACTAAGCATGAAGTGGATGGTTATCAACACATTATTTCACTGAATCACCTAGACAACTTCTGAGAAAGACGTTATGAAACAACTCCTAGTCAGTAAACATAAGCATTGGAGAACTTAAGTGATCTTCTAAACACCAAGGTAAGATCATGCTAAAGTAGATATTTCAGAGTTTGTTTGATAATGTGCAAAATCCATATTCTTAAGCAATGTACCAAGTAAGTAAAGTAAGTTGTAGGACAATGAAAGTTGAAGGTAAGTTTGGTCAATTTGGCAGTTTAGTATTAGGGAGGATGGGAAACACAGGAATGAGGAGGTGAAGCAGATTTCTCTGGATACCGTTGGGGGGCATCAGAGAGTAGGGAGGAGAGATTTCCTTAATGTGGCAAGAGGGACTTCATTGTGACAATACAGAGAGCTTGCTTGTGTGGGAACAAGGTGGACTGCAATGACTGTCACCCAAGAAAGAAGAGGGTAAAGTTACTTGGATAGCAGAGAAAGAGCTGTCTTTGCTCAGACACCTATTGTGACCCAGAGTAGATACAAGGAGAAGTTGCTGTGTTCTAGGCTGCAGGGAGGTGCCTGGGTGAGCCGTGGTGTAAGTGCTGCCGCCTGCTCTACCTCGGGGGCCCAGGAAGAGTCTGTGAGACTTCTGAAGGAAGTCAAGTAGGCAACGCCAAGTCACAGAGGATTAAGGTATTTTTTCAAGAAAAAATGAGCAGATAGGAGACCATTTTCCTTGTTACGGTTCTGTGAGAGAGCTCCTAAAGTCATCATTAGTGAATTAGGCAACTTCACCTATACTGGATTCAGAGAACATGACACCACCCTATAAGAAGATCAAGCACATTGCAATCTTCCCCCTTCCTCACCTTTCTCCTTCCTCCCAACTCATTCAGCCTTGATGAAGAAAGAAAAACCAAACACTGGCTGAGACAAATTAGTAGCAGGATAAACGGAAAAGCTGATACACCTTTCTGCCAGCAACTAGTCTGCCTACTGGTCCTTAGCTAGGACTGAAGGGATACTGACTGATAAGACTCAGAACCATGGGTTTTATTTCTCAAACTAGATCATGAGTCGGGGCAGTATTTATGACACCAAGGTGTTTACAACTCGAGAGTGAAAAAGGTCACAGTGCCTATTTTCATCCTTCAGACAAAATACCTAAGAAAATCAACTTAAAGGAGGAAAGGCTTACTTTGGTTCATGGCCTCCGAAGATTTATCCACTGTCAGTTACTTATTGTTTTGGTGGGTCAGGACATCGTGGTTGGGAGTACTTGGTGGAACAAAGCTGCTTACCTTATGGCCCTAGAAATAGAGACACAGGAAGTGACTATGACTCCAATGTCCCCTTCATGCCCAGGGACCTGACTTCCTTCTGTTAGACCCCACCTCCTGGCGGTTTTATCACCTCTTATAGCTCTGTGAGTTAGTAGTAACCAAGCCATTTGTCAGGACCAGGCTTCTAGGATACGTTAAAATCCAAACCAAAACAGGGCCTTCATGTGCCTACATCCAAGAGCCAGGGAAGGACTCAACCAAAGAATAAACAAAAGGATGGTAAAAGACAAATACAAAGCAGCTTTTACAATGACTCTCCATAAATATAGCTTTCCCAAGTTTAAGTGGTAAGCACATTTCCCATCATTCTGAGGACGCTTCTCAGGGATCCTTTTTCTGTAAAGGAGGTCCAGGAAGTTTGGAATTTTTGTCTCTTTGCCTACTCACTGTTGCTAGTGAAATCCCTCCCAATCATTAGGAAACCTTTAGAAATAGAAGTTCCACTATTGGAAGTGAAAAAAACAAAGGCTATTGGGACATGAATTTTTATAATAAAAATATATATGTTCCTACAAAGAGAATAAAATTAAAATTAATTCTCTAGGTCTTGCACCAAGCAAAGCTTTAGGTGACAGAAACTGTGAAGAGCAAAGGCTCTCTCTGCACCATCCATGGGTGCTAAGGTGCTAATGGAATGAGCAGATCTCTGTAGCTCTCACTGCAAGTTCTCAACAGGAACAGGCCAGATACACATTGTCATTTCTATCACCGTCCCATAGAAGAGATTAAAACAGAAGGTGGAAATAGACTGCAAGAGACATACTCTGGACCTCATGACTTGGAAGTAATACATTGATTCACTAGTTATCATGTAAAGGGAGTTGCCATCCCCCAAGACCAGGACAACCCAAGAGTGGCTTGTGTTTCTTGTTGTTATGTGAAGTTTGTCCACCATTCAGATATTCTGTACAAAGCTTCCAACCCTCACAAAGGTCTGTGAGAAACGTCAACCACTGGGGAGCTCTAGGTTCCAGAGCTAGCAGAGATCAGTGCTACAGGGAAGAAAAGAAAAAAATAGATGCTCCAGATATAGAGAAGTACTGAGATAAAACTTGCCTGTGCATATTTCAGTAGGCAGAAGGAGTTTTCTGAACATTTTTACTATTATTTCTGAGGTAAGACTGTGCCACGGATGAAATTTTAATACTGCCCCTCTTTTATGGCCCCTGTTAAGGCATTTGTTGGGAATGGAAACAAATCTATGTTTTATGGAGCTTCATGCTTAAAAACTGAGAGAATCCTTTAAGGATCAAATCTGCAAAATCCCAAGAGGGCAACTTTGCAAAAAGTCGCACTTTTAATTGTTTGAAAGGGACTCACAACAAGAAAGCGGGTCCAGAAGCTTAAATTTCATTGGCTTCAAGGTGAATCCCTTCTTTTTGAAATACAATACAGCAACTTTCCTTGCAATCTACTGCAAGAGGCCTAAATGTCAAGGCACAAGCAACTTCCTACCTAATGAGAATGGGCCTTAGCACAAGGGTAGCACGTGTTACCATTCTCCTTCAAGTAGAAAAAGGCCTCAGTGAATCTGAATCACTGTATGTGAGAGCAGCCCACAGTCTACTAACTTCACCTGGTAGCTGAAATAAAATAGGATGAGCCAACTTCTGTGTCAGGGTTCTTCTCAAGGGTTCCCCATAAAGGCAACATAGCTGTATGTGGTTACCCCAAGAAATCTGTACAAATGAAGTATTCAGTGGGAACTAAGACATCAATTCAGTCTTGACTCATCATTTGTGATAACAATAACTCATTATTTGTTATTGTTTGAAAAGTACTGTAAATGATTAAACCTTGGATTACATGCTAACACAAAGAGGACTGCGGGGAAGAGGGAAGTGCGAAAATTCACTCAGAACTAATTTACACCAATGCGGAGGCTTTATGCAGAATCATTCTAAATGCAGTCAAAATGTAAAACCTGGGCCAGGCATATAGCTCTGCAGCATAAGCACCTACCTGGCAAGCACAAGGTCCTGAGTTCGATCCCTGGTACTGAACAAAAAAAAGTAAAATGCTCTTTAGCTAACAGCAGTGTCCCAGCATCTCCCCAAGGATGTACGGTAGCACAGTGGATCCAGGTAGATGCTTCGTGCAACACGCATTCTAAGATAGCGTTGCATAATGTTACCCCTTTGGAGACTCAGAGGACATATAAAGGCTCTGAGAAGTCCTGCAGGAAAAAGAAAAAGAAGAATCTCTGCCCATATATGTTAACTCAGCAGTTTCCAAACATATGTGAACCAAAGAACACATACTATTAATCTGAGCAAATATATTCGAAACATAGGTTTCAGTATTTACTTTTGAAACATCATGTATGATGCTTTTCACTGCAGATTATAAATTCTTTTAGACAGTTACACAAGACAGTTTTCAGAGAAAACCAAATGACCCAAGCCCCATCTTTACAACCACATTGCTTGAAAAAGAATCTGTACCAACATGAAGCATCCATCTGCTCCAGCTCCCAGAACTAAGGGTTGGGAAGCTTTTCAACATGACGTCCAAAAGAAGGCTGTGATTCTGCCGCAGGGAGGTGGGGACACACACGCTCTTTGTCTTACAGTGTGCAATTTACTTTCTCCTGTCTCGCCATCCCTCTAAATATATATCTGTACACTGATTCTTCTTTTATGTAATTCTCTTAGGATTGAAATTGAGAAAGTATCATCAAATTAGTTCAAAGGGCTACTAAGAAGTCACAAATACGACGTGTTTCTTCCGTCACACGATGCCATTATGTTGTGATAATCAGCCTATTGACACCTGGTTCTATTTTTTGGTCAAAATCCAGGCACTCCAAAATATACTCATTCACTGTCTTTTAGAAAATGCTTTCCTAAAAATCCCTGAAAAATGAGATGTGGATGCATTATCTAAGTGCAGGGCTTATTCACATATTCAACAACTCTTCTGTTTGTAAGAGGGACTTTATACAAACACAGAAAAGTCTCCACCTCTGAGAAACATTATTCTCTTTGGTGACTGGGATTAACCTTCCTCAACTCCAGGATAAACTACTTTGTATGAGCCCCTGCAGTGAGAGAAGAGGGGCAAAGCTATTCTGGGAATTGTGGAATATTTTGTTCTTCATAGATTCTGAAAAGCAAAGTCCAGAGACATGAAATCATAATGCATATGCATAATAACCTCTTTCATCAAGTCAGTTAAACTTTCCAAGCCTCAATTTCCTCCCCAGTCCATGGTATCACATTCTTATGTCATTTACAGTGAAGATTAAATTACAAAATACATCCAAATCATTTTGGAAATTAGCTATCACATAGCAAGTGCTCAGTAAAACAGTTACCATTTCAATCCAGAAGCCTGAGGACTCAAATGCCTTCTTTTCTCTAAACTGCCAGAGTAACAAACTTCTAAAATGTTCACATTTTGCTTTGATTAGGTCTCTTGTTGGAGTCTTTTCTTGCACATCATTAATATATGGCTACCAAAAAAATCTAATTAATCATCAGTCCTTTGAAATTGTGAGCCATAAGCATGATAAGGAACCAAAAAGAGCTACAAAAAGAGAAAAATGAATAGTTAATGATTAACGTGTTCATTCACAATGAACTTGCATTGTAGGTGGGAGCTAAGACACAATTGCCCTAAATTAGCCAGAGATTTACATCCCTGAGAACAATTATGCCATTTACATTACTCAGAGCTATCAGATTTATGTTGAAGTAAGATTGAACTAACTCAGGCTAAAGTCACATGTAGGGGGCACACTATATATTGGCCCATAGGATCATTGAGATGGAGGTGAAATTTCCAAAAGTGTAGTCTTTGCTGGGAAAGCGAACATACCAACAATTCCTCAGTGTTCGCTCCACCCCGCACCAATCTGTTACTTTTACGTCTAATGTCAAAGGCAAGCTTTCCTTCTTCCAATTGTACCCTGAACACTCTCCCCCATAAAATGCAGTTTAAAGGCCAGCTGCAGTGTGGAGCCTTTTCTCAGAGCCTACAGTTTCAAACAAACGACTGGGCAGAAGCCAGAATCTATATGGGCTCACGAAGACTGTAAAACATTTGGTGCCGAGTGGAAAACGATGTCTGTGAGCTCTGCCAGACGTTTTCAGCTTTCCTGCACCTGTGCCAAGAGTTTCACGGTCCCCCACCCCTTTCTTTTGAAGGTGGGGGGGGCGAGGGATGGGAAGATAAGCAAGCTTTCTGAGGGCATATGCAGGAGGAACCAAAAACTCACTGCCACCATTAGACACACATTTCCCATGCAGTCCCCTCACTGTAGCCCAAGGGAGGAACCCTGCCCACACTTGGTACTGGAATTATGAACATTTGAAACTCTCTGACATTCAATTCCTTCTTCCATGGTGATTTGAAGATCTCCTTTGTCCACCCCTACTCCCAGCATCCCACAGTACATCTCTTCTGGAACTTTCAGTTTACTCATCCCTGTCCATCACTGACCCCAAATTGCCAATAATTTCAGGGAAATAATTTGCACATTGACACAGTTTGTATCATGCAAAAATATGTGTAGAAGTGAGTATATGTTTCTTAAAGGAAGAACACCCAAAATGTTTTTGAATGAAAGTGTGAAAATGTCTAAACATAGATGACATGATACAGATCATGAGAAAGTCAATTTGAAATTACCCTGGAATATTGTGATAATGTTTTCAAAAGAAGGAGAATTCAGCGAAGTGAGGTCTTGCTGCCTTTCTGCATGATAGGATTTAGCATAAACAGTCCCACAAAGGTGCATTTATGCCTATGCATTCTATCAATTATTTTTGCAGGATTCAGTTCAACAATTGTATACAATTGTTTTACTTTTTAATTGACAGATTAGAGATTGAAGGTTAAAAAGTTAAATATAACTGGGCACTGTGACAAATGCCAGCAATTTCATCTATTCATACCCTGAAGCAGAAGGATTGCAAGGTCAAGGTCAGCCTGGGCAACTTAACAAGACCTTGTCTCCAAACAAAAAATAAAACGGACTGAGGAGACATAAATAAATAAATAAATAAATAAATAAATAAATAAATATCAAGTCATACTCCTAGGCAGCTGGGCTTGGACTTCTACCCTTGGCATACTTGCTCTGAGCTCCCAAACACAGTTGACCATATCCCTCTCCAAGAGATAACCCCTCAGTTCTCCTGCAGGAAATATCACACTGAGAGTTTTACTCCTTTAGCTTAAAAGTTACACCACCCCTAAAAACACACATCTTCTCTCAAGACAAAACACCAGGAAGGAGAAAATTACATTCCTTTCTCTGAGCACATTTCATCCAACAGAGAGGACAGTACACAAGACACACCACGGGACACGGCAACGGAGCAAGGGGACAGCACGTGTTAGTAGGACCATAGGGCCACAGAAGTTTCTTAAATATATAAACCAAGGTTTGGTGATGTAGCTCCATGCAAAAACTCTGGGTTCACACCGGTGAAAGGATGAATGGGGACACAGTAGCCCCGCTCCCTTGAGAAAACCAAATTGTTCAAGGAGGCAGAGCAGTCAGAAACTCAGTTCAGAACCCACATCCACCTGACCAGGCAATAATGTAATTCAAAAAGTTTCTTTTCAATTCAGGTATATAACAATCACTCTGCCCTGGATAGAGGTCATGAAATGTTTATTTCTATTTTTTAAGGCCCAAGTGTGTGGGTAAACACCAGCACCATGTGTAATGAGGTC